>NC_056728.1:969996701-970319201 GCF_019279795.1 Protopterus annectens
AGTAAGAAGAGCCAAATGTTTGACAAAGAACAAGGAGATCTCCGTAAACAAACACAGTCCACATGCAGCGTTTTGAAAAAGCAAAAAGATATGTGGTACAGTTTACACAGGGCAGATTTTTTTTCTTGCAACCCCGATACTACTTTTCTTTTCTCAGGGGATCGAAAATATCTCTTAAATTCATGCCGAGAGTATGAATTTGCTTATTTCTGTGATAACCTCTACAGGAATTTAAGAGAAACAATCTCTTAAATTCATGCAGAGAGCACCCTTTTGCAAAAAGCATTCATTAGAATTCATCAAAAGGGCAGGATGCAGTGGTATGAAAAGTGCCTTAGTCGTGCACAGTTATAGTGCCCTACCTCAAGCCCTCCTCCCCTTTATTCTATATGCACATCTCTAGACTCACCACCTTGTCTTTTCATTCCTTCCCCCAGAACCTACCTACCCTACAGCATCACCTCTGCTATATAAATCTCTCTGGCAATGCAGGTGAACACCCACCCCAGAGGGCTGTCAATGAAGAATTAAATGTGCAGTGTGCAAATGTTAGGGCCTGGGAAACCTGTAATATATACAGCTGGTATTTGTGAATAAGGATACACATCTTGGTGCAGATTACTGCTGACAGTCTGACACATATGATCCAAGAGTACTCAGTTGTTACATCTTATTTATACTGAAGAAAGATCTTCTGTGTCAAGCACATTCTATCTGCCGAGGAACCTTCAGTGTTGGTGAATGTCTTGGTTTCTTGCCGTCTTGATTACTCTAATGCCATGTACCCATCTCTGTGAATGATTATACTAGTGTAAAATTATACAATTAATTACTTAGAGACACTTCCAGTTACCTTCAAATTACCTCAATTTTGCATTCATCTACTCTGGAATTGTTGGAGATTTTCAGAGTGCAGCTGGAAATTTCTGGTAACCCTTCCCTTCTGCCTTAAGGTTCCATGCAGCTGTAACTTTCTCCCCAATGACAGATGTCTTTGTATTGTATTACTGCAAGAGGTAGCTAAAAACTCCCCTTTTGCTCTGGTATATGTTTAATGTTTTAAGCAGTTTGTGTTATTTTAACTATGATTATATTTTTGCATGCCAGTTATTGCTGCATTACTCATTATTTTATATGCAACAGTCCCTAAAAACTTACCTTTTATTTATGATTTAGGCCTTTGATTTTCTTAGTGAGAAAGCACTCTGATGGTGCAAGTTGTGCTAAGTGTTTGGACAAGTACATACTGAGGAGACATTATACTCAATCAGCCTATTAAGTGTTGAATAGAGTGGAATGATCACATACCAGGACCTTTCTTACCTCACTTCACTTTCTTATGACTGCTCTGAATCCTATCTCTTCCTCCAAAACCTTCAGCTTCGACAGACTGAAAAGGTACTGTTTAACATTTATACTTTACACATCTCCAGAACAATCACAAGATGATTCACTCAACATATTCACTCTCTACTGCCTTCTTCTCTCAGATGGACACCTCACCACATAAAAATCCATTCCATTTAACATTAACTAAAAACAGGTGGGGCAGGATTTACTACACATTACTGCAATGTAGAAGCCTTTACTCAGAATGCTTCTATACTGTGGTAAGCCCTTCCAATCCAAACATCACTCTACCTCTCCCTAATTATTCCTTGGAGGTGGCAGTAGCATGGTGAGTGGTTTTACTCAGGAAGCCACATGCTAATGTAAATTAGTGATGTAGTCTTCCTCAAAAACAGTGCGGTAGTTCTGCATCAGCTCTGCAGAGTGAGTCAGAAAATTGCTCTTCAAAGTTAATTTTCTCTCTAGAAGGAAAAAGAAAATGCCATCTTTTGATAACATTCGCCCATTCACTCCTACTGGCGTAGCTACAGTTCACAACATAACTACAGGTGATTACAGTGGAACCATGGAAATGTGTGTGCATGTCTGTAGGGACATGAATCCCACTTAATGGATATATTAGTGTGTGCGTGTGCATGTGTGTGTGTTTAGGCTGGCACTCCTACACTACCATGCAGTCAAAACACTTACTGAGCAAGTGTCATCAGTTGACAGCACACTGATTAATTCATTGACATGATAATAAGCCATTAACGAGGTGTTTCTCTGTGCAGTTCCTCTCTGATAAGCTAATTACCCAACTCACATTGGCCAATTATCATGGGCAGGGAGAATCTCTGACTCCTAGGGCAGAACTACTATGAAACTTGTTTGTGTGTCATTTTCTAAATGTACACTACTAAGTGGCATTCTATGATTACCACTCTTGGAAGCATTGTCTGTCTCTATCACCAATGGGAAAAAAGGGCTATTTAATTAACAGCACTTACTGGTGCAGCAGTAGCATTGTCGTTTCACAGCAAGAGGTTCTCCCGTTCGATTCTCGGCTGGAGCGCCTTCTGTGTGGAGTCTGCATGTCTTCCCCGTGGTCGAGTGGCGTTCGAAAGACATGCATGAAGGGGCGTGCCTTCGTTGAAGGTTGGGCATCTGGCTGGCACCTTGGCACCATAAAAATTGACTGCCAATCATTAGCAGACCAGAGTTCCTCTGTGGCCAAAAGAAAAACAACAACTTGGTCATCAAAATGCATGGCAGATTAAGTAAAACAATCCACTGTATGAAAGAAAAGGAGTTGAATTTTTTTCTGTTTCATTTTAGTTTCAAATGTTCGAATGTTAAGGTAGCTGTTTAAAAGTGATGTGCTTTTCATTTAAAAAAAGTCCTGCTTTGAACACATGCAGTTACCTTTTCTATGTTTTTGCTATTAAGTTTGGTCAGTCTTTTCCCTAGCTCATGTTATTTATTTTATTTGACATTTTTTACTGGGAAAGTCTGACTGGGTCAAATAGTACCCATTTTCAGAAGAGGCCCTGGGAGAAAAACTCCACAATTACAATCACAATCTGTCAAAAATCAGTTACATATATTTTAAATCAAAGAGTCATGTAACACTACAAAATATAGGTGTGAAAAAAATTTAATGAGAAAAAAATAGGACATATGTTCCATAGCAGAGTGCAATGAAAACAATACCATGATTTGGAGAAAATATGTGAGGAAAAACGTTAAGTCATATTATTTGTTATAGAGATTATTATGAGACCCAAGACAATTGTAATAAGACATTTAACAGAGATATTAGAGATTACATGATTAGAGACAGTGAAGAAACTGAGTGATGCCTTATATGAGAGAGGGTGTTAGAAGGAAGTAAGGATGTAGAACAAAGGAAATAAGAGTGAAGGATAGGGTATCTTCAGGTAGTTTCGGTAAGTAGAGAGGAAAGAGGCAGAGGAAAGGTCTGCACAGAGAAACTAGATATGATAAGGTAGAGAAAGGAATGGAGTAGGAGGTTGGACAGGGTTGTGAAGTGTGACTTAGGTTGGGGGTGGGGTGAAGTATACTTCAGCCAGGACTGGTGCAGGACACCAAACACCAAATACAGGGCTTGACAGCAGATGAATGATAGAATGCTCCATCTAGCCAGACTATCTAATAAAGTGTTTAGTCTCCAAAGAAAACATCTAGTATTCACTAATTAGTATGCACTGTCAGCAAAGTACAGTTGTGTAAAATCTTACCATAACAATTGATGTTCTTGCCTTCACTGTTGCAGTATTCATTACATATGGTTCTTCCCTGCCGTGAAAACCCATAGTCAGCCAGTATATACCAACGCCTACTAAAGTTTGATGGAAAGTCGGATGTCACACGTACGGTCCCTAGGGTTACGTGGGCCATAAAAGTGACATCCTGATGTACCAAACTCGGAAATGATTGCCTCAGTAGGAGGTTATCTGAGCATCCAGGAAGGAAAGAACTAAAGGAAAGGAAGGAGGGACAGAGGGATTGAATACAGCAACAATGAAGGCAAGGATGTCTACCGTTATGATAAGATTTTACACAACTGTACTCTGTACTTACATTCATTGTTGCAGTAGACCTTACATATGGGAGAGTGCCAAAGCTCATGAGGCAAATTGGGAAAAGGCAGGACAGCCATCTACAAAGCCACAGAGAATTGTCCTAGCCAAATCCGCTGTAGCTGTAGAGATGCAATCCAACCTGTAGTGCTTGCTAAAGGTATGCACAGATGTCAAGGTAGCTGTTTCTAAAACATAGGTAGTATCCATTCCTTGAAAAAGCTCCAGAAGAAGCCACAGCTCTAGCAGAATGAGCCTTACAGAAGGAAGGAAGGCTTTTACCATGAAAGTTATAACAAGAAAAAATAGCTTGTTTGGATACTCCTAATCCTAGGGATCTAGGATGAAATGAAACAACTCGTCAGATTTCCTAATGGACTTAGTCTTATCAAGTAAAATCTGAGTAGTCTATGCACATCCAGGGTATGTAGCACCCTCTCATTGGTAGATTGTGAATAGGGAAATAGACAAGTTAATAGACTGATTAAGTGACAACTCATTAACTACCTTAGGCATAAAAGAAAAGTTAGTACGCAAAGACAGCCTGTCCTTATGAAAAACAAACTCAAGATCCCAGGAAGGAGGAACAGGCTTCCTGGGAGGTCTCAAATGTAGGATGCCTTTAAGGAATTGTTAAGCCTCAAATCTAGAAGCTAAAGGTGGAGATAAAGGCTGACAAATGGGTCTTAACAGAAGAATAGGTCAAACCAATATTAAGCAACTCACATAAATAAGAGAGCACCAAAGGAACATCCACATTTACGTGGGTCCAGGTTATGAGAGAGGAAACCAAACAAAAACCTCTGCTATTTTAGTAGGAACTTCTTTCCTAATTAAAATTTGTGGAACTCCCCCAAGCCCTTCAGAAATAATCAACCATGGTTCCCCCTCAATGTCCGAAACAGACACATGTATAGCTTCAGCGGATGTGCTGGCAGGCAGTTCCTCTCCGGTCTGTAAACTGGTCGCTGCTGAAGATCCAATGACAAGGCTGGGTGGGCCTCTGGGTTCACAATGACCTTGGGAGGAATGCCCAATGGAGGCTGGACAGCAGAAGATTCTGGTTTTAACCTTCTCACCTTCTTCTCTAACAGCTGATCCTTGAGGCAGGAAGTTCCTTTTCACTGTTTCCTTTATGAGAAGCTTAAGGTGCTGGTTCTGAAGGTACAAGAAAAGGGAAGACAGCATACTACAAAAAGGTTTTAGGAACAAAAGCCTGATAAATTGGACAGGTCTTATAGTCAGGAGAGGCTCCTAAACAAAAAAGACATTTACTGTGGTGGCCTTTATGGGGAATCTGTCTCCCACACCAATATTTACCCTTCCTGGATAACATTAAGCCCCCAGAATATTAAAAAAAAAACACAAAACAAAACCCCTATGGGGTACTTTTCTGCAGTGGCTCAGTACCACCCGGGAAATGAACAATGCATTCACACTGGTGAAAAACAACATAGGCATTCAGACTGATGATCTAGAGATGCAGCATAGAGGTTCAGAGGTTAGTTTGTATGGACATCACATTTATGGCCCACTCAACGTGGGGACCATAAGTGTGATATCCGACGTACCATAAAACTTTAGTAGGCTTTGGCATACTGGCCGATGTAGGGCTTTCATGACAGAGAAAACCCACATGCAAGGAATACTGCAATAGTGAATGTAAGGACATCATCTGTGCAGACATGCAAACACCATGTCACTAGTGCTAGATTTTACATACAGACAATGGCAATACAACAATACCACATGTCTGACTTGTGGTACTCCAATCTCATTATCAGCCAACTCTATAGCCTCAATTTAGTGCCACATCTAGTGTGACTGGAGGTATGATGCCTATTAATAAATCTGCATACCACTAAAATGGTTCTCTGTCAAGAGCTCATTACTGTGCAGTTCAGTTCAACGGCACCTCAGCTGGTAAGGCAGCTATACTTATTGTGCTACATCTGCAAGTTTAAAAAAAAAATGTAACATGTAAAACAAGGTTAGCATGTACAACTGGAAGGCATACAATTTTTCACCTTTACTGATGTCAGCTTGACTAAAGCTTTTGATAGGCCCTTTCACAGAAATATGGTCATGGTTACTGTTCATGTTCATTTGAAGATGGCCGACTGTAGGATCCTTGATCATGATGTATCTCAGTTTTAGGTCTTCTGAATCAATGTCTGTTGCTTTCAGATGTTGTTCAGTGATTTGTGACACGGATCCTATAGAGCACAAAAAAGTATAACATATTAAATTAACGGATTGTATTCTGTGAAATCCAGTGATTCTGATAAAAGTTAGGTACTCACCCTATCAGTTCTTCTACAAGAAGGCCCTATATAGTGCATATTTAGAGAATTCCCTTAAACAGATACCCAGAGCAGCACAATAATGAACACTTTAGGATGTTATCCTCTAGGACCTATAGTAATCTCAGTGCTCCTCCGTTAAACCCCATACAATCAGCAAGCGCACCAGAAAGCCACGACCCCCCCAATAGTCTGCCCTACTTGTGATCCTCTTTTCATTGTTGGGCTGCTGTGAAAATACTACTCCTTTATGCCATCTTGCATCCAGGATGGTGCTGCATATAAATCAGACGGCTCTGTCTTCAATCACCTTCTTTCCATTTCAGATTTGTCTGGTTCACATGGTTGCCTAATTTTATTACATGTTGAATAAACTGGATATCCTACTTACCCACTTAACTTTTTTGAACATCCTTAATAAACCATCACATTTTAATTTGCATATGGATTTACATGCATAAATAGAAAAAAACAGACCATAACAGTTTTCACTGTTTTTGCAATGCAACATATGTTTTCTTTTTAACAATTTCCATTCACTCCAACATTACACAAATTACTCAATTCCTGTCTTCCCCTCACACCTCCCCCTGAACACAGTTTGTGTGTACTACTCCCACAAATAGTATTTAGGTTCATAAGTGTTTAGTAGGCTAATGACCACAAGGGCCTTTTTAAGCCTAGCCATGCATCCCAAATATCTTCCAAGTTCTGATACCCTTGATAAGTGTAAGCATGAGCCTGGGAGATGGACCATTTGCAGGTTACCTGTTTGCATTAGAGACATAGGTGCCAAACCAGGGATGAATTTCCATTTTGCCATCCAATTGTCCAAGTTGCACTTGAATTGTGTTAGGAAGGAACTCTGCTTCACATGGATAGGGAGCCTGATCCATAGACAGGGTAGTCTCTGGGATACACATCTATCTCTCCGGCAGGTCCTATTTATATCACAGACAAGGTTTAAGTCTTTAGAATGGGGATTTCTTGTACTGTTTGTTTTGTGGAGATGCAGGAACTCCCATCACATTGGGGTCTGACAATGCTCTGTATATGCCAAGCACAGATCTGCCCTCAAACGCCTGTAGGAGACAGAATACAGGGATAGAGCTTTGAGGTGGTCTGCACAGGACATATTACTTACTTACGTATTCTTTTAGTGAGGAACCTTTGTGGACGTTCCAGTTGTTGGATGTGCCCGGTTAGGTACATAGCAAAGGGTGCATTGTAAATGATAGGTCAGATGAATGCCAATGACTTCCTTGGACATAGATGCCATACATTTGTTTATAAGTTGTGCAACATAGAATGATTTCATCACCACTGTAGACACGTGATGATCAAAGGCTAGATTACTATATATGTGTGTCCCTAAGTCCCTGACTACTGGGTCATCTCTAAGAGGTGTGTTGTCAATATGATAACTACTAGGGATGGATGACTTCCCAAAGGATACTATTATGCATTTCTTGGCATTTAGTTTTAGTACATGGCTCTGACACCAGTTGTCTATGTCAGCCCCTCTTGGAGAACATTTGTGTCAGTGTGAGGTTCAGTAGCAGCTCCTAAATTGCTATCATCTGCAAATTTAGTCAGCCAGAGACCACTGACATTGACCTTGACTTCTGAGAAGTAAATGGCAAAAAGGAACAGTCCAAGGACTGATCCCTGAGGGACTCCACTTGTGACTGGCCTCTTTGTAGAGGTGGACTCCCCAATTCTAAATTCCTGGGTCCTGTCTGTAAGCCAGTTGCCTATCCACTGGGTGACATATGGGTTTGTACCTAACCTCCTGAGTTTGTCAACAATGCCCGAGTGGGGTATTGTGTCAAATGCCTTGTACAGGTCAGGGTAGGCAGTGTGAATGATTTTGCCCTCATCAATTGCTTTGGTGACCTTCTCTTCTGACCACCAGGTTGAGTAGGTATGATCTGCCCATGACAAAACCAAACTGGGTTGGGTCCAGTGTCTGGAGGTTTACTATATCTCTATTGATAATCTCCATGACAATTCTTTCCATGGCTTTACAATCAAGACTAGTGAGACTTGTAGGTCTGTAGTTTCCACAGTCTGTAGATGGCCCACCTTTGTGCAGAAGGATGACTGTTGCCTTTCTCCATTCATGAGGTACGAAGCCTGTTTGGAAGCTACAGTTAAATAGTAATTCCAGAGGCCCTGATAGGTCATGTTTCATGCTATTTACAAGGCATCCTGGGATATTGTCTGGGCTGACTGATGCAGTGTTCTTGGTCTTAGAACATTAAGGACCTGTTCCCTAGTGATAGTAGGGGGAGTTATATTTGATGATATTTCTTGAGGGAAGGTTGAGGGGGAGATAGGAGTAAAGTTGGAGCTGAATTTATCAGCCAGGAGGTTTGCTATATCTTCTGGCTCAGTATAGGTGGCTCTATTTACAATGAGCTCTGCACACAACTGTGTATTGCCTTTGAGGTTGCGGACACAGCAAACGAATGCTTTATGGTTGTCCTTGGCCTGGGAGGTCAAACTTACCTCAAATTTGGCTTTGGTCCCCTGAGCGGTGTGTTTAGTTTGATGAGAGTGCTTTTATCCTTCTGTGTGCTGCACCTCCTAATTTTTGCCATGATTTTCTTCCTCCATACATCCGACTGACTTTCTGATTCCACCAGGGTGGCTTGTTTTTCTGAGTTAGTTCTGTACTTCTTCCTGGTGGGTATAGCTGCCTCTATGCAGCTATTAACATGCTTGTACAGGGTTTCTGTGAAAAGTTCTGCATAGGCAGATGTGTTCTCATGGATTATAGGGGCTTGAAAATTTGCCAGGTTTGCACTTAATAGCAGGAGGTTAGCCTTATAATAGTTCCTGAATATTCCCAGTTGAGTTGGGGGTCCAGGTTTTATTTTTACTTCAAAAGGAGACCATTTTGTGGTCTGACCTTACAGGGAAGGCATTTCAGTAAGGAGTGTGCAGCACTCTCCCATGTTAGTGAGGACCAGATCCAGTATGGCTGCACCCCTGGTTGGTGTATTGACTACCTGGTCTAAGGAGTTTGTGTTTACAAAATATAGGCATCTCTGTGAATGTACGTTTGATGTCGTATAGGACTCCAGTTAATGGGGGGGTAAATTGAAGTTGCCCATGAATATGCTATTGGGTTGGATGGATAGTGTTTCTAATAAGTTTAAATACATGGTATAGGTTTCCTGGGTCATAGAGGGGGACATATAACTTGCAAGGAAGTGGTACTGGATTTTACCTGTGGTGATTTGAACATGGAGCAGCTCAAGTGTATTGTCCTTTTTGAGCAGCCTGGAAGTACATTTATTTTTGATGTAAATAGAGACACCTCCATCTTTAGTCCCTCCCTGTGAAGTAGCTGGTCTAAATGTGCGGAGGGCATTATAACCTTGCATTGTTAGTGTGCTCTCCGTGGCTTTAAACCACATCTCAGAGACTGCACAGACATCAGCATTCTTTAGGGTAGAGAGAGCTTCCAGGGGAGTGGATTTTTTTGTTTAGGCTCCTAGCATTGAGCAGTAATACCTTTAGATTTTCTTGGTTTTGAGTTGCTATTGAATTTCTATGAAATTTGCTCCTTCCCTTTTCTGAAGACCCCGCTTTGAGTTACTTTTATCTACTTTGCAAAGTCCAGAACTCCCTCTACATTGGGAACAGATTTTGTTTTCCATTTTTTAGCAACTGCTTTTGGGCGGCCAATAAAATTAAACTTACTAAGGCCTTACTATGTCTGGAAATTCAGATCCTATACTCAAGCTCAAAAGAATCATTTTCTTCAGTTACAACCATATGCTTCCCCAACAGTTCTGACAAAATACTCTTTAGGGGAATTTTTTAAATCTGCCAGCTCACTACAATCCCCCCCTAAAAAACATGTTCACGATGACCTCTCTCTCTTTTTCCCATCACACCTCCAAGCACTTGCTATCTACCTGTCCTCCCATTGCTCCTTTGTAAATCACTTTTCCATTCTCTCGTCCCAGTCTTTTACTAACCACCTAGGATTGTTTCTTATAGTTATTAAGCACTAATTTATATAATAATAATAATAAAAATAATAATACTTATTTGTTAAGCAGTTAGGTCCTGTGAGCAATGTCTGGATAAGTGACTGTGCAAGATCACATAGAAGTGCAAAGAAAATCCACAGGTACCAAATATGAGTCCGAAATCCAAATGCAAATATCACAGAAAAAAGGCAGAAACCCAGACTTTCTAAATTTGTTATTCCAAATGGCAGAATGTAAATGCTTTTAAATTTTGCCTTTTAGAATAAAAAATTTCAAACCTCTGGGTTTCTGCCTTTTTTTCCTGCAAGATCACACAGAAGGTAAATGAGGGCTAAGAGAATCAAACATTGTACCATCTGAACTACATCTTACAACCTTAACCTCTGAACCAACTAGCCTACTAATTGTCTTACTTTAATTGCAGCTACTGTTCTAGACTCAACTAAAAACACCATCAGACTTGCCTTTCACTTATTAATGTCACATCCCTTTCACTTTGTTACCAGTCCCTGGTCAGGGGCATTGTCTCTAACCTGCAGCCCAAACAACATTTTGGTCTCATCCTACTCTATTATCCTTCCTTTTCATTATTTGCATCAAATACCATGGTCCCTTTTCAAATTTCCCCTAGTAAATTCCAGCCCTCACTTGCCTCTGTTTTATACTCCTTCTTGAATCCTTCCTATTGTAAAATTTTTCTCCATTCCCATGTTGTCTTAGCTCTTAGAATATTTTTTGCTACTTTATTTATTTATTTACATTTGTTAACCGGGAGTGTCCGACTGGACGTAGGTCCATTTTCAGCGGAGGCCCGGGGAGAAAAAGCTCCACAGTTAAAATAAACAGACAGTAGTTACATTGGATTACATAGCGATTAACAATTTAACATAGCAATTACTTACAACATATTTACAGATGTAGAACATATAGACAACTACAATCTTTATCTGTGAAGTACATAACACACATTAACAAATGTTACAATAAGAAGTTCCTGCTGTATAATAAGTACTAGGCTTATGAGCATCTGAGCTTGCTATAATCAAGGTAGTTAGTGGAGTGGAAAGAAAGGTACTGGTTGGATGGGGTGAGTCATATTAGAGTGGGAGTTGCAAGGGCATACCCAGCATGTTTTTAGGTGCACTTTTAGTAAAGTTTTGAAGTGGGTGCATGATGGTATGGAGGTAATTGTGGGTGGGAGGGAGTTCCATAATTTGTCTATGGTGCAAGAGAATAGTGCTTCACCAGCAGAGTTATTGGCTTTAGTGATCTGCAAGTGATTTTTGTTGTTGGATCTTAGTGGTCTGGTGGTGCGATAGGGCTGGAGTAGATTCTGGAGGGATGGGACATTTAGTGGATGGTTTACTAGTTTGTGGGCGAGTGAGAGTTGATACCACTGAAGGAGGTGAGGGAGTTCAAGCCAGCCCAGTTCAGCAAGTGAGAGACAGTGGTGACTATGGCAGGATGCCCCTGTGTTTGTATTCATAAATACAATTTTCTTCATGGCTGTTTTTTTTTTCTTTAAGGACCTACATCCAAATTCCTACTCACTCATCTCTTGAATTCCCCCACCCAGTTTCACCATCATCCCTTTCCACTTTAATTTGCAACCTTTTCTTTGTGTTATATTTATGATACTTAAATGCATAGCTCTAAAGCATCCCTTCATTTCAGGTAATCCTAAACCATCTTGCTCTAAAGGGAGAATCCTTGAATACCATTTTTGAATTCCTGCAAAGCCAAGAAGTCCCAAAATATGTTCCCAAGTCCACTTTTCATCTGAGTTACATCTCTAGCATCTACCCTAGAGTTAAGGATACATTTTGGTAGTTTACTCAGCATACCAATAATATCAGTCAAGACACTTTAATGCAAAAACCCTAAGCTTCCTTGACTTTGTTGCATATTTTAGACATATGTCTGTCCACCAAACTACTGTATTCAGCTTTCAGTCTTGCGGCTCCAGATTTCCCACAATTTTTCTGCCTGCCCACTGTAACTGTTGATTACTTTACACAATCTAGATAATAGCTCATTTGATGCTATCCAATAATCCAAAAAAGACCATTGGTGAAGGATATCAAACAGGTACCAAGAAAATGAAAAACAGATGTCCTAAGCCAGGAAACACACCATAAGCTCCACACAGCAGGAAAATGCACTTGTAAGACTTTATAAAATTGTTTATTCATTTGATTTTATATGATGGTGTTCTACGAATGAACAATTTTATAAAATTTTACAAGTGCATTTTCCTGCTGTGGTGTGTTTCCTGGCTTAGGCATCTGTTTTTTGTTTTCATTTGATGCTATGTCAAATCTAGCTTCTAAAAGACATTTCACAATTCTGGTGTGATGGCTATTCTTCACATTTAGAAACTGCTTAAGCTCCTTAATCAGTCCCATATACAGTAATTGTGCCCTATTTTGTAAATGAAATTCTGATTTAGCCACTTCTTGTTTCATTATTATGTCTCCCTGAAGGATTTGCTCCCAGTACTTAGATTCATGTCATAGTTGCCATTTCCTCTTTCATGCTATCTTTATTCTGAAGACTTACATCTTTTGGAGCCAAGTGATTTAACCAAGTGGCTCATTTCTTTATCATACGTTTTAGTGGAGTATGTGCAAACTTCTTTACACTTTTTCTCTCTTTCTCTTCATTAAGCTATCTGTGCCCAAATACCTATAGCAATGCCCTCATCTTAAGTTCCATTTGGAGTCAGAGTTCTTATAATGGAGAAGATACAGTAACGTTATATGTCTTCAGAACTCAGAAGCACAGAGCCCCTTCTTTGACTGGGAATATTATCTTTTCTCCTTGAATACTAGCTCTTTAAATGTTCCATAAAATATCTTTTATTTATCTTTCTTTATTCTATCCCACATCATAAGCTCAGGTTTTATAATGTGAGACCCTCCAGTGTATAGAATTAACTATACCACAAACACATTTATTGTGTGCACTTTGCCTTACCTATCCAGTGATACCAACTTCCATTGTTTAATTTTTTTATTATATTTTATTCTGTTTCTTTCCCCGTGTCTATTGTAGCTAGTTAAATGTCCTTCTGTTCTTCTAACCTTTTATTGTTTGCCCTAATAAATTTCTTCACTGTTTCACTTACTTTTAGCCCTACTGAGTGCATTTGATTTGTTTATTTTTCCTCTAAATTACTGGATGCTACCTCATGTGCCAATGCTAAAATTTGAACTACTTTTTGCTGAACAGCTGCAAGAATGTTCTTTCTTATTTTATGATTTTCTCTTATTTTCTCCAAATTACTTCTTCATTGGCACCCAGTCATTGTAATTACTAGCCAGTAACTGATCTTTCAGTTTTCACACTGGGAGGGTTCTAATCCACCTGCTGATCAGTGGGCACCAATGCCATCGTTCTACTGAAGTTGTCAAATATTTGCTTCCCTACACAATAATCACATTGATCCATAACTTTGGTACACCTCTGACATTCTACTAGCTAGTGCAGACATAAAACACTGTATAATCATGGCTTAAAACTGAAATATGTATATTTTAAGTCTGATCTGAAGGATTGGTAATACTTTCTTCTAAGATGCCAGTACTCCCCCATAGCTTTCTTGCATCTTAACTTTCAAATTTCTATACGAATACCATGCAACCCAGTAGAATCAATGCTGATTGATTACACACAACCATTTTTATCTTATCTCTTCCTATCTTAGCTATTAATTGTTCAGCCCCATCTTCCTCTAACTTTGGGATAATAAAGTCTTCAGAAATATTTCTATTTATGCCTTACCTTAGTTTCTCACTCCTCTGCTTTATATAAATTTTCATAAAACTTCTGAAATATCTTTAACACCTCTGTAAAATCTCTGCTTATTTTTCTTGTCATAAGTTCTCTTTATATTCCTTTTTTAACACATATACTGTAGGATGGGGCCAATGTCTCACTTTTATATCATTATCCTGCATCTTTGTCTTAATTTTTTCTTGTGCATTTACTGATATGATTATTGGATGAGTCTCAAAGTTTCAATTAATTACAAATGCTCCTGTGAAATTACACTTCTATCCAGACTAGCCCAGTTACTGTATTTCAGGAATACTGTGTAAACATGGTCAGCATTCCTGCTACTGAATTCACTTCTATAACATATTCTTTTTTTTTTCAATAATACATTTTTACTGTTTTATTATTTTCAATACAAATTCCAAACAAATACAAGACTGAAAATAAAAACCAGCTAATGTATCTGATAATAATACCATAACATATATACAATATTTACATGAATGCTTTCACCTGCAACACAAGTTTATACAAAAAGAAATAAAAATAATTGAGATTAGTTCAAGTATTACACCATTTGTTATTACAAAGTTCTCTTACAGAGTATAAATAACTCATAGTAGATTTAGGTTTAAAATATTACGCTAATATGATATTAAACACTTGTTCCCATATTTTCGAGTTATTGATATTTTTATTGTGTTGATGTAGAAGTAATTTGTGGGCTAACATATATCTCATAGCTAGAATTTTAAAGTTATCCCATGACTTTTGGGATGGGTTTAACCAATTAGTAGCTATATATAGTTTCATTAATAAGAAGATATTAATAATTATGATACTTTGTGATCTAGAAAGTTCTTTTGGAGGGATATGCAAAATCATAAATTTCCATGAAAGTGTTGTACTTTGATAACCGATCTTTTGAAGTTGTATTTTTAAAGAGTTCCAAAGTTTATAAATGCATTTGCAGCTCCAGAACATATGAAGATCATCAGCAGGTTGGTCTTTACAGAATGGACAATTTGGGGAGTTTTTAGAATTGAATTTATGCAGGCTAAGGCGTGTATAATACGCATTATTCCATATCATAAGCTGAGTATACATCAACTTTTGAAGAGAGATAGATTTTGTTGTCAAATCTATTGCTTTTATTATTTGACTTTCTTCTATCAGTGGGGTTTTCTCTTTCCAATATTTCGATAAAAGAACATTATCCTGAAATTTAAACTCTTTTATTAATTTATTTGATACAATTATAAATTTAACATCTTGTTGAACAGCTTGCCACAGATTTGAGCATTTGGTTAAATCCTCATCTCTGGGTTTAAAATTCTTAAAGTAGCTTATAGAGAGTTCCCTAATTTGTCTCAATATAACTAGATAACTTCTAGGTTAGCTTAATTCTTGTCTTATTTGATTAGCTGAAAATTTGAGATATATGTAAATGTCAATTAAAGTTAAATTAACTATTAATGGGAATTTAAGATCTATTAATTGATTTAATCTCAGATTAGGGTTCCTATGAAAAGGTTGAAAAACCATCATATGTTGAGCAAGATCTAATGATTGAAATAAATTTTTATAGATGTTATATATACTTTAATTTGGTCCATTATCCCATATAATTTCAGCTTATCTTTTCCTAGAAAGGGTAATGCTTTAGGATTAATACTCAAATTTAATATATGTTTATAACTCAAGATTACCCATGTTGGTGCCCACTTAGTGCTACATACATCATAATTAGCAATTCTTAGGAGTCTATTAGAGTTTATTATTAAATAGTAAATTTCAAAATTTGGTAAATCCAATCCCTCTATTTTTTGGTGTCATTAATTTATCATACGATATCCTTGTTTTCCTTGGCTCCCAAATAAATTTAGCCGATTCTTTATGAATTTGTTTAAAACATTTCTTCAAAATTGCTACTTGAGCAGATCTAAAAATATATAATAATCTTGGCAATATATTAATTTTAATAATTGAGACCTTCGCCGATACTGGTAATCTTAAATTATTCCATCACCCAAAGTCAGATATTATTTGATCCCAAACTGTTTTAATGTTAATAGTATAAAAATCTTTATCATCTGTAGAGAAAACAATACCCAAGTATTTAATATTATATTTGAACATTACCTGCCCCACCAGTGGCAAAAGCGAGAAAGGTTTGGGAGTTCTTAAGGGGAAAATATTTGTTTTTTTAAGATTAATTTTATAATTAGATACTTCTGCAAAGTCATCCACTGCTTTTAATAACTTTTTAGTGTCTGAAATTGGAGTTGTACAATATATATTGAGATCATCCGCAAACGCTGCCATTGATATTTTTGTTCCATAAATTATTGGGGCATTATGGTATACCTTCTGTTTAATATGCAAGAATAAGGGTTCCAGATATATATTAAATAATAACGGGGACAACGGACAACCCTGACGTGTTCCATTTTTAATCTGTATTCTTTTAGAGAACATTTTATTAATGTATAAGGTTGTATAAGGATTGCTATATAAGATTTAACACTCGAACAAATTCTTGGGATATATTAAAATATGACAGAGTATCAAACAAAAAGCTTATGTCAACCCTGTCAAAAGCCTTCTGTACATCAATAATAAGCACATAAATATTAAGATTTTTCTGTTTAGCATAAGCTATCAGTGTATGAAGTGTAAGTGTATTGTCACTAGTTTGTCTAGTTGCCATAAAACCAGCTTGTTCCTTAGATATTATTTTATTCATTATTTTTTTTAATCTACTGGCTAGAATAGAGGTCAAAATTTTCATATCTACATTTATTAATGATATTGGTCTATAATTATCAGGGTTTTGGGGGTCAGAATTAACTTTATGTATAAGAATAGTTTTTGAGGCATTAAAATGAGGATCATTTATTTTATTCTTAATTATATAGTTAAATACACGCAAGAGTATTTTACCAAAAATATCATCAAAACTTTATAAAATTCCACCGTCAAACCATCAGGACCAGGTGCTTTATGTGATTTCATATGTTTAATTATATATATTACTTCTTCATCAGATATCGGTTTAACCAAATCCTTCTGCATATTGTCATCTATTTTCAGAAAATTAATTGTTTGTAAGAAATCTCCATTGGTCCTATGTGAGGGTAGATCTTTTTGGTCACCATATATATTCATATATATCTGTTCGAAAATATTAATAATATCTTCCGTTTTAGAGTAAATTGTATTCTTAAATTGTATTTCTGAAATTTGTATTGCTGTTCTCGATTGATTAATAATTCTAGCTAATGCCCTTGATGGTGTTTGAACATGGTTGGCATACCTCGCTAACATTCTATGTTCCTGAAATGTCAATCTACTATTTTGAATTAAGAAGTCTTTTTGGCATTTAAGTAATTCCATTTCTGTTTGAGTATTATAATTTTGAATCAATTCTTGGTCAAGTGTCTTAATTTTAGCTTCCAATTCCTGAATATGTCTAATCTGTATTTTTTTATAATATGAAGCTTTTTGCAAAAAGATCCCTCTTACTTGTGCTTTAACTGTTGCCCATTCGATATCAGGTGTATGTTGTTGTTTCTCTAATCTAGCCAATAGGTCTTTGAGGTAATCTGTAATTTCATGTATTATTTCCTCTTTATTTAACAGATTTGGGTTAAGAGACCAATTATAACCTCTTTGCTGCATGGTATCTCTAGGTTCTTTAGCAAAACTTAATGAGATTTTTGAGTGGTCTGATAAATAAAGTGCATGTATAGAGACTAAAGGTTCAAAATTAATCATTGTTGCTGAAATCACACAAAAATCCAATCTGGACCACATTTTATGACATGTTGAATAAAAAGTATAATTATTTGTATTACCAGGGTTATTTAAATACTTAAAGGGGTCATATAATTGGAAATCTTCCTTTATATCACTTATTGCTATTACTGCTTGTTTATTAAATGTTCTTTGTGGACAAGATCTATCCAACTTTGGATTTTGATAAGAGTTCCAGTCCCCTCCAATAATTATATAATATTTATCATATTGTGACAAAATCGGATAAAGTGATGCTATGAAAAGTTGTTGATTATTGCAAGGTGCATAAACATTTAAAAGTAAAATAGGTTTATCAAGTCGAGTAGAAGAAAGAATAAGATAACACCATCTTCCTTCTTTATCTGATTTAGAGTCTAAAATCTTCTCTTGATATTGATCTTTAATAAGTATAGCTACCCCAGCACTATTAGTTTTACCTTCTGAGGCTACAATTTCTCTAATCCATTTCCTTTTCTTAATGTCAGCCCATTGATCTTTAGTTAAATGCGTTTCTTGAAGAAGTATAAATGACGCCCTAGCCTGCAATAATAAATGTAAAAATAACTTTCTTTTCTTTAAGTTCTGGAGCACTTTTATGTTCCATGAGTCTATTTCCCACATTTAATGAGTTATTTTGTATAATAGAGGTTTAAAGGGAAAAACATAATATAAAGTCAAAGTGAGTTTAAAGACATATGTAATTTGGAAGCATTCTTGACATCCCGTCCTATACCAGTGCCTACCCACTCTATCCCCGGACCAGGACATATATAGGTCTTGTATAACGTAAAAAACTGAAAGGGTCAAAAAAGTAAACGTGTAATGTAATCAGGTTACAACAACTCAAAAACTTCCCATAGATAGGACCTATATAAACTAATTTTACTTCTACAAAGTCTAATCTAAACATTCTCTACCAAACACTACAGTGCATCTACATCTCTTTTGTTAACTGTTATTAAAGTAAATCGTACTGAAGATATAACATTAACATAACTTTCAGTCATTTTGATTAGTTAGCTGTACATGAACAACATGAATCAAATAAGATAATCAACAATTTTCATTCTGAAAAATAAGAGTCCAACATAGGGACAACATTGTTCTCTATTCATATATACATATATATATATATATCAAATGAAGAGAGAGAGAGAAAAAAAAACACATCTTATTCATACCCTATTGTAACCCTATATAAAAAGAGGTACAAACATAAAAACAGAAAATTAATTAACTTTCCTAATGAATATGTTAGGTCCTTCATTATTTATATACTTCAGGTCAGCTCTATCTCCTAATATTATAAAATGATATCTAACTAGTGTAGTATATAGCTATGTCACATCTAATTAATAATATATGAGTTTAATTATATGTTCTATTTATATAGAATGTTAATTGTAATTTCTATATATGTATCCCTCATTAACATTAAAAAAACTCAACATGTCCTTTCAGATTAGTTCTGAAATAGTAAACCAATACCTACTTATTTTAAAAATACAAAAAAAAAAAGGAAAAGAAAAAGAAACAAATATTCCTTGTACCCCAATTATTTATTATATACTACAAGACTTTTTTTGTTATATGAAAAGCAAGTATAATCAAATGTTTCTATGTGCTGAAATTACTGTAAAACATCATCTTTTAATGGTACTCATACTTTCCAATGCTTAAAACAGTTCACTTCAGATTTCCAAGCCTGGAAACCTTACAGAACGCTCGCGATGGGGGACAATTAATGCAGACGGACCTCTGGAAGCGCCACAGTAAAATCCTTCCCCTCAGCAGCATCTAAGGCATTTCCTGTCTCCTCGTCAATGTAAACACTTCGTGAAAGTCATAAAACTTCGGAAAACAGACGCAGATAACCAGGGTCAACAAAACAAAGCCCTTATCTATTCCAAAAGAGGCCTAAAGCATTTAAAATGAAAACAAAGGATTACCAAGACCTCGAGCCACAGCAACAGATGAATCCAACCTCGGACAGCATTTTAGTCTCAACGGAAAGCCAGATCAAGTCTCAGAAGCAGGTAAACACTTAAAAACTTTCAAAAAGACGATTTTTGCCTCATTTTTCGTTGAAACAGAGTATTTAGACCCATCTACTGTAAATATTAACATATTAGGATATTTCATTTGAAATTTAATATGTTTATCAATAAGAAACTTACAGTATGGAGATAAAGACTGTCTAGCTTGTCTGACTTGTAAGGGCAAATCCTGTGCCAGAGAAATTCTATTATTATTCCACATAATATGTCCACCAGTTTTTTTTGCTGTTATAAGGATTTTGCTGACATCTTGGTAATTAAGTATTTTAACATACACAGGTCTTGGGCTATTTGATGCTTGTGATTCTCTCAATGCTCTATGTGCCCTTTCTATAATTATTTTTTTACCATGTCAGAGTCATTAAGAAGCACTTTAAGTATTTGTGTTATAGATGGGATTAACTCATTATACTGTATGGATTCTGCATATTGTTTCTCCTGGATCTTGCTTCTAAATCAGTAATCTTTGTTTGAATAGCCAGAATGTCCAGATCATGTATATCTAATTTTTTTGCAAGTAAAGTTAGTTTATCTTCATTTTCCTGATATCCGAGCTTCAGTCTTGTCCATTCTTTCAAGAATTTGGTTGCAGGAAATTCCAAACGTTTGTATTTGGGTAGTAAGTTCTTTCAGAGCTTCTTGAATGGGTAACAGAGCAGTCTTGATGTCTCCCATGTTTAACACTTGATCAGCTTTAATTTTAATCCCTGGCTTTTGTTGTTCCTGTTACTTTATAACTTTTTGTCTTTTGGAAATTACATCTTTCTCCGGTGACTGTAGTTCTGAAAGTTTTGTTTTAGTAGTAGTTGTGTCCATGTTTTTTTCCTCTTTCAACATTTTATCTCAGTATAGAAACTTAAAGTGTAAAGAGCAAATGGTTTATTTGTTTGATTCTCTCTTCAGAGCCAGCTAATCTACTATAATCCTGTTAAATATCGTCTTATTCTTCAGTTTTTTCTCTTCCTGCAGGATAGTTGAGTGAAGTTATAATTATTTTTTCGAAGATTTGTTGTTAAAAAGTTCTTGGTATCACTTCAGGGTTTAGATTTTCTCAGGTTATATCTAGCTCTTTTAAAATTATTGGTTCTCCACTTAGACAACTAAAGCTTAAGTTACCCCTTCTTTCACATTTAATTGCTTAGCGCACACTGAAGTGCTTAGGATATTAACCCATTTTTTCCATCTTACCTTTAAAATCTGCAACATCTATTGCAAGACCACCAATTATTGGACAGCCCGCATTCTGCCTCTCAGTAGCAGGAGCAGACTTAGGTCAACTGGTGCCCTAGGCAAAAGGGCTCCATGACACCCCCCCCCCACACAACACCTGGTGCCCTCATCCTGGTCTACTTACACCAAATAAATACTGGAAAAGCACCGCTGCTAGGACAGCGCCCTAGGCAGACGCCTAGTTGGCCTATGCCTAAGGCCGGCTATGCTCAGTAGTCATCTTGGGATTTGTGCTTCTGTTGGTAATTACTTATTATTACAACCATAATTAGTCATGAATTTTATTTATTTTTATTAATTGAACACCCAACCATACCTTACATCAAAGGTCTCCCCAAAATGCATAAGGGCATTCTACCACCACCCCTTCGTCCCATAGTGGTACGGCATAACTGGGTTACTGAGAATATTTCTATTTTCATTGAAAAAAGATTAAAACCGTTGGTTTCTGGCATCTCTACTATTTTGAAAGACTCTTATCAACTCATAGAAAACATTAAAAAATTGGATCATGCTATATCTGAGTCACATCTTTTGGTCACTTTAGATGTGAAGAGTCTCTTCACTGCAATTCCGAATTCCTATGGAATGGTGGCCATTAGATTATTGCTGAACAAGAGTCAAATATATACTAACAACGAACAAATCTTATTGAATACCTTACTAAAAATAGTACTAACCAACAACATATTAACCTTTAATGATCATATATATATTCAACAGTGGGGGGTGGCAATGGGCACCCCTGCGTGAATACATACGCCAACTTGGTCGTACACAACTGGGAAACCACGAGTTTGTTTCCACATCCCTCTTATAATAAGGTCCTCTCATACCATAGGTTTGTGGATGATATACTATTGGTATGGGATGGTACATATGAAGAACTAAAAAGTTTTATATCTGAATTAGAGGAAACCACAGACTTTTTAAGGTTTTCTATTGAATACTCTACTACTAATATAAACTTTTTAGACATCAACATCAAAAAAGATGGGAGAGGTGGACTTAAGACATCTTTATACAGAAAAGCGTGCTGGAAAAATACTTTATTGCAATATGACAGCATGCATCCCAGATTTATTTTTAAAAACATTGTTAAAGGACAATTTATGAGAATTAATAGATTATGTCAAGAAACTGATGAACGAAATGCTGAATTCAACAGATTAGAACAACTATTTCTAGATAGAGGGTATGATTCCAACATGGTAACCAGGATTAAAGAAACTTTTATTAAGAATACATCTGACAATAAATATAGTAACCACACATTATATAGAAGTCAGTATACATACCATGATTCTTCTTTTATTTGTTTTATAACTAGCTATACCAGTAACAATAAACATTTAACTAACATCATTATGAAGAACTGGCATATTTTAACTACAGATGATGAGATCAAACATTTAATAGGGACGAGATCAACTTTTACGTATAAGAATTTGAAGAACCTAAAAAGGTTATTATGTAATGAAAAAAGACCTACAAGTCCTATCATGAATATTATTAATAACAAACATGGCATGGGTACACATCCATGTGGGAAGTGTAACTCATGCCTTTGGATATCCAAAGAAAGATATTTTATACATCCTGAATTATCCTTCAAACATGATTTTAGGTGCCCAGCCAATTGTGAAGAAACTAATATTGTTTATCTAGCCACCTGTGAATCGTGCTCTGCCTTTTACATAGGTATGACAACCAGACGATTAAAAGATAGAATACAGGAGCATATCTATGCGATTAAGAAAGCTGAACATAAAAATGCTCTTGCTAAGCATATTTTAGAGTTTCCAGAGCATAGCTTTAGATTCAGGGTATTACAAAGAAAAGAACAAAACTCAAGAAAAGGGGATAACTTTAATGATTTAGAAAATCTGGAATTAAGCTGGATACTAAAATTTAGGGCCCAATACTATCCTGGTCTAAATACATATGTCAGTATCAGATCATTTTTAAAGAAACGTAAATATTAATGACCAAACAAATTCTAGATTTTAGACATTTTTGGACATTTTTACTGTTATTTATATATTCATATATATATATATATATATATATATATATATATATATATATATATATATATATATATATATATATACTAACTATTTATACTATTTAAGTTATTTATATATTTATACTTATAATATTTACACCATGGTGATTAATTTATTTATTTGCTTATTCATCTGTATATGTACATCTACTAGACAGATATATATTTAATGTTTACCTTGACAACTTATAAGGTATAACATGTAACACATCTTAGGTATTTTTTATATATATTTTTTACATTTTATAATATCTTGATTTTTAGTAAAAATGACTTTTAAGCCATCTTAAGCCAGATAGTTGGGCTATACATGAAGTATATGGGTGTTTTACATACATAGGTTCATAGGTTCATAGGTTCGTACTAGGCTATCTGCCCAAGGGCATTTATAAGCCTAGCCCACAGTTATTTGGCTTTCGCCACCCCTTTAGTTTGAATAAAACTATGCCTATTATTTTGCTGTGCCTCTGTCAAGCAGTGACACTGAAGTAATCCCTGGGGTATGTCTGCGATCCCCCATCCATTGGTCAAGATTCCTCTTGAACAAGGCCAGCGAGGTGCTCTGCCTCACATGTACCGGGATTTTGTTCCACAGCATAGGGAGTCTCTGGGTGATGAATCTGTCCCTCCAGCACGTTCTATTAATAACCGTGTCAAGGTTTAAGTCTCCCGCCCTTGTGGTTCTGAGGGATCTAGATTTTTTGAGGTGAAGCATATTCATTCAAGGATACCCACACCTCCAGGTTAGAGGCACAGCACGAGGCCTCGGAGACCACCCATGTGCAACTAACAGTGGGCAAAGCTGCTTTTCTGATTGTAGCTTGCTACAGATCACCCACCTTGTCTCAGGACCCCCACTCAACATTCCTGAAAACATTGGAAAATATGAAGGTCCTACCAAACACCATGATATTGGGTGATTTCAACTACCCAAACATTGACTGGGAAAACTACTCAAGTACAAACTCCTTTGCCCAACGCTTCCTAGAGTTTATAAACTCAAACGCCCTGGAACAACTGGCCAACACTCCCACAAGAGGTGACAACATATTGGACCTAATCATCACCAACATGGGAGATCAACATTCCACACCAGAGGTAAACCCCTCGCTGGTAAGATCAGACCATAAACTAATCACACTGGACATCCACATCCCAACCCCCACATCCCAACATGATTTTTTAAATGAATGTTTCTATATATTACTGTTTCTATATGATTAGTAATATGCATATTCTAAGATTTCTTGGGTCTGCATGCCTTGCAATAGGAACAACTGTTTTTCATTTCGAAAACTCTGTCTTCATATACATGCCTTAACTACTTGTTAATGACAGATATTTCATCGTGCTCTAGACAGTTTTAGTTTTAGTATGATATGAATGGACATTTATAGTATGATTTGAATGGACATTTTTAAACATATATATATATTTTCTAATATACTTTTGATATATATATTTTTAAATTATGTTATTTCTGTTGATCTCCTACTCTTAATCAGCTTTCACTGTTCTACCAACATGGTATAATTCTAACCTTTATGAAATTAACATTGAGATATATAGTCTCAATTGTATGTAGCTCTTATAGTAGAGAGTGTTTATTTGGAAGTTATCTGGTTTTAGAAGGAAATGAAAGAGTTAGTCTCTTAATAGTCCTTTAACAGAGTTGATATTCAGTTAAAACTCAGCTTCAATCAACTAATTAATTTTCTTCATCTGATTGACTGATTGGAAGTAATTAAGTGATTACTTATGTATATAAGAGAGTTAGTTTTTGTTGTGTATTATTAATCTGAAGAAGCATGCCTTGTGGATGCACGCGAAAGCGCTCATTCTCTGTTCTAAATAAAGGATTGCTGTTTTACGTGGTGGTTGACCTCCAGTTTTTTCTTCGATATTCTTTGCCTCTGCTCTGGAGTCACCTTCAAGGGTCAGGTCTGCTGTTTTGCTACTACATAATTGTAACCTGCGATAATTCGTAATGTTTTTGCGAGCCTATCAGTTAACCTGAAAAGGCTTGTGTGAAGTCTTAATTACTATCTGTCGGTTTGTGTATGACATTGCAAGAGGAATAACACCAACATTCGTTTAACATGGGAGTGTCCCTTCCTGACCTGCCATAATGATAAATGCAGTACACAATACAGTACACATGGCTGCTGCTTCTGAGTCTTGTGAAGGACCTCTGTATGTCTTCAATTTGTTTTTACATGTTTACCATACCCTAAATGTCTTACAGCCAAACAATTATGCAGAAAACTGAATAAAGACAAGTAATATTAAAACTATAAAGTGCTATTTACTAAAGTTTACTAAATTACTATAGTCAACGCAAAATACAGTACATTCAGTGAGTAGATAAAAGTTGTAAATGACAATATCACAGTATCCAAGTGCAAATGTAAAAAACATACTGTCACCGTCCAGTAATACAAGGCAAGATGTTAAAAAGTGGGAGATGTCAAACACAGGATCGACCTAAAAGTCACAGCTGCATGAATAAGATCATCACAACTTGCCATACTTTAAATAAGATATTCTACGAATAAGACATTGGCTAACAAAGACTTTGAAGCAAAACTCTGATTTATGCGAAAGTAACTTACGTTGGAAAAATACGTCCATGAAAAAATAGGACATGTGACTATTATTCCTCTTCCTGCCTCATACACAATATGACAGACTATTAATTAGTACTTCACACACCCCATTTAAGGCTAACATTGAGATTTTCGAACAAACATAACAAATTTGGGTAGGATGGAAATCTGGCTGCAATAATAAGTAAGTACCCTTCTGTTTTCTCCTGGTGAGAGAAGGAGCACAGGAACATTATTTACTGGAGTCTGCTCATCAATGGAAAGCTTAATAACTGCTTCATAGGTGACAGCTTGGAATTTGTGCTTATATTCTGCTCCTGGCGAGAGAAGGAGCAGAGTGCATTGATTCTTGACTGTTTCTTGTTGGGCAGTGACTGACTGTGCTTGACATTCCTGATAGTTCTGGTTCCTATTCAAGGAATCTACCAGGAAAAGGCTACAAAAAACCTACAGACCCTTGCATCATCTGGGACAAGACTGTTGATCAACAAACAGGCTGTGGCCTGCTTCTCACCTTGGGACTGCTGCTAATGTTTTGTTTCTGGTGAGAGAATAGCAAAGGAGCAATGTATCCTAGCAGAGTGAAGCTATGGTGAGACCAGCACTAACAGTAGCCAGGCAATAGTTATTCACGTGACCCACCTCGTTTCCTCATTCTTGACAAGCTAATTATTTGTTTTAAGTACTGCTTGATTTGTTTCCAACTTCACAGTACCTGTCTAAATGCTTCATCTTTAAATTTTCAGTGTCTCCTTACTAGTTTCCTCTCAACTGTTTGACAGTATCCTGTATAGACACAGATAGCTTGAGTGACACTTTTCCTATTAATGCACGATTGGAATTTCAGCAATGCCTAGTTGCACAAAGGACAATTAGTTCGCAGTGACAAGCACTGTCTCCAGAGTTGCAAACCAGATACTCCTGACATTGCTTTATATTCTCACTATAACTGTCTAATCAATAAAAAGGGTATGTTACCATGGATATGGACTTCTCACTATCTCCGAAACCAGTCTGGTGGATATGAGCATCCTGAGGCAATGTAGAAATTACCTCATGTTTACTGACAACCAGTTAATTCTCAAACTAATACGATATACGAGAGCTGTATTTACACAATGTCACTGGAGACAACACTCTCACATAAAAGTACTCCTAATGTCAATAAGGTTGTTAGTAGTACACACACTGCACCCATCACACACAATTAAAAGCAGACATATAGACCCAAACATCCTAAACCCCAAAGCCCTCCTAGACGAAGTACACATAACACATACACCCTCAACAACCCTGAATGCACTCTTTCAAAACACCCACATCAACACCTACAGCCACATCTGATGGAACCTCTAATTATATGCTCATAAGGCAAGCCACTACACAATGAAACATTTTGGTCATTTGAGACTCCATAGTGAGATAAACTGATGTCCCTCTCACCAAGCTGAGTAAGGGGAAAGTCACAGTCAGTTGCTTATCAAAGGCTAGGATCTGCCACATTATGCACACACTCAAGTCATTGGTCCACAAGTACCATCATAGTCCATGTGGGTGTAAATGACCTGATATGTACCTCCCTAGACTATATGAAGAGAGACATTAAGGAGCTACCCGAAAATATGTCCCAGGCTGGTATGAGCCTAGCAATGAGCAGCATTTTACCTTCTCCAAGGATGATACCACAATATGAACAAAAGGTGAATGACTTTAACAACTGGTTTACTTTCTGATGTCATTCTAATGAAGTGCAATATTTGTCAGCATGGAAGGCCATGGTCAACAGTCCATGCTGCACTGCACCTCTTCCCTCTAGGCTTTCAAATATTAGCTAAAACACAACAGATTCAACAAAGCCTACATTAAGTGCACACTGTTCTGAGTGAACAGACAATACAGACGTAACGCACACCTTCTTCCTCCTAATTTTAGTTTTCCTACTAATATTCATGGAGCTTTAAATATTGAGAAGGATTCACAAAGGTTATCACAAAGTATAGACTACATGTACACTTAGTGTAATCTTTCTGAGTCTGAAAGCACAAAAACTGTGATAAAAATGTTACTGCATACATACTGTGTACAATTAGTGTACACTTAGTGTAGGCTTTATTGAATCTGGCCCATTGTCTTCACCTACAGTGCCTTTTTAGGCAATGCCAAACTAAAAGTACTTCTGACATAGCAAATCAAAGCCAAGAAAATCTGAAGATATTACTGCTCAATGCTAGGAATATAAACAAAAATCTCCACTCCCTAGAAGCTCTCTTCATCCTTGAGAATGCTGACACTTGTGCAATCACTGAGATATGGTTTAAAGCCGTGGACAGTGCAAGATTATAATACCTTTTACACATTTAAACCAGCTACTACACAGACCAGGACTAAAGGTGGAAATGTCTCTATTTACATCAAAAATAAATATACCTCAAGGTCAAACAGGACAATGCACTTGAGCTTCTTCTCCATGTGCTAATCACCATAAGCAAAATCCAATAACACTTCCTTGCAAGCCTCAAACAAATGCCCTACACTGACCGTGTCAAAAAACTCCAGCTTTACTCCGTAGCATATCGCCTACTCCGAGGTGATCTCTGCCTAACATATAAAGCTATGTCAAACCCAGAGCTGTTGGACATGCTACACCTAAAGAAATCTCAATCCCTCCGAGCTACATACTCTAGGCACCTAAACCTTGTCACCACAATAAACAGGACATGCTGGAGGGATAGATTCCTATCCCAGCCACTTCCCATACTCTGGAACAGGCTACCCATCTATGTCAAGCAAAGTTCTTCATTAGCACTCTTCAAGAAAAATCTTGATGAGTCGATAGGAAATAGGAAATACACTGTGGGGATCACTTCTGTATCTCTGCTCGACAGTGGCATAGAAAAATAACTTTCTTGGGTGGCGTAAGCCAGGGAACCTTGTTGGCTAGGCTTACGTAGGCCCTTGGGCCAATAGCCTAGTACCTACCTATGAACCTATGACCCAGGAAACTCGTACCATGTATTTAAACTTATTGGAAACACTCACCATCCAACACAATATCATATTCATGAATGACTTTAATTATCCCACTATTAACTGGGAATCCTATACAACATCAAATGTACAAGCACAGAGATCCCTGGATTTTCTAAACAAACTCCCTGGACCAGATTGTCAATATACCAACCGGGATCTGGTCCTCACTAATATGTGAGAGTGCTGCACATATTACTGTCATGTCTTCCCTGGTAAAGTCAGACCACAAAATGGCGTCCTTTGAAGTAAAAATAAAACCTGCACTCTCAGCTAACCCTGGAATATTCAGGAACTACTCTAAAGCTAAATTCCTACTATTAAGTGATAACCTGGCAAAATTTCAAGACCCATAAATCATAAGAACACTGCTGCCTATGCAAAACTGTTCACAGAAATCCTACACAAGCATGTTAATAGCTGCATACAGGTAGCTGTACTCACCAGGAAGAAGTACAGAACTAACAAAAAAAAAAAAAAACAAAAGGAAGAAAATCATGGCAAAAATTAGGAGGTGCAGCACCCAGAAGGATCAAACTAAATAAAAAAGTCAGAGGTCAAATAAATTTTATCAAAGCCAAATTTGAGGACAGTTTGGCCTCCCAGGCCAAGGACAACCACAATGCATTCTTTAGCTATGTTCACAACCTCAAAGGAAATGCACAATTGTGTGAGGAGCTCACTGTAAATGGAGACATCTATAATGAGCTAAAATATATAGCAAACCTATTGGCCGACAAATTCAGCTCCAACTTTACCCACCCTGTCTCTCCCTCAACCGTCCCTCAGGAAATACCATCAAATATAACTCTCCCTGCTACAGCTAGGGAGCAGGTCCTTAATGCTCTCTCTAAGGCCAAGAACACTGCATCAACTGTCTCAGCCAATATCCCAGGATGTATTCTAAATGGCATGAAATATGACCTACCAGGCCCTCTGGAACTGCCATTTAACCATTGCCTCTAATCAGGCTTCATGCCTCATGAATGCATAACAGCAACACTCATCCCTCTAGACAAAAGTGGGCTATCTACAGACAGTGGAAACAGACCAACAAGTCTCACTTGTCTTATATGTAATGCCACGGAAAGAATATAGTAAAAGTACAGTTTTGTACCTACCATAAATGTAGATGTCCGATAGATATGCAACTGCAGTCCTTACATATGGGTTGTCCTGCCTCAGGCAGCCCTTCGGTCGGCCGGATTCCAAAGTCTGGGTCCGGCGTCGGCTGATGTCGCCTCCACCCCGACGTCAGAGCGGCTGGGGTAATGCAACTGCAGTCCTTACATATGGGTTGATTACCATAGCTAAGCTGGGGGTGGTAGGCTCTAAGATAAGGATGGTGTGGCTAAAATGCCCTGCAGGACTGCCGAAGCAAAGCCTGCTCAGGATCTGGAATATAAAGGCAGGTTGTAGTGTTTGGAAAATGTATGCATGGAGCTCCATGTAGCAGCTTCTAGAATGTCCTTTGTAGCCACCCCTCTTAGAAAGGCTGTGGAGGTGGCTATAGCTCTGGTGGAGTGTGGCCTGATATTGGCTGGCACACCTTTTCCGTGGAAAGAATAACAGAATCTGATGCAGTGTCCAATCCATTTAGAAATTGTTTGTTTGGAAATTGCCTTTCCTTGCACTCCAGCAGCGTAAGCTACAAATAGTTGGTCAGACTTTCTGTTGGCCTTTGTTCTGTCCAAGTAGTAGCGCAGTTGTCTGTGTATGTCCAAAGTGTGCAGCAGCTTTTCTCCTTTATTTTGAGGATTGGGGAAGAAGGTAGGCAGGTGAATTGCTTGATTTAGAGACACCCTGGATATCACTTTTGGCATGAATGAAGGATTGGTTCTTAAAGAAACTCTGTCCTGATGAAAAATGAGAAATGGAGGTACTGCCATGAGGGCCTGTATCTCCGAAACTCTTCTTGCTGAGGTAATAGCCAACAGGAAAACTGTTTTCCAGGAGAGGAATTGCAATTCTGAAGATGCTGCTGGTTCAAAAGGAGGAAGAGTTAATTTTTCCAACACGAAGTTGAGGTCCCATGCAGGCACTGGTGGTTTTCTGGGAGGTTTGATATTCTTTATTCCTCTTAGAAATTGTCTTAGCAAAGGATGTGAAAACACAGGCGGATCACTGTTGTATTTTGCTGAAATTGCTGAAGTGTGTATTTTTATGGAAGAATATGAAAGTCCATTATGTAGCATTTCTGCCAAGTATTCTAGTATCTGTGGGATGCTCATTACTGATGCATCCTGACCCTTGTTGGCATTCCAGATGTTGAATCTCTTCCACTTGGCTGAGTAAGTTTTTCTGGTGGAAGGTCTGCGTGCTTCCAGTAAGATCTGTTGAACTTCCTTGGAGAGAGAGATATGGGGAGAAGTCATGGAACCTTCCAAGCTGCCAGCTGCAGAGTTTGCAGGTTGGGATGAACCGTCCTGTAATTGTGCTGAGTCAAAAGCAGAGGCCATTGAGGCAGGGGCCACGGCTTGGTGCAAGTTATGCTCCTTAGTAATGGATACCAGTGCTGTCTTGGCCAGTCTGGAGCTATCAAAATGCCTTTCGGTTGTTCTACTTTGATCTTCAGTAACACCTTGGTCATTAATGGTAGAGGTGGGAATGCATAGATTGTTAGAGAGTTCCAGCTAAAAGGAGAGAGCATCCATTCTCCAGGCTTGAGGATGGTGTGTCCTCGAGCAGAACTTCTTCAGATGATGATTGAGGTGTGAGGCAAAGAGATCTATGTCCGGCCTCCCGCATGCCTGAGTTATTTGTGAAAAAATGTCTGGATGCAACATCCATTCGTGCGGGTCCAAGATGTTTCTGCTTAGACTGTCCTCCAGAACATTGTCCTTGCCTGGAACAAACTGGGATTGCAACTGTATGTTCAGTTTCAGGGACTTTTCCCAAAGAGTCATTGTTAGTCTGCAGAGGGGGTAAGAATGAGTACCTCCCTGTTTGTTTATGTACCACATAACAGTGGTGTTGTCTGTCCTTATTAGCAGATGACCTTGCTGTAGAAATTTTCCGAAGGCCTCGATTGCATGAATTACTGCTAACATCTCTTTTTGATTGATGTGTAGATGCACTTCCCTGGGGGACCATTGTCCTTGAATGCATCTGCCCTCCATGCGCCCCCCATCCATGATCTGAGGTGTCTGTTGTAATGGTTTGGCTTGTTTGAGGTTTGTTGAAGGACATGCCTTTGTTTAGCTGGCTTGCTTGAGCCCACCACAAAAATTCCCTTTGTAGACATGGGATGAGTGGGATAATTGCTTCTAAGTTGTGGCTGTGTTGAGACCACAAACTTTTTAGGTACCATTGTAGTTTTCTCATGTGTAGTCTTGCCAGTGGAATCAGTAGAATGCAAGATGCCATGAAACCCAGGGCCTGCAGGATTTTCCTTGCAGTCATCTGGGTGAGCTTTGCTAGGCTTTTGAAGTATTCTGGTAATTGTCCTTGCTTCTCTTCTGTGAGGAAGGCCATTTGTGATTTTGTGTCCAGTTTGGCTCCTAGAAAAATTATTTGTTGGGATGGCAGTAGTCTTGATTTTTGAATGTTGACTGTGTATCCCAAAGCCTGTAGTAAGTGAATGACATAATTCAAGTTTTTTGTCAAGGCTTGTTTGCTGTCCGCTTGTATAAGGCAGTCGTCCAGGTAAGGGTATATTTGTATGCCCTGGAGTCTGCAGTGTGCCACTACTGATGCCAGGCATTTCGTGAATACTCTGGGCGCAGTAGATAAGCCAAAAGGCAATGCTGAGAATTGATAATGCTCTGACCCTGCAAGAAATCTGAGGTATCTTCTGCAACTGTGTCTGATTGGGACATGCAGGTATGCCTCCTTGAGGTCCACAGTAACCAGCCAAGACCCCTTGCCCAGCATGGGAAGAAGTTGCTATAGCGTCAGCATTTTGAATTTTGTCACAATGAGAAAAGTGTTTAGAGCGGACAAGTCCAGTATAGGTCTCCATTGCTTTTCTTTTCTTGGAACAAGGAACAGTCTTGAGTAGAATCCCTGGCCTTGTTCCTGAGAAGGAACCTTTTCTATTGCTTTGATTTGTAGCAGCTTTGAAACTTGTATGAGTGCCTCTGCCCTTTGATTTTGTGGCAGGTTTGGCATGCCTTGTCTCGTTGGTAAAGTATGGAAGTGGAACCTGTAGCCTTGGTCTATTATGTCCAGAATCCATTTGTCCTTTGTTAAAGCGTGCCAATTTTTTGAAAATAAGGATAATTTTCCGCCTAAAGGTGCTTCTCTTTGAGCCTTGGTCAGCGGTGTCAAGGTCAAGTCATTGTGATTGTCCCTGTGGAGCAGTAGAAGTCCCTGCGCCACTTCTCTGATTAGTTGGTTGCCATTGGCGTCCCCTGTAGGAGCCTCGGTATTGCCCTCTCCCTCGGGCACGCCTGTTTTTTCCCCTTTGGAACTTGTCAGTGTCTGGAAAGGACCAATTTTTTGAAGGCCAATTCCTGATGAACCTTGGTGGCTGAACCTGGAGAAAATCTTTGACTGTTTGCACTGATTTAGCCTTTTCCTCAATTGATTTCAACACATACTGAGCATTAGCACCAAATAGCTTGTGTTTTTCCAGAGGTGCATCTAGAAGCTTTACTTTAACATGATCTGGCAATGCCTGTTCTTTCAACCAAGCATGTCTACGTATGACGGCCCCTGTCATAGCTGCCCTACATGAAACTTCCAATGCATCATAACCACACTGAAGAAAATGATTGCTAACCTGCTGTGTATTATGAACCAAATCCTGCAAGGCCTTTCTATCTAAAGGCTCAGGAGAGGCTAACTTTTTCTGCAAATCATCCATCAAGAAATCCTGATACTGAAACATATGAAATAGGCAATTAAGGGCCCTCATGGCAAGGGTGGTTGAGGTATAAACTTTTTTGCCCCACCTCTCCAGGGATCTAGATTCCCTGTCTGCGGGCAAAGGATTTTTGGCCGTGGAAGTGCCCACTCCTTTGGGCCCCTGGGAAATAGTTTCTAGATCAACAGAATGGGCCTTAAAGAGATGTTTATGAGTTTCAGGAACCCTGTAGTATCTGTCTGGCTTGACAGGAGCAGGAGGGAGAGAATCAGGAGAAGCACTCGAATCTGAGTACACATCATCCAATACATCTAACACTGGTGGGATAGCTAAAGGCCTGTGCTGGGGTAGCTTAAGGAAAGTATGAAGCAGTTTCCTGGAGTCGGAGAATTCCTGGCCCTGCCACTGGAAATGCTCTCTCACGGAGTGGAGAATTTCCCCGAAAGAAATATCCACAGGAGGAGAGGCAGAAGGAATAGATTCCTCAGCATCAAAATCCTCGTAGGCCTGGAAAGACTCTTCCTGGGAATCTGCATGGTCAGAGTCACCAGAGGCTTCATCTGAGGAAAGGGTATCTGTCTGCTCAACCCTAGGCCTTTTGTCTGAAGGCGGCTGGGAACCTCTGTCAGGATGAGCCTGGGAGCCTCTGATTAAGGAAATAAGATCTGCAGCTAAAGTCATGATCTGTTTATCAGAAGTGGGACCCTGAGAAAAAGATTTAGGGGGGTGAGACTTAGCCTGGCTGGTAGCCTTAGCACGTGTGTAGGCCTTGATGGACATAGACACCAGAAGCCTAGCTGCCCCACGTGCTGGAGTAACTTTGTCCACCGGTATGGTCTCAGGAAAATCTTGGGCTTCGGTTTCTGGAGGAAAATCTACAACCGAACCGGGGTAGTCTCCCGGGCCGAAGAGAACGGTAAAGCGGTGTCGTTGGACTGGAGCGGTGGAATTACTGCCTCAGAAGAGACCGATGCACTCGCGGTAGGTTTTGGCGTGGTGTCGGTGGAAGTCACGGGCCGAGAGTGTCGGTCCCGGTCCTTCCGTTTTTTGGAAATATGTGTTGTCGGTTGTTCCGACGGCATGATATAAGAGTACTTTTCGCCAAACAAGTCTTCAGCAAATTCTGCCCGGCGCCTGAGTGTGCGCTTATTGAAGCAAGCACAGGCAGCACAGGCCGAGACGTCGTGGTCTGGGCCAAGGCAGGGAAGGCAGTAAGAATGGAAGTCCTTATGAGGTATTTGTTTACCACAAGACAAACAGTTATTAACTTTTGCAGTTTTATCTGACATCGGCTGAGGCAAGAAAAGGTTCCCCAACGGGGTACTTAGCTTTTTGATGACTTTGGTTACTGAAAACACAGGAGCTGGCCGACCGGCACTTGCGAACTGCTTCTGCTTCGGGCACCGCGCGGCAAGAAAGACTGAGGAAGATGGCATCGGCTGATGCTTTTATATCCCAGCCACTCTGACGTCGGGGTGGAGGCAACATCAGCCGACGCCGGACCCAGAATTTGGAATCCGGCCGACCGAAGGGCTGCCTGAGGCAGGACAACCCATAAGTAAGGACTGCAGTTGCATTCTTGAAGGACATCCTCTAGATACTGGACTCAACCCAGTGTGGTTTCATCAAGGGCGAGTCATGCCTACTCAACCTGGTGGACTTCTTTGAGCAGGTCACCAAAGTAAAGATGAGGGCAAAATGGTTCACACTGTCTACATTGACCTAGTCAAGGGATTTGATACAACACCCCACTTGGGCATTTTTGACAACCTCAAGAAATTAGGTATAAACACGATAGCCAACTGGCTCACAGATGGGACCCAGGAAGTTAGAACTGGGGATTCCACCTCTAGAAAGAGGCCAGTCACAAGTGGAGTACCTCAGGGATCAGTACTTTGACCACTCCTGTTTGGCATTTAGTTCTCTGAAGTCAAGGTCAATATCAATCGTCGCTGGCTGACTAAATTTGCAATTGATTGCAAATTAGAAGCTGTCATTGAATTCCACACTGACACAAATGTTCTCCAGGAAGGGCTGACACAGACAAACAACTGGAGTCAGAGCCATGGACTAAAACTAAATGACATGCATAACAGCATGCATTGGGAAGTCATTCACCACTACTATCACGCCGACAACACTCCCCTTAGAGCTGACCCAGCAGTCAGGGACTTAGGGACACAGACAGTAATCTATCCTTTGACCATCATATGTCTAAACTAGTGAGGGAATCATTCTACATTGTGCAACTTATAAACAAAGGTATGGCATCTAGATCCAGGGAAGTCATTGTTCCAGTATACTTATCCTTCATCACACCTATCATTGAGTGCAATACCCTCTTTGGTATGTACCTAACCAGGCATATCCAACAAACGGAATATCCACAGACGTTCCGCACTAAAAAATACAGGGCATAAGTAAAATGTCCTATGCAGACTGCCTCAAGGCCCTATCCTTGTATTCTGTCTCCTAAAGGCTGTTGAGGGGAAATCTATGTGTGGCATACAGGGCATTGTCAGACCCCACTCTGACTCTGGGACCGCTTGCATATCTGCAAAACAAATAGCACCAGAATGACACATTCAAAAGACTTAAACCTTGCCTGTGATATAACAGGACCTGCTGGAGAGAAAGGTACATATCCCAGAGACTGCCCTGTCTCTGGAACAGGCTCCCCATCCATATGAAGCAGAGTTCCTCAATAACCCAATTTAACTGTAACTTGGACAACTGGATGGGGAACAGGAACTTCATCACTGGTTTGGCCTATCTCTATAATGGACACACGCAACCTGTAAATGGTTCAGCTCCCATGCCCCTGCTTGTAAATGTTTCATCTCCCACGCCTCTGCTTACACTTATCAAGGGTACCAAAACTTGTCAGAAATTTGGGATGCACGGCTAGCTTAAAAAGGCCCTTGTGGTTGTTAGCCTAGTAAACAACTATGAGCCTGTTTAACCAACCAGCTGCACTGGTTCTTGAAAGGGAGGACATTAAGGTAAAAGCTTCTTCAGTGGATTTCTGAGCTACTTCCAGCACCTTTACTCACACCACCTATTATATATGACAGCTTTTTTAAACGTATATTTCCAGCTTTAATATTATATGTGTCCACTAATGTTTGGCAGGTTGATCTTTTATACAGTTGATTCTTGTCATCTCCAGTTGAACCTATCCTATATCTTACAAAACTTCTTGTTTTAATGAACACCTTAAACACCCTCCAGAACAATAAGCTTTTAACTTTAAACAAACACAAAACTATGTACATCTTCAAATAATAAAGCTTAACCCTCCCGAGATGAAAAATTATTCCAAATCAACAGCTGTACTAACAAGCATTGCCTAACCTAAAATTAAGATTTCCCATGTTAAGGCACATTTTACAGCCTGTGCTCCTACTTAACACTAATTGTTGTCTGTTTTTGCCTTATCTTTATTTCTCTCCCAGATGTGAAAAACAGCTTCTATGTTTTCAGAAAACATTACATTTTATCCTTATGAAAAAGTGCACTGCTATCTTTAAATAAAACTAAATTACATACTTTTAATTAATGCACTGTATTACTTAAAGAAAAAAAAAGTTACTATGCATTCACTTCCAAGAATTTCAAACTGTTTACTAAGCTGCCTGTCCTTGTACCTTTTAAGTTGATTTCCTCACTAAACAATGCCCAGAATCCTCCAGATTTATTGCTTGCACCTATAGTCAGCTTGTCTCCATGGAAACATAAGAACAAATGTATATCTGCCCTCAGCTCCAAACTTCTCAAATCACACTGAACATTTACTAAAGGAACGCTTGTCATTACATTAACACTGTTTGCTTATTTTTAAAGCCCACATGCTTACACAAAAAAACTGACATTAGATTAAGCCAGGGCATTAATCCAGACATTAACCTATGCAAAAGTATGAGAAAACATTTTATCTCTACATATATTACAATCAGTGCACATTTATATTCCCTCCCCCACTTCAACAGCCCAGGATTGCAGCATATTAACGTAAACATGCTTTTGTCTAGCTTTTCTTCTCTTTTTACATTGTAATACCTACATTTCTTAAAACTATATATTTTTATAAGTCACTTGACCTAAAACACATCTGACTGGCACCCATTTCACCGACACCCAATTGACTTATACTTTTATAGGTCACTTGACCTAAAACTCATTTGACTGGCACCCATTTCACCGACACCCAATTGACTTAAATTTCATTTGACTGACAACTAATTTGACTGACTTCCATTTCACTGACAGCTTACAATACTGAATTTTAACATACTAAACCTTAAACCATAGACAAGCACACTTAGAACACCAATAACTAACCCTTTCCAGAACCTAAAAACTACTTACTAACCCTCTTAACTGAAACGGGACAGTGTACAACCAAACTAGGTGGGGGGCTGTGCCCCCCACCTGATTATATATACTAACTCCAGGATCACACTACAGTGGGGAAAAGGGCATATACCTTTAACTTGCCTTACAGTATTCTACATGCTGCCACTACTGCTGGGAAGGCACAAAACATTTGCCAAATTACTTTAGATACTTCCCATAAAAATGTAAACAGAAAAACCCACATTTAGAAACACTACAATGCTACTTTCTACATGACTATTGGAATTCTAACAGTCAGCACTATAAGTTACAGTAATTCGATTTATCACAAACAAGTCACAGGTAAAAGAAAACCCTCAAGAAGCCGATGTCTTATATGTCAGTAAAATAGGAGTCAGTCAAATGACTTTTAGGTCAAATAAAATTTAGGTCAATTGGGTGTCAGTCAAATTGGTGTCATTCAAATGAGTTTTAGGTCAAGTGAAGTAGACCCATATATATATATACATATATATATATATATATATATAAAATTAAATGTTTTATATAAGTATTAACAACAAAAATACAGGTTTTTTTAGTGTCCTTCCAAATATTAATGACATGGAAGTGGGATATATGCCTTTCAATCCCCCCACAAGTTTAACAAACTCAACAAAAGTCCAATCTTTCTCAGCCACTTTTCCTTATAAAACCATACTTCACAAATGTGACTGATGCTTTATCAGACTTATTCACTAATTTCAGTATTGCTGCTCTTTTTCCTGTTCATATCTGTCCCCCAAAGCATGACTCTGACTCAAGTCCAAGGTACTTCCGAGTCTTCTAGTCAACCCTGTGCTTTTTTCCTCTGTCTCTCTCAAGAGTTTCCTTTGAAACACTGGAAAATGCTTTACTGGCAAAATATCTCGATGAACTTTATTATCAGAAGAATGAGAAGCAGTGTCCCCTTCTGCTTGATGGCTCACTTTTTGTCAGAAAAACCTTTATTTCCTCCTTAATCTGTTCAGTATCAGAAATTATTTACTTTGATCCCACAGGAAAAGATATTATGAAGACAGGTGGATACAGCAGCTTGAATCTCATAACTGCTTCCCAACATTCCCTGATTGCTGGGATAAATTTGCTACTCTTCTGCCTGGTGTCCACTGAATAGTAATTTTACACAAACACTCCACTGTCTCCAATTTTAATACTTTGCTCTTCTGCCACATTTTTGTCATGATTAACTCTTTCCACTGGTATGACTGCATCTTTGCTTCTAAAGATCATGTCTGCTTTCTCACGGCCAGGTTTGGAGCATACACACAATGTGCCCTCCTAATGTGGAATACCAGACCAGTTACTTATTTGCGTTTCATAAAAGTAATAGTCTGCTCCTTCCAGTTTCTCTGGTACAGCAGGAAATCTCAGGTTTTATCTACATGGTCTATCTTCTAACTCTACCCTCTAATTTTTGCAGTTTTATCAGTTCATCTGAATAGCTGTTTAAAGCCTCTCATTTTTTCTAGCCTTTTATTATCCGAGTTGATATACTTCTTCAGTGTTTCATTTATTTTAATCAGTTCTGAACATATTTGATTTATTTTTCCTCTAAATTACTGGAAGTCATGCCTTGCACCAAAGATGGAGCTTGAACTGCTTTTTGCTGAACAGCTACAGGATACTTACCCAGTCAGTGTTTTCTCTTTTCATTTTCTTTTTCTAGTTTATTTTCTTTCAGGCTCTCTAATTTTCTTTTTTGCTAGCATCCAGTTAGTGTACTTACTAGCCAGTAACTGAACTTACTATATCTGGCAGAGTTACAGTCTCCTATTCCTCAGTTTCTTTTTTCACATTGGGAGAGATAAAATTACGCTGTTGAACAGTGTGAGGTCATCCTGGAAAATTCCCATGAATTAACACATTCTTATCAAAGTAGAACAGTATTCACAAATAGAAGACTGGTTACTGACTCACATACAAAAAGAAACTATAAATTGTAATCTTTAGGAGGAGTCTGTCTTCTACTAGAACAATGACTAGTAATTTTCCCATAAATGCCATGGACCTAGAAAACTAGCAAAACATGCAACATAATGTCAAACAAACCATCGCTGTTGTAGAGTGTGTCTGTGAGAGTGTGGGGGAGCAGGAAGGGAGATAAAAACGCTTACTGCAAATACTGTTATAGTTATTGACAAATGTAGCAGCTCCATAATAAGCAAGAGTTTTCCAAACTAGGTAATTATGGTTCCCTGGAAGTCACTTGCAAAGGATCAATGCACTCCAACCCTTTGGATGTTTCTGGAATGTGAAGGGAATGCTAGCCTCTAGTGTAGGAATGATGGCTCCTCACTTCTGTCCTGCTTGCCTCCTGCCTAAGGAAGCAATTACCAGCAGGGTTCTTGCTGATTGTCATCAGAAAAAGAATGTGGAGAAAAAAAACTCATTGCAAATACTGTTACAATTATTTAGACAAATCTACCAGTTCTACAATAAACAACAGCTTTCCAAACTGGGTACCTATGGTTATCTGGAAGCCATCTATAAAAATGAAAAGGACCAATGAGCAGACAAACTCATGACCAGTCACATACACACAGACACACACACACACACACACACACACACACACACACACACACACACACACACACACACACACACACACACACACACACACAAAATGTATATTGCAGAGAATGCTGACACTTTTAGATGACTGTTATACAGACAATCCTAGAATAATGGAGGAATGCAGCTCTACACTGGAGACATCAATAAAGCTCTAAAAGTCAAAACAGAACAGCAAGGTGGGACTACATTCTCTCATACAGACATTCATTACAAAAAGATAATTCATTCAAAACTCTTGCTGCACACAGTATGAATTATAATGCATTTATAACCTCTCTATACCCTCGAAACACACAAGTCCTGACAGAGTAAGAAAACTACATTCTATTACAATTTTGTAGCATCTGCCATTTTCACTTACCTGCTGTAAGCTGTAAGCCCCTGTTAACAGCCAAACGTGGAGACTCATTCTTTTGCAGCTCTATATCAAACTCTATTTTCCCACTTTCAGTGTATGTACCATCAGTGACAGAAAAATGCATCTCATCTGACTGCATATGTGCTACACTAGGGGTGAAAACTATAAGTTCATCCAGCACATCCTGAAATGTGAACGTAGAACCAACAGAAAGAATTCTACCATTTTCTAGAGGTTCTGAGTAAAAGCGTCTTTTCCGTAGCTGACCTAAAAGAAAGGAAAAAAATAAAAGTTTAAAAAAAGTTTAGCTCCTCCTATCTTTTTGCCATTTTTCTCTTTTCAACAGGGCAGTCTAGTCTACAAAATGATATTTTTTAGACCCTGTCACTATATTTTGTACAAGGGAAACATTTTGTATGATGTACCTGAACACTTATATGGCATATACATAATGACAGCTGCCATTTCAAATACTGGCAGTTAAACATTGAAACAAGTCGAGAAAACTGGCATTAAAGTTTTTAGCATACTTCTAATTACTACACTCAAACACTCATGTCCAGTCAACAAAATCAGTTGAGAACAGTGTTATTGACTTATTGGCTATCCTTACTTAGCATTGCATGACAGGATGATTTGACCTTTCCCAGAATGAAAACAGAAACTGCAACAAAAGGGTCAGTGAAACTGTCAGGCAGGGTAAATTTTAGTGACTGGCTAGTAATTACATTGCTTGGATGCCAGCAACGATGACATTTGCAGAAAATGACAAAAAATAAATCAGAAAAGAAGAGAAGAATCATACAGCTGTTTAACAAAACGCAGTTCAAGTTTCAGCTCTGGTACAAGAGAATGATTCCAATAATTTGGGTGAGATATAAACCCAATGTTTGAAATAACACTGAAAGAATTTATCATCTCAAACAACAAAAGCTTTTCGTAGCTATTCAGATGAACTGATAAAACTACAAAAATCTGAGGTCAAACTTTAGAAAATCCTGGCTGAGCATTAGCCTTAAAACGTAGTGTGCTGAAAAATTGTGCTATTTTCTCCTGTATTACAGAAACTGGAACTATCAGGCTGCATTAATGTTGCAGAAGTGCAAATAAGCAACTAGACTGGAGTTCCACAGCAGGATGTGTTAATTGAGAGAGCACATTGTGTACGTGCTCCAAATCTGGCCACTGGAACGCAGCCAAGACCTATATTAATAAAGATGCAATCATACAAGCAGAAAGAGTTGATCTTGGCAAAACTGTGGCAAAAAGGAAATGTTTATGGAAAATGATTACTCACTGTATACCATGCAGAAGAGAAACATGCTTATCCCAGCAATCAAATAATGTCAAGAGCCATATGTAAGATTCAAGCTGTGGTACACCCAGCTGTCTTTAGAATATTTTTTTCTTGATGGATCAAATACATTTTTTTTGAAGAACATGCCAAAGAAGAAATAAAAATGTTAATCCAAAAAAGACTGTGCCAGAGCAGAAGGGAGCTCCATAGAGAGATTTGGCCAGTGAAACCCTTTCCAATGACCCAAATGAAAATGCTGAGACAGAAAAAAAGCACAGCAGTTTATTCCATGGATTAGCAGTACCTTGCACTTAGAGCAGAGACTGGTACTGGGAGAAAGAGATGGTCAGGAAGGCAACCAGTAACACTGAAATTAATGAAACATGGGAGACTTTTTTTTTGTTGTTGTTGTGTCTTTCGATCCCACTGGATATAGGAACAGACATTTGAAATATGGCTTTGCAAGAAAATAGTGTCTAAGAAAGACGGCAAACTTGTTGATCTTTGTAAACATGTGGGTGAACTGTAAAACATACCTCACTGTATATCATTAATGGGTACTTACGTATTATCGCAACCAGATTTTCGCGGTTGTGACTTTCGCTTATTTTGGTAGAAACGAGGCCATGAAACAGTGTAAAGTGGCATTCAGAGTGTGTATTGCTGGGGAATAATTTTGGATTACCTTCGGGAACAAAAACAGTGGAGAAAGCCCTATTCCTGTTTTTTGCATGCTTGCATTGTCATGCCTGCTGTCGGTGTGATGGACGGATTGCATTCACTGTGTGGAAGGAATCCTTCAGAGAAGGCAAACACAAACATAGTGATGGTTTTAGTGACATTTATTTTTTTAACAATTTGTAAATACAATAATGGTTAAAAGTAAGCAAGTGTGGGTTAAACAATTTCTCAGTGTCTGTCTTTTATTTCTCTGAATAATTTCTTCTGTAGGTTCAAAATGAGACAAATGATAGTATGATAGCTGCCATGAAAAGTGTAGCGTGCCTATGTAATGCATGCAAAAAAAAAAAACAGGAAGATGGTTTTCTCCACTGTTTCTGTTCCCGAAGGTAATCTGAAGTTATTCCCCAGCAAAATACACTCTGAACACCACTTTACAGTAAATGTAAAGTTTTGGGGCACTACTACACATTTACAAAGACAGTTTCAATTGCTTCATGTACTCCTTCCTGTTTGTGGTGGTATGCGCATTTCGCAACCGTGAAAATCTGGTTGCGATAATACGTAAGTACCCAAGAGTATATTCTACCTACTTACATCCTCTTTCTGCTTCCTATATATCTTTATTTCACTGTATCATATGATACATTTGTATAATTTATCAACTGTATATACTTTTTTATCCTGCTTGCAATTAAAAACAACTACTTTGTTTTTATATGTATTGCATTGCATATCACCTCATCATGAGCTAGGTATGCTTGTAATGACAACTGTACCTAATCTGTATGTCTGTAATCTGTTTAGACCCTTTTTAACTACCGTTATAATTCTTTGAATTTGAGATAATTATTACAGTTACATATTGTGTCTGTGTATGGCTGTAACTGTTTAGAGCTATTTTACTACTGTTATACTTATTTGAACTTGTGATTATTTTTTACTGTATAAAATTATCTGTGTTGGAGCTTTTCTCCACGGGCCTCTACTGAAAATGGATTTTATTCCAGTTAGACTAGCCCAGTCAACAAATGCAAAATAAATAAATAAATAATGTTGTTTGTAGAGGACTCTACAACAGGAAATGGCCAGTCAATACTACGTCAGGAAGTTGGATTACTTCCACTAAACTACAAACAAGTAACCATATACAACTACAGGTACCGCAGAAGACTTTTTAGAGTGAAGCAGAAAAGCAAGAGGGTGAGCACTTGCACCTCTTTCATTTCCATGATGTCCCCATCAGGCTTTTGCACCCTAGTCATCATGCATTCTTGTTGGGTCATCCCTGTGATTTTCTAACTGGGTTGTCAGTTTATGTATTTTTTTGTATTCATGACATTGTTTTGCTCTGTATTATTGTAAAGTTGTCTCTACTTGTATGTCTGTTTGGGGCTTTCCCCCTCGGGTCTCCACTGAAAAAGGGTAAATTCTTACCCAGCTGGACCAACCCGGTTAACAAATGCAAAATAAATAAATAAATAATGTTTGCCTATGTTCATATGTCATATGACCTGTAATGGAGAACTGCAGAGTTACACTGCAACAGCACCTAGTATAAACCAGGGAGGTCTGAACTTGGTACAGTGGGTGTGTATGCCATGGCACGTGTGGCTGTCAACTGGTCCCATGTGCCATTACAGCAAGAGTAAAGAGTGTGACCTTTGCTCTGCCCTTCATTGGCACGTGTGTGTGTGTGTGTGTGTGTGTGTGTGTGTGTGTGTGTTGGGGGTCTAACCTGCAACAGAGAACTGCAGAGATGCACAGAATGAACACTGCTGCAGCAAGTGAATAGAAGGACATCCAATACTGATGGGAATGAAGAAGTAACTAAGTAAAACAGTTTTTGCTACCGTTTATATAAAACATTTCATGATGTAAATTGATGCAACACTATATAGCAGTTTTGTATAGTGCACAGTCATAGGTATTTTAAATGTTACAATTTAACAATATTAAAGCATGCAAATACTTTTGCTTAGTTGTAACATTGACAGGCTTTATATTATAAAATAATATGTAGAAGGCGGACAGAAGCAAGTTAAAGTTAATATAATGTGATGTTGGACTTTCGGGAACAGGCAAGGGGTGTAAATGTACAGTGATTATATTTTATGTAGGATTAAGATAATTCCCTATATTTTACATGAGTGGATGTCTAGATTAATATCCTTGGCTTAAGCTATAGAAGATTTTTTAAGCAAATAGGACTAAAAAATAAGATAAAATACCAACTGTATTTGAAGTATTAAATCCCATAAAAAGATATAAAAATAACTGAGAAAAGTATATTTAGAAAAGGGAAGGAACAAATTACACAGAAATAAATGGAATTTGTGGGGCAATGTATGCAGAATAATGTTCAGGAGGATGAGTGAGGTTTACCAGAAATCACATACTAAGCTCATATCCCTCATTGGAGGCATACAAGAACACCTTAAAAATCTTGGATTTTACTCAACCATGATTAATACGTCACCCAAGAACACTTCATACATATCTGTTATTTATAAAATTCTCAGAAATGATTTTAGCAAAACAGATGTTTCTTTTTGGAATTATTCAAGTGAAGTTAACAAACAAGTATTCTCAGTAAAAGATAAAAAATGTGTTTACAGATTAAATGAAATGCTGGAGATGTGGACATCCTGATGCTGACTGTTAACTGCAAAATAATCTCCCCATTTTGGTTAGACTTTAAATATCTTTGTAAACCTCTATGGAATGACAACTGTATAATTTCTGACTACCTTATCCTTTTCAATGTTCCTGAAATCATTCCTGAAAACCAATTTTTTTACTATGGTTAATCCTCGCTATAGCAAGGAAAATTGTTACTAAAAATTAGAAATCCCTATATTTTCCTGTTGTTAAAGTTGAGTTTATTCATCTTGTGAAATTCATTTGTAGGAACAAGATTGGTACTATAAAAGCAAGGAGTAACAACATAACTCATCGTTCAATTGCTTTGACAAAATTGTCTAACCTCTTAGAAAAATATTAAGTGTTTTCCTGTGTATATTATTTTTCTTAACTGTTATGGACATTGTATATAGTTTGTTTTTTTTTCTTGTTATTATGTTAAGTTATTGTGTTATAAAATGAATAAGACCATTTTGAAAAAAAAGAGAGAAGGCAGGGATTGAGCAGCTTATATAATGTTGCACTGAATGACCCCTGTTATAAAAAACAAATGTAATGTATGTAAATGTAAAAAATGTAACTATGGTTTGTTTTCTTTATTATTAAATAATGTGTACCTATGTTTAAGTGATATTTTCATAAAGACGCTTTAAAAAAGAAAGATAAGATCAAATGATGAAAGACATAGTAAATGGTAAAATTCTTGCATCTGAATATTTATTTTTTCCCCAAGAGCAAATTCTCTCAGTGGGAGACGAGAAGACTGCAGATGTAGGGAGTTCACCAAGGGACCTCTGTATATTATGTTTTGAATAAAATTTACAATGATTTTTTCTTGCATCTGCAAAGGTAACTATTTTCCTCATTGCTCAGTGCTTCTATTTGGAGACTGCATGTATAAGGAAATAATCTTAATAGTTCTGAGCACTCTGTGCTGTGAGAAATGTAAAATTTAAAGGTATAGTGCCAATGAGTTCAGTAAAAAATAAAGTCTGAAACTGTGGGAAGTGAGTAAGAATAAAAGGCCTCCCAGCAGCCTTAATACTTTAATGATTTAACAGAGCAGTGTACGACTTGATTTATTTATTCAAAGGAAGTCAGTGAACATTTTCATAGGATTACAAGTTATTGTCCACTGACAGAATGCAACCTGTTTTCACATATGAAAGGAGACAGCAATATGTGTAAGTGGGAGCAAAGGCTGTAATGTGTACTAGCATAAGTGACCTTAACTTAAGATTAGGTAATGCGTGTGGGTACAATTGTGGATTTGAGGCAATTGTTCCTATCTGGAGGGGTAAACTTCATTTGTAGAAAATCTACATAATATTTTTGTGTTTGTTTTAAATTAAAAGGGGATAGGGGTTGTGAAAATGTATTGTAAATGCATATTCAAAAGAACTGTCATGTATGATATATGGGAGTAATACTTTTCTGTCATAATAGCTAGTTTGTCCATATTTTCATGTACTGTAAACAGCCTAACAAAAACAGAGAGTATTAAATTATATTAAGAAATGTAAGGTCTAAAAAGCAATGTTGCAGGAGACACACTTGGATAGAAAACAAACAGCAATGTCAGTTGCGCAACAGGAAGCATACTCACCTTTTTTGCAGAAGGCTGGGAGTTTTGTTCCCACATCAGGTAGACTTATTACTGATACTGCAGTGCAGTATTAATGGGGTGCTACACTTCTAAGTGCGTCATCTTTTGGATGAGCTGTTAAACAGATGTCCATCTGCTCTGAGTTGGTGGTAGCTCAGGTTGATGTAAAATATCCCTTGGCACCTATTCAAAAGAGGAGAGGAAGTTCTACGATGCCCTGATCAAATTTCCCCTGGCTGTATAAATACTATTTCAGTCTCCCCTGAAAACAGGCTTCTAGCCTAGTGAGAATAACCCAATCAGCAAAACTTATATGCATGCATACATATATACATACACATAAGTAAACATATGAATTTGACAAAAGGTTTCAGGATGGATAATTCAGAAGAATATTAGGGACAAAGAGAAAGGAAGTAATAATACTGATTGATAGAGGGGCACCAAGAGTGACAGAAGAGGGGGAAAACATAATGACAGATTTTACTCTCTTCCACATCTTTTCATTTCCCTAGCTATTTTCAGCCATTTTCAGACCCCGCCTGCCCACCTAAAGACTACTCTCCAAGTTGTCTACTTTCCACCCCCTACAGTGCCACTCAAAGTGAAAATCGCTGCTGTCCTATGAATTGAAAAGGCAGACAACAAAGTATGTATCTACTGAACCCTGCCTTCCACAAATAAGCTGTAAAGGATGTTTTGCTAACTTTTAAGTAATATAGGAACAAAATAAAAAAACAAAACAGGCTCTCTCCTGCTCGTCCAGTACGACTGCTGCTAAGGCCTCCCACCTTAGTTTTTCTAATCCTCAGGTACTTCTGTTTAGACTTCCCTCCATTTGGGTTTTTTAGGTTTATTTTTGAACCAAAGTATCTCCATAGAATCTTTCAACTGGAGATCGTAGTGTACAAATGATTTTGTCAGCCACTAAACTTACTTGATTGTTTTTCTCAGTGCTTGCACACAGGTTTCTCCCCGCTCCATTCGCACTTCGCTTCATTCGGGCTTACTCCACTCCCCTACCCTACCCCCATTCCCACCCACCCCCACATCAATTACATTTATACTTCCATAGACCCCACCCCTTATTACCTAACTCTGACCTAATTTCCTTTCTCCTAAACCCAAAACCCAACATCCTCCTAACTACCAACCCATCCACACCCCCTACATTTACATATACCTCAGCACACACTCCAACATCCATACCTACTACGCACCCATCCCAGTCTCTTGCCCGTGCTAATACTATGTCTCTTCCCCACTCCTCACCATACGACATAACACTTTCTCTAATATTAATAATACTGACAAACCTAGCATCCCTAAAATCGCCTTATCTATCGCCCAAGACTAGACCAGTTACCAACATACACTCTCCAACACTAACCTCCTATTCTGACATATCTCCTAGCCTCATTCAACCTAACCCTATCTTTCTCTTAAAGCCTAAACACTTTTCTTATAACCACTCAATCCCATTCACATTACCATACAAACATCAGTCTAATGTGGCACGTAAACAGCCTTGGCTAACGCCCCCCTATCACTAAACTTTTTCTCTCCCTATGTGGAGATATTCACCCAAACCCAGGACTCAGTACTACTACCCCCAACAGCAATAATTCCCATAGATCACTACAATTCACCACCATCAACCTTCAAAGCATTAAGATTAAAATTCCTGAATTCCATGCCTGGATATCCCAGACTAAACCAGACATACTTGTCACTACCGAAACCTGGCTAAAACCATACGTCAAAGACCCCGAATCCCTTCCACCCAGTTACTCCTGCCTCAGAGCAGACAGACCCCGCAAAAAAGGAGGCATTGCCCTATTCTTTCCATATAACCTCTCCATTGCCCACTACTCATCTCCAATACCCCAATTCTCAAATGCTGAAATACTAATCACTTTCCTAAACTTAAATAACAACAAAAGCATATGTATTACAACATTACACCTACCCCCAAGGAAATAATACCCCACTTCTAGAAAAAATCTTAGCTTGGATCTCCTCAAAAATTAACAATGAAACAATCATACTTGGTGATGTGAATATAAACTGGCCCATTCAAGTAGGTAGCTCCTTACCCTCCAACATCAACCTCTACAACTTTACCCAAGTAATCACAAAAATAACCAGACCAGCTAAAAACAATAGCAGTGGCTCAATCATTGATTGGATCCTAGTTTCTTACCCCAAGTTCTCCAAAACAGGTACCCTTCTCTGCAATATCAGTGACCACCACCCAGCCTATGCCATACATGAGACTTCCCAACTGCCCAACCAATATCCTTATATACTACGGCAAACCCTTACTAATTTCAACCAAGACACTTTTAATGACCATCTAAAATCTATTAACCAGAACATACTAAAGACCCTTCCTCTAGATGAAGCAGTTGAATTTTTTAATTCAACCTTCCTAAAAGTCCTAAACTACCATGCTCTTCTGCGCCGCAAAAAGAGTAAAAACAAAAAACTGCATTTGGCTCTATAAAAGCACCAAACAGGCCATGGTCATAAGAAACAAAGCCTGTAAAAATGTCATACAACTACCAATCTATCTGACGTCCAACAATATAGACACCTTCGCAACAAAATTAAATGTCTAGTCATCAATGACAAAAAAACCCCATAATATTAAATTGCAGTATAATTTCAAACAAAACCCAAAACAATTCTAGGCCTCAATAGCCACACTATTAAACCCTGGTTCAAAAAGTAATCCCTGTCCACACCCTGACCCCCCCCCCAGAAATTCCCACAATCTTTAACCCATACTTTGTGGAAACTATAGCCAAACTAACTGCCACATTCCCACCCCCACCTTCTCAAACTAACCACTCCACCAACTTACGACCACCCAGTAGACCCTCCCACTACCATATTTTCTCTCTCTCCAATCCCAACATCTACTATAAACAAACTCCTGCTTAAATTAAAACCAGGAAGCAATGCCCCTGACAACCTACCCCCAGAATACCTGAAACAGTCAGCCCCAGCCACCTCCTACCCCATTAGTATACTCCTAAACAGGTCAATTCAGGAATCCTATATACCCACCATCTGGAAGAAAGCTTACATTCTTCCCCTACATAAAGGTGATAATAATACTGATACATCTAACTTCCGTCCAATAGCTATATTGTCCCCCATTTCTAAAATCCTATAAAAATGCATACACTCCCAGCTCCACCAATACCTCTTCAACAATTTTTTATCTTACTGTCAACATGGTTTCTGCCCGCTCATAGTACTATCACTGCTCTCCTATCCTTCACAAATACTGTTAACCAAGCACGCAATGAAGGAAAACTCATCTCCTCTCTCTTCCTTGATCTGTCCAAGGCATTCAACACCATTCCCACTCCCTACCTCTCTCCAAGCTTTCAGCTCTGAGCATGTCCCCACCAACTCTGCTCTGGTTTTCCAACTACCTAGCCAATAGAAAACAATCTACTAGATGGTTTGAATCAACCTCACCATTCCTTGACACCCCCACAGGAGTTCCTCAAGGATCCATATTAGGCCCTCTACTTTTCAGTATTTTCATTAATGACTTTCATTCTTGTGTCCCCAACAACTCGGGTTATTCAATATGCGGCCAACTCAACTATAATTTCTACCTCCAAAACCATACCTGAATTACTCTCATACACACAGCAAGCATTCTCCTCTACTGAAAGCTGGATGACTAACAATCATCTTGCACTTAATCCAAACAAAACCAAACTTCTTCTCTTTTCCCCTCAGAAAACCATCATTATAAATAAACCAGACTTCAAAATCTACTCATTAAATAAAACCACCATAGAAATTGTCACATACACAAAACTGCTAGGTGTCACCATAGATGAAAGCCTAACCTTTGACCAGCACATCCACAATAACATAAAAAACCCACCAGAAGCTAGGAACCCTCTATAGGCATAAACACTTCCTCAACCCTACTACCAAACAAACGTTGGCCACCACCTTTCTACTACCCTTCATACTATATGGTGCCCCCCTCCTCACTAACACTCACACATCCCTAAAAAAATAAAATGGAAACCTGTTATAATAAAATTGCGAGATTTGCAACTAATGCCACCTACTCCTCCCATCACTGTTCCTCACTTCACACACTCAAATGGCTTGAGCTACCTCAATACCTCATTCACCAGCAACTCTCATTAGACCACAGAATTATCTATAAACCCTTTGACTGTCTGGCCCTTACTTCCACTCTAACTCAATACCACCCAAACACACCACTTAGATCACAAAATGAGACCCTGCTACTCATCCAAAAACCTGCACTCCATGCTGGACATGCACTCTACTCTTTCTGCATTGCCAAACTCTGGAACTCACTCCCTACATCACTCAGAGCAACCAATAATGTCAGGTCCTTCAAAGATGCCCTCCATTCACATCTATCCAATGACAATGCTCCTGCTCCACACCCCACATTACCTGACACCTTCCAAATGTTCCATTAGCAAATTTGTACCCATACTCTACATAACTGTTTATATACGGTTATGACTGTTAAAAATGTTTATCTGTAATTCAAAATGCAACTGTTGATATTCTGTTATGACTGCAAAAACTTCAAAAATACATATGCCTAGCATTTTTAACTTGTAGTAATATTTTGTTTTTCCTTCTTATTTGTAACTTCAGTCTGTAACCTAACTGTATGCTGAACTTCTTGTCAAATTTACTGTTTGTTTACATATGTCTATTTGGAGCTTTTCTCCCCAGGCCTCCACTGAAAATGGGCTCACTCTGACCCAGTGGACACTCCTGGCAAACAAATGTAAAATAAATAAATAATAAGGGACCTATTGACAAAGGAGATTTACACTGGCATGCATTTATCTTCCACTAAAAACTTTTTCTGGAGCTTAAGAAAAGTTTGGGAGTAACAGCTTTTATCAGGGAGTACTATTTATAGGTGAGGACTGGAATTTGATTGCCATAGTATGGATGTATATGAAAGACCTAAAAGGGAAAATATAACATAAAAGGGTGAATTTATGAAGAATTATATGAAAATGTTTGGTATGGAAGATGTAAATTCTCCCATGGTCTCTATCCTAACAGGGCCAACAGAGGACGATCTCAAAGCATCAATCCATTTTCCGTACTACTCTGTCCCTCCTTGGCCACATCATATCAACCTTTTTCTGTGAAGCAAGCTTCAAGATAACCCTTAACTGACTAACAAACTGAGTGCAGCCAATCTTCATTGGCCTCTGCTAAAAGGACCAGCAGAGTGCTCTCAAAGCATCACTGTATGTGTAGTCATCAATGTTAAATGTAACCCAAATAATCTAAGCTTTTAGAACTGCAAAATACATAAAAGACCTAAGTAGACAAATATAGCCTTTTACTGGTGAATGCTGAACCAATCCACTATATCCCATTTTATTTACTTAATTAACAACATAAAAGTACCATCTACATCCCCACTACCCCACTTTTCTTCTATCAGAAACAAGGCAGTAAACTAGCACGCCAGTCTTGTAAGTATAAAAAATAACTTACTTGATCCCTAGTCCAATATCTTTAATTGGCATACTTTTTTCTATGAAACTTCACTAACCTTCTATGCCAATGCTTACTTTCACCAACTTTTTTAAAAATCTCTAACCTCTCTCTGCATGCTTTTATTTTGGGATTTAGAATTTGGCTAAACTAGTGTATTGTATTAGTCCCACTAAATACTGCTAATTACCTACCATACATAGGATCTCTAGCTCTTACAGCTCTTTATATGCATCTTTTCTCCTACAACTCATAGTAATAATATCCACTCCAGTGGCTCTTACCTTGACTTTCCACAGGCTTAAAGATATTTTTTTCCACAACTGACATAACTCCTTATCAGTGAGTATGTCCCTCTCTGTTTTCCCTCACTAAGCTTGGGCTCACTCCACTCACCTACCCTCAAAAATGTTAGCCATCCTCAAACCTTCATTATACATATACTGACTAAACTCCACCCACCAGCACCCCACAACCAATCAGTTCACTCAGTAATTCCCCTATAAGTACAATCCAGCTCTGCATACCAGCCACTCCCTCACCTGGTTACTTTGCTCAGGACAACCTCCCCACTCTCTCAAATACAACTTCACTAACTTTCTTGCACTACACTTCTCCAATTTACACCAAACATACATCTACCAATTATTCTCACCAATAAAACATCCAACCAAACCCCACTATCTACCCACTACTTTATCTCCTCTAACAGAATAAAAACACTTTCAAACTCAGAAATATTCCACTATAAATTGCTCCTCATCCACTATCACCTTAGCTGGCAATATCCACTCAAACCCATGATCAACAATCCAAGAATATATTATACACCTGAAAGCCACCCACTCAAACCCATCTTACTACTCTATACCAAAACAATTTACTTTTGATGCATCTAAAACCTGACATTCTAATAGATACTGAAACCAGGCTTAAAACAAATACTAAAGATCAGGAAATTATTCCACAGGCTATAATATTATGAGAAATGACAAAAGAACATGAGAAAGCTGGAGGGGTTGCAATCTTCAATAAAAACACCCTTAAACTCATCTACCTACCTCCAAATCCAAACCAACCTTTCATAATGCAAAAATAATTCTCTGTCTCCTACAACTTAACAAATCTAACAGCATACATTGCAGTGTCAGTGGTGCAATAGGTAGCGCACTCACCTCTGGTGCTTAGGGATGTGGTTAATACCCCCACACCAGGCAGATCGATTGCTAATGCTACAGTGAAGATGGGGGGGGGTGCTTCACTCCTTAGAGTGCTGTCCTTCAGATGAGATGTTAAACTGAGGCCCCCATCTGCTTGAGTTGATGGCAGCTCAGATGGATGTAAAAGATCCCAAGGCACAGATCAAAAAGAGTAGGCAAAGTTTCCTGCTGCCCTGGACAAATTTCTCTAGTAGTATAAATACTACCTAGGGTCTCCCCTGAAAATAAGCTACTAGCCTAGTGGGACAGGGACTCACCTGGTCAACAGGCAAATAAATATGCATTGCCACCATTTACATTCACCCAGCAAAAATAAAACAAAACTAGATGACATCCTCTATTAGATATTTCATAATACAAGTAAGCAAATCTTTATACTAGGTGACTTTAATACAGACTACTTACTTATTGATTCAGACTCCGCAACGCTCCCCATAAATCTCTCTGGATTTATGCCAGTTGCCACCTCTCATACAAGAATATGCAAGAATACTAACAAGCAGTCAATCTTAGACTGGATATTAACATCTTCTCCTTCCAAAATCAACACTGATGGCTGTCTAGCAGACACCATCAGAAACCATCTCCCCACATACACAAATCCCTAAACACACAGTCTCAAAGCAACTGCATAAACATGCAACTTTCAACAAAAACATCTTAATCAACTACCTCAGCAAATATAACTAGAATTCTGCAAAAATCTTATGATGGATGATGCCGTCGACCACTTCATTAACATATTCCTTAGTATACTTATACTACCTCCTATTAGAATAAAAACAGCAAAAATAATCCTGCTCCTTGCTCACAAAAGAAACCAGCAGCTCATGCTAAACAGACAATGTATGGAAAATATGGAACAAAAATAGAATGCAGCAAAACTGGCAAAACTTAAGACAACTGAAAAGTAACACTAAAGATCTAAATCAAATTAGACAAAACAAACTACTTTCACAAACTCCAAAACAAGCATCACAAAGTATCTCAAGCAATTCTGGACAAAAATAAAATGCCTACTGTACCCTGGACAATCTAGTACCCCCATTACCAACCATTAATAATAATAATAATGCTGACTACACAGCCACCCAGCTAACAATCATTAAATTCAATCTGTCCTCTCATTACTTGAAATTAAACCACCCATTGCCCTTATTATCCCTAACACCCACAACCATACTTCTTTCTCTATTCATTCAGTACCAACCACTACTATTAAAAAGAATCTCCAACAACTAAAACCTGCAGCCTCTGCTGCCGACAGACTACGAACAGCTTGTCTCAAAAATGCAGCCAACGCCCTTGCATACCCAGTCTCTATTCTGATAAATAGATTTATTATAGAAAATAATGTTCCATCTTTCTGGAAATAAAATCTTACATCATACCTTTATATAAAGCTTGGACAGCCACTGACAACTCAAACTACTGACCCATAACTATCTTACCTCCCCTACCCAAAACATTAGAAAAATATTTCCACTCCCAACTCATAGCCTTTCAACACAACAACAATTTTCTTACCACCATGATACATAGTTTCAACCCACATCATAGCACAACCACTTCCTACATAGTTTCACCAAACTATAAAACCTAAAAGAAATAATGGCAACCTGGCATCCTCTCTCTTTTTGCACATGTCAAAAGCATTTACAAAGTATCCCATCCATCCATCCTCAACCCCTTTTTCCCATTTTGCACATGGGGTCAGGGTGTCACTTCAACAGTGAACATCATCAACACAGTAACCCATCAACATCTAGTAAATGCACTTTTTCCTATCACTAACCCAGCTTTTCCTCTCCTGATTCCACAGCTCTCTCTCTTTCCGAGAGACTACAGGCCATAAAGTAGAAACGTAACCATTCTCCTCTACTACTTGTCACTATAGGTGTGCTTCAAAGATCAATTCTTGGCTCACTACTTTTCATATTTTCACAACCTTCACAAAGCCAGGAAACTTGCCTCTATTATCCAAAAAAATAAGTTAATGTTCTACACGCCAAAATCTCTACCCACAAATAAACTATGTTTCAACATCACATTAGCAAACAATATCAAAATAAGAATTGTATCCAATACAAAACTACTAGGCATCTTAATAGACAACCTAAAATTTGACTAGCACATCACCTATTCCATAAAAAAAAAAATCACCAAAAACTGGAATTTCTACACAAGAGAAACTCCTCACTGATTCCATTAGAAAAATATTACCAGCTTCTTACCTGCTCCCATCCTTTCTTTATGCATCTCTCATACTAACTAATCTGCAGACCACATTAATAAATAAACTTGAATCTTATTTCAACAAGATAGCCAAATTTGCAACCACCTCGCCTTACCCCATTCATCACTGCACAGCACTACAGAATTTAAAATGGCTAGAATTACCTAACCTCCTTACCTCCTCCAAGCTACTTACAGAATAAAATAATTCATAAACCAGAAATCTGTTCCTCACTATAAAACATCCTCAAACACTATTCCCCACTTAGAAACCTTAGATCTTGTACCAAAGGCCTTTTAACCACCTCAAAATCCCACAACAGTACAATTGGAGGACATATACAAGGCTCCCAAATATGCAATGAAGTCTAGAAGACAAGGTTTTTCCTTGCAAGTGTTTGCATGGGTATTTTATACCCCAGGCAGACTCCAAGAAAATTTTCCTCAGGTACATGCCAAATGCTGGAGGTGTGACAGGGAAGAAAGAAGTAACTGGGAGCATATGTTTTGGGAAAGTAATGACTTGGCAGACTTGATCTGAGATAAAGGATCTGAACTGTCTAGATATAGTAAGGCCTTGTTAAGTTTAATTCTGGTGGCTGCCAAAAAATCAATTAACAGAAAATGGAAATCAAAGTCTAAACCAAAGAGGTAAAAGAACTAGAAGTTGGATTTTTAGAAAAAGGACAGGAGCAAACTACAAAGAAAAAAAAATACAATATAGAAATTGTGGGAACAATAAATGCTGAATAATGTTTTGGAGGAGTGTGATTTAATAATAATCAGGAAATGCACAAATTATGTCTGTAATGTACAAGGTTTGCAACCTTGAACATGTTAACATGGTTTGTTTTCTTTTATATAAATGCATGCATGCCTATGTCATAAGTAATAATTCAATAAAGGTGTTAAAAAAAATCCCACCAACATAGCAGGTGACCCACTCTACTCTTCCTATATTACCAGACATTAGAAATCTATCCCCACTACAGTAAAACAGGACAGCAGATTAATTAGTTTTAAGCATAACCTAAAATGCCACCTAAGTTCCACCCGGCTTTGCTCATGCTGTCATCCTGACTGCACTTTCCCACTACACTTAATAAAAGTATAATGAGGTATGTTATACAAAATTAAACAAACGTACCCAATTATCCTTTTATTTTCTGTCTCCTCTCTCCTGTATGTTAAAAGCCTGCTTAGTTAAAAAAAAAAAAAAGAGATAAAAAGCAACAGAGATATTCCTTTCTCCATTGCTTCCTTCACATAACACTACTGTACTCCGAAAGTGTGGGAATGCACGTCCCCTACACATGCGCAGTACATCATAGCAATGCCCCAGGATACCAAAGGAAAAGCGGAAGAGCACCACTGCACTGTTATACAAGGCATTTAAAAAAATAAATAAATACGTTTTTTTTTTTTTTTGGATAAAAAAGCTAGGAAATCACTCCACTGGTTACCCAAAAGTAAAAAATAAAGTCTGTTTTATTAAGCGCTTTTCGTCTCTCCTTATAGGGAGACTTCTTCAGATAACAGACATGTACAAATGCAAAGTCCTTAACAAAACAGACTTTATTTTTTACTTGTGGGTGACCAGTGGAGTGATTTCCTAGCTTTTTTATTGAAGATTTACCCAAAATATACCACACCCACATTATCAGTTATTGCTATAATAGCTAAGATAGGAAGAGATGAGATAAAAAATAGGAATGGAAAATCAGTCAACAGGGAAGTCACCAGGAACAGACAATATTCCTTTGAAGTTAGTAGGGAAGAAAGTGATAAACATCTGGAAGACTTAATTTAATAGTATTTTAAAAGGATGGGAAACACCAGAATCCTGGAAGAAAGCTGTAGTGACTGTATTACCCTAAGTGGGTAAAGATCCTTCAGACCCACCTTTATACAGATCTTTTTCAATTTTAAACCATGATTATTAAATGTATACATCTACACTAGCTATGAGAATAACATAGACATTGACAAAACTGATAGATATGAATCAATGTTGTTTTACGGATGAGAAGTACATACCTGACAATATTTACAGAACAATGACAATCCAGATCGAAGAAGAACAGAAAAAAATACCATTATTGTTGGTGCGTCTTGATGTAGAGAAATCATTCAGAAGAGTTAGCTGGGATTTTATAAGTAGGGCAATGGAAGAATCTGCATTCCATAACAGAATAATGGGGTTAATTAAGTTAATTTCAACTTGATAAGTCCAGGCAAGGACATTTCAAGCTGTAGAACATTTTGAGACAGTTTCAAGTCTTTTTAGGTTATAAAACTAATGAAGATGAAACAAAAGCTTTAGCAGTAAACCATGTGAGAACACATGAACTGATTCAGCAATACATGGTAGTTATGTACTTCCCAATTTAGGAGTGACTGGGGAAAAGTAATAGCATATCCTCTGAATATTATCCTTCTTAACCATTTGTCCTGAGTGATGGCCATCCATGCAAGAGAGTAGAGGGATAAATGACCCTTGACTGCTTCTAGAAGGGAGTAGTCAGGCAGCCCTTCATGGACAGTGACGTTGTCCAAGGGCCCATGGTATCCTTGATTCCGCTGACCCCCTCGGCTACTGGGCCTGTGTCAGATGTGGACTCAAATGGTTGATGCTTTGGATTTCTTAAGCCAGTGTGACTTTGGACCCTTTTGGTTCCTGCTGAAAGATCTTTGTGGGGTCTTAAATTTCACTCCAATGGTAGAAAGTGACTTGCCATCTTGCGCAAGCTTCTGCAACCTCTCTTTCATGGATGGACCAAGGCCTTTGCAAAAGATGCCTTAGAGTTGTCTGCAAAGTCACATAGGTGCAGCCAAGCCTGAAGGTTTACTGCAATTCCTGTGCTTGTAGCCCTAGCTGCTCCATCAGCTACAATGTCTAAAAGGCATATGAACAGGTTAGTAACATTTATCATCTTACACAGGGAAGTCTACAACTGCTGCCTGGAATCCAAAGCTGCAGATCTTCTCAGAATAGCAAATGTTTGTAGTGACAAAACTTTCTGATAATGATTCATATAGGTAGCATAGTCCAAGTGCCCGAAGCATATGCTCACCTCCCTAAGCTGTCCATATGCCTGGATTCTTTACTGGGTGGGTAAACACTGGTTAAATCCTCAGTCATCCTTTTTTTGCAGCAACTGTAACAGTGATGGAATTGTCTAGCAGACTCTCAGCCCATTGTTGACTGTCCTTAGAGGGCTACAAAATTTGCCCGGCTTCTCGAGGAAGTGACTCACAGGTGTCATGCACTTGCTATGATCTCCTATCAGCTACATCAACATATCTGTTGGAAGGACCACCCATGAAATAGAGGAGGCTCAGCCACAGGCCTCAAAGAGGCATCTCTTGTCTTGAGAGAGGCCGTGCGGTTTAGAATCCCCTCTGTTACATAACCTCAAGTATGTTACCAGAAGCAGCATCTCTAGGAGGGGATGGGGAAACCTTCTTAATCATATGAGTCAGTATTTAAAGAGGCAGACTATGATGGAGAATCAATGCGCCTCCTCTTACATGTCTGCTTTCTTGGAACATCAGGCATGGTGTAACGTGACACATCAGGGGACTCGTCCTGCTGTTGAACAGTAACTTTGAAGCCTGCCCCTCAGCTGTGACCCATGGATGGATGCCAGGGCTGAGACATAAAACAGTGGAGTCACAGGATGGAACAGACCACATAGAAATCTGCATATTTGTTCATAGTGGAGATGAAATGAGCCTCACTATAACCTGAAAAGGTCTACCGACCTCTCCTGGATCCAAAGAGCCCACTTCAGTAACTAGATCTGTTCCTCCAGGTAGAGGAATGGACGTTACCAAAGAGGGAATCACCAAGGGGGAAAGATAGATGGTTTTGAGGATGGGAACAGTGTGCTATAGACTTGAAGGTCAAGGTCTCGGACACTGACAAAGGTGCTGTACACGACAGGTCCAATTAAAGTGCTGAAGACCAGGTGTCATGCCAACAGTCCCAAGACGGTCTTAACTCCGAGAGGCTTGGAGTTGAATGAGTTGGATCAGATCCCTTGAGAGCCAAACCATAAACTGTGGTCAGCACCAAAGGCACATTTCCCTCTGGTCCAGGAAACAGCTCTGTAGCTTTTGGTGTTGAAACTCACACCTGAGATATAGGTCTTTTTTTTCCCCTTCTCATACTAAATATTATGCAGTAGACATTCACCACAATAATCACACCTTGGGAAGAAAAACAGAAGTTGTGTGGACTGATCTACTATTCAGGGACAAAGGAAAGATCTTTTGCTAATACTGTGTCACTGTGGAAGAGTTTGCTACTCTGGAACCAGGAATAGGTTCTTCCAAGGCTAAACCTTAAAGTCATTGGAGCTAGATCGCTGAAAGGGCTCTAAAATTAAATTTTCTAGCCATACTGGTGAATATGGACCAATGATGGAAGAATTTTAATGAGGGAAAAAGTTAATTCATATAAAAGAGTACTTTAAATAATCCACATATTAAGGAACTAGACAAGAAAAAGTGGTTTAAGTATTTTGGGAACCCATACAGAAAAGGTATTTAAACAAAGAAATACATGAGCTCCTTAGAAATGGTCCTTTAGCTTCATTTAATAGGCAGGACAACTGAAGAAAAGGAGCCTCTGTCTGGAATTAAAACCAAATCCTTAATGCATACAGGCAGGCAGACATTGACTAAAGGCAGTCATTCAACACTGAGCCTTGCTTTTCCTGACAATGTCCACTAGAAAGTGACCTGCAGCAGTAGGTGATATGTCCAGCTGTGTAGTAAGAAGTAACACAGCTGACTGAGACAACTCAGTGTAAATAAAATGTTCACTTTCAGCAACTGAGTCAGAGAAATAGGGAGAAGATAAAGGTGACTGAGAGATTAGGAAAAACAGAATGCGTCTATGTTCCAAGATTTTATACAACAGCACAGGATTAAGGAGGCAGAACGTCTGAGTCTAAGCGCAAACAGGTCTGCTACTGGTGCTCCCCATTCTGATGAATGGAAAGCCATGTATCAAAGATATTGTATTTTTTTATAAAGTAAAATGGTTGAATATTTACCCTGTGACTTATTTTACATTCCCACATTAATGCTGCCTTTTTGCAGTTGTCTTTCCTGTATTCTATTTGTATTCTATCTGAGGAGTCTCTTGAAATTTGCACGACTGAAAAGCCTTTCATGTCAGCATTACTACACTCAACTCTGAAACTTACATGAAGAGTGTGTTCCTATGAGAGCAGATTCTCCAGATATTTTGGAAATCAAAATAAGCACACTAAACACAATGTGATACATCTATCATCACAGAGTATTTCAACTAAGAGGATGCACACTCTATATAAAATCCTTTGCTACTAAAGGAAAACTGTAAAACTGATTGCATTTGTTTTAAGGTATGTTTGATTTGGTCCAACGGGTTCTTCAATAGCAGCAAGTTTTGGATTTACAGCCATACAGATACTCACGAATGTTACAGATAAAATGCTTTGCTGAAAATACAAGCAGTGCTAGCACTTGTGTTAACATCTTGGAAACTATAGACTCTGGGAAAGGTATCATTTGAAATGAGTACAGGACTGATTTGCCACTATTCAATTTCATCCAAAACTGGCTGAGGTAACAACAACTGGTGTTGTAACACTTGTGGACAGCCTGCTACATCATGGGTTTTATCCTGTCTTGCTCCTGTTGCCTATTCTGTACTGGGGATATATTAGGAAATTTAAACTTTGGCTGTAGGAGTATGCCAGGGATACTAATAATCACCAAAAGGAAATTCCTGTGGCTACTCATTTTTCTTTAATTCAAGGCTGTAATTTAGATAGTTTACACACCACCATATATTGCTAAATTTGGAACACTGAAAACAAATTGTTGAATGAAGATGATTCGTGTTTTCATGTTTATATTTAAGTTGATGCGTTTTTGGCTACGGTTACTTTATACTTTCTGGAAATCAGGTCTGGGGTTCTAAGATGAGTCAATATGTACTGCATGCTTCAATACTGAACAATAATCTGGACTAATACTTGTTCTCTAATTATTTACTACTTGAGTTGTGTTTTTCTTTACATTTTATAGTATTAAAGATGGACACTAAAAGGCTATCCATCCATAACCACTTTTCCTCATTTTTGCAAATGCAAAAGGGGCCGGGATGTCACTTCAACAGTGACAATCATCTAGAGGTTCACACCACTGGATGGCTTGCCCAGCCATGGTTGTTCTTCCATACCACACAACTGCATGCACATACACACCTATGGCCAATTCAGTGTGTCCAATTCACCTAATCCTTGTCTTTCGAATGTGGGAGGAAAGCAGGGCACCCAGGAAAACCCATGGCAGCACAGGCAGGATATGCAGACTCCATATGGAAGACACCTCAGAACTGCACCATAGAACCTCTTGCTATGAGTCGACAATGCTATCCACTGTGCTGGTTTAAGTCTTGTACCCTGTGAAAACCCTTACAGCTTAGGATAGGCTAAATGAAGACTTGAAAGTGGAAATGAAAATGCTTCCTACAGAATGATAGGCAATTCTAGTGCTAGACAAACAGAACTGCAGAGGTTTGTACCTCTTATGTCCTAACAGACAAACTGGAATGTAGAGGTTTGTACCTCTTATGTTTCGATAGGCAGAGAGGAATGTACAGGGTTTGTACCTCTGATTTTCTGACAGAGGAATGTAGGGATTTGTATCTCTCATGTCCTGGCAGTCGCTCTGTGTTTATTTGCTTCAGCAACACAAGCAAAGCTTTCACTGTCAACAGCATAATTGTTTTTAAATTGCAACACATCTGCTGAGAATTGGCAGAGTTAACCTTTTGCTGCCTTTCTCTGGAATCATAAAACATTACAGTTTCACTCTTTTGTTATTTTGGGATAAAATTAATATTTTTTCTGTAAAAAAAGAAAGACTATTTCCACTGCGGTATACAGCTTTGTGAAGTTTGCAGAACTGGGCTGGGAGTATAAAGATGCATCAGTTCTAGTAACATAGCTCTCAAATGTCCCTGATTTCGCAGGGCATCACAGTTTTCCTCATATTTTTTCCCTGTTCCTTGTAGGATGTTTGATTCCCTGGTAAATCATTTAAGATTAGAATCCATCAATAATGCCACATATAAGCAACTCCGGCTACTTCTTCGGAAATATTTCAAAATCAGTTGCACAACCAACATATTGTAGTAAGCTATCTTGCCATGGCTTAGGGGATAACACTTGTAGTGGAAGAGGGGTCAAGTCAGGTCTACCCATGGACGAGTTTGCAAACTACATGTCTTAAGTAGAAGACATTCTTCTTCTTCTGTCGGCTTTTCCCGGTTAGGGGTCGCCACAGTGGATCACCTGTCTGTTCATGATTGGCAGTGGAGTTTTACAGTGTTGAGTTGCCCGCCCGGCGCCCAACCTTCCACAGAAGGCATACACACACACACGCACTCACACCTATGGCCAATTTAGAGTGTCCAATCCGCCTGCAGCATGTCTTTGGGATGTGGGAGGAAACCGGAGCACCCAGAGGAAACCCACGCGACCACAGGGAGGTCATAGAAGACATTGACACATTGAATTTTTAAATACTGCATTAATAATCTAATACAAATATGCTACCAACAGAAATGTAAGGTAACAATTGGTAAGCTCTGTTTGTGAGACAAGACTAATCTCTAGCTCCCCACTTAAAATAGTCAGCCATGAAATAAAATGACTCCTAAAGACAATCTATCTAATCTGTGCAGTTACCACAGACATGAAAACCATCCATATTTTGGTGAGGTTAACTGCTAGTCAGAAGCTCAGTCTGATCATCTTCTGTAAGCTAAAAGGAGAAGCTGATAAGACAAACTGAGGGTGACCACAAGACCTTAGAAAGCTACTCAGGCTTTTCATTTTTTTTTCAGTAGAAACAGCATTAGCTTGTAAATTCTAGACCACCTTAACATATATTTTCCCATTTCAGCCACATCTCCATTTTCTGCATGATCTAACTGGAGGTTCCTCTACCTTCACCTAACTGGCCCATATGCTACACATCAGAAGAAAAACCCAAGCATTACCAGGCCTAGGTGAAAGCCATAGAAGCCCCTTTATTCCTGCCTGGTGAGCCTCATTAGCCCAATCATTCCCATTATCTTTAAAGTCAGGTGGTACAGAGCAGGCCACAGCTAGCTCATATGGCACCCCTCAACACTAAACTGAGTTAAAAAAAAAATATATACTGTTCTCTGATCTCATGTGCTTCCACAGGAGACAACTGTGGAGGACCCAGTCCCTGTCACACCCTCATGCAACACGAGAAGCAGCAACAGTTATAAAAAAAACAAATGGACCTGTTTATTATATCCTCTAACCCTTGCACCCAGAGTGTCTGCCTTCTTTGCCTGGCCCTAGCTACACTTGTGGTAAGTAAACAGCAAGCTACAAGTCCAAGAGGAGCAGACAAACCTTCTCCATGAAGTGATCCCAATAGCAAACTCAGAAGAGTTCCATGTGGTGCTCCCTGCTTTAAGACCATGCACACCACAAGCAGTATGTGCACAGCAGTCACACCTTAAGGTGCAACACACTGTTTTCCCCCAAGATGTCACCAAAGCAACAAGCCAACACAAGCCATTACCACCCCCTCCAAAAGAAAGGGCAAAACCATCACTGACCACACACCCATTTTCCCAGCCAGATTGATCCAGCATCTGTGCTGCTAATCAAATACCATTCATCTGGATCAGAGTCAGGGCTTCATTGCTCTTTGCTGTGGCACTGAAGCACTTCAAAATGCTCTTCAGCACAAGAATTACAGTAAGCCTTAAGAATATCAGCAGTCATCTGTACCCATACTATAGCAGGACCTTCCAGATATGGTTTGAAGATCCAGATCAGTTGTGTCAGAGCAAAACGTAAATATGAGTCAGTAGTTTCACCTGCATTAATTTTGTGACCATACCTCTCAACTGTCTAGATGTCTCATATTTTTGGTCTGTTTATCATAAAATTTGTGGTTTTCTGGCAAATCACTAAGGACTGACATTACTAAATAATGACACACATTTGAGTTTCAGACTTTATGCCCTTAAGAAAATGCATGATAACTCAAATCTTGTTATTCTAGTGACTTTCTAAGTTTATAAGAGCAATATTTAAAATCTGTCCTTATTTTTGGGCCTTTGTCCTGTCATTATTTTAGGCTTTGCCCAGACTTCTTGCACTAAGAGTCTGAGAGGTATGCTTCCAACGAAGGTTGAAAATTGAGTACTTACCAGGCCATGTCAATAAAACAGTATTGTGAGAACTGTGCAACAGTCTACACATAGGAAAGAGGACTGCAGATCCACAAGCTTTGCAAGGTAATTAAGACCAGAATTAACTGATTACTGTCCAAATGAATTTACAAACTAAGACTTTGGTTTTTACAACTTTTGAACTACACCTTTTGAAAACCTAACACAAAAAGATGCACTAATAAATTAGCACAACCCACCATATCCAGGGTTTCTGGTCACTGTAAACTGTAGATCAAGTTCTGCAGTGTCAGGGTCATACACACTCAGAGAGGTGTTTTTGATCACAACTCCAGAACTCTCTTCCACTCGCACTCGGAGAGCCAGCACCTTTGGAGGCTCAGCAGTTTTCTGCTGCAAATTGGAAAAACAAAGGAAAATTAGAAAGTACATGTTACAGCAGCACATTTATACTATTTTTGTAGCTGAAATAAGAGTTTTATTTTAAATTCATTACTTTGAGCTTTTAAAGTATTAACACAGTAATTACAAAGTCATGTAAGTTGATTTTTTATCTGTAAGATAACATGTACCACAATTCTGACCAGCCAGCATTAAAACAATGCACTGTACCTAAGCTTCAGAAATGCATTTTACTGGCCAGATATACAGTAAAGCAGGAAGATGAATACAATTAGAATTGCTAAACATAAGCAAATACTCTAACTGCAAAACCAAGAAAAAACACTGTTCGACCAAGCCACTAGTTCACTGTATAAAATTTTAAGGCTTTCATCCACTATACTGGACTTCCTCTGATGAAGTCCAGTACAGCAGATGAAAGAGCTTAAAAAATTATATAATAAACTAGTGGCTTAGTCAAACAATTAGACATGCATTAAAGTGCAAAGCATATGATGACATTTCCTATGGTATTCATCAGTGGAAAGAGGGAAACAATATTCTGCTGCAAAAGTTAGCCAATGGACTTCAAAATTCCTTACTTACAAAACATTTTGAGACAAATGTTAGAATGTACCTGAAGTTTAATGCTGATGTTGAACTCTTCAGACCGACTATACCCATCTGTCACAAAGAAGGTGAAGCTGTCATATAAAGTCTCACTGCTGTCAAACACAGTCTGTATAAAATAAACTTTATTCTCAGTAACGTCCTGAATGGAGAAGAATGCAACAGCACTTCCATACCCAAAGCTTCCGCCTAACCCTGCAAAGCAAGAGTCATTCAATGTATTACTCCGCACTCAATTCATTAGCACACAGAAACTAAACAAGCAATACGAGTTCAACAGAACGAGTATCATAGTAGGTGGGGTGCATATACATCTCAAATTCTCTACAATACAAACAGACTGAAAAGTCAAAGGATGATCTTCTACTGTACTGTTTCTACTACATTTTGTGTGAATGCAAAGCTGACAGAGGCAGTGAAAAAAAAGTGGGCGAGATGGCCTGGGTGTCTGGAGTGTGATATATACAAGGTCAAATATACAATGCCACTGTACTGTTGGGGTGCTATTATGTTACCTAGCTGATTTCTGTTTGATCTTAAGGCATAAGTAATGCAGCAACAGTTAAAATCCCAACCCACAGTCTAGAAGTAAATTTTACACTTTTTGCCACTGCTGCCTTCCAATCAAACCACCCTTTTTCAGTCAAGTGTCACATTCCTCATCATCAGGGTGAGAATCAGCAAAGGAGGAACTTCATTCAGGTAGCTATCTGGGGTGTTCTATGATATTTCTTATTTTACACTCTACTACTCTAAGCATGAGTAGGTGAACTACGCAGAGGTAGCTGTCCAATGGTTGACCATGCTGGCAGTCCCCCCCCCCCCGTAGAAGAAAATATCCATAACAATCAAACTCACATCCTGATATTATGCCCTACATGCAGTCCTTCCCTGTTTCCAACAGGGACAATTAAACATATTCTTGCAGCCCTCAAGCATGTGGATCTCCCTTCCTCCCTGAGTGAAGAGATTGGGATCTGCCTCTTCACTACTTCTTTCTTGTTCCTCATGTGATTCTTCCAGTGCTGGAGTCACTAACCAATCCACAGTCACCTGGGACGTTGTCTGTGCCCCATGCCTTGATGCAACAGAGATGAGTGGAATTGATATTTACTGTGAAGTATAAGTTCAGTCACAAATCTGTAAGCAAAAGGAAGCATAACAGTTCTAAACTGTGCAGCTAGATACTGAGATTCTTCTTCCTAACGAAAAGGTGAATCACTCTAAGAACTGTCTTCTACTTGAAATGTATAGTTAGGCTGTGCATCACAGTGCATTATTATGGCTGTTGGTTCATTCCTGTGGCCCAAATTCCAGCTTTGAGAGCCAGATATACAGTGTGTACTACTGTATGATATGTGCATACCCATCCTTCTGTACAGTGTGCGCTATGGGATGATATGTACATATCCATCCTGCTGTACAGTGTGTGCTACGGGATGATATGTACATACCCATCCTGCTGCACAGTGTATGCTATGGCATGTGATGCATATACCCATCCTGCTGTACATTGTTTGCTATGGCATATGTACATACCCATCCTGCTGAACAGTGTGTGCTACTGCATGATAAATACATACCCATCCTGCTATACAGTGTGTGCGCTATGGCATATGTACATACCCATACTGCTGTACATTGTGTGCTATGGCATATGTATATACCCAACCTGCTGTACAGTGGTGCTATGGCATGATATGTACATACCCATTCTGCTGTAAAGACTGAACCCATATGGCCCTTTAAAAAATGCAAGCACACTGTGTGTTTTCTTACAGATAGCCAGGGAATATGTCTCCAAGAAACAAAAAAAAAAAAATTTCACTGGCATAAATGCCAAGCCAAAAACTGACATGACACCTACATTTTAATTATACTACTAAGACATGCAAGCACTGAATGCCTGTTAAACCTACAGCTGCCATAATGTCAGTCAAAGCAGTATTCATCCAAAGAAAAGTGTTTTAGATTTGGTTTTCTAAAGTGTGTAGTACAGAGGTTCTGAAATAATTTCTACAAACAATGCTTTTCCAAAGGATGAAGACCTTTTAAGCTCTATTATCTATACATTTTTAATTTATTAGGGAAAGTGGCTTCAAAGAAATCTGAATACCTGATTTAGTTTTTTCAAGAAAACCATACTTCGGATCAGAGCTTATCATTACCAGTAAGTCACTCTTAGGTGTGTCTGGGTCCGTGATCTGAAAATTCTCTGAGGATAACATCACTTTGCCATCTTCTTCTACCTAAAGGAAAGAATTACACATTTTTGAGTTAGGAATCGAGAGAGTGGAATAATATCATTCCAGTGTGTTAATATCTGCATTTCTCCTCCTAATGGCAACCAATTTATACTATATAAGGCATAAAATACAAATGCCTCCAACATTACAACAAACGTACTGTATACAGTTCCAGAAACAAGAATGCAATTCCTAAAGCACAAAGGATATTCCACAAGAAAATAAGACCACCTCACACTCTCTCTTCAAAGACAATCCAATTTTAAAATGCATATCTCTGCAGTCTCCAAAATGAATTACTACTTAATTTATTTGTATGCGAGTCATGGTGATCTCCAAAATGTACTTTCTATCTGTCTATCTATCTATGTATCACTATTGATTAATCAGGGGAATGTACTGATTCACCTGGACCTTTATAACAGTCAGCCAGGACGCAATGCCTGGTTAAGTCATTTGCTAAGAAACACGCAGGAGGCAAATGGAGGCTGAATGAAACAAATAGCGGTCTACATGAAGCAGGCTATTAACTATAAGAACACATTTCAAACAAAAAGTCAACAAAGCATGCTATGGCATAAGCCCTCTCCTCCCAGTCAACTCTGTATACAAATATCAGTTTCCCATCTAACTCGGATTTCAAAATATGCACCGTAAGGCCAGAACTCATATGTACAAATTACTGGATGTAAAGACAGCAAACAGAAGATATATTACTGTACGATTTGACTTGTGAGAAGTCATTCCTTGAAAATTCCTTTGGTTGGAAATGATTTCTCCAATGTGAATGCTGCGTTTTTTTTTCAGCAAAATCTCACATTCTGGGATATCTGCACTCCTGCAGATGAGGAGTACAAAATTCCTTGGTGTACTGACACAGGTCGACAATATTTTGTTAAATTTGGGGTAAGCTGGTATTGGCTTAAAATGGCTCTTAGGACAATAGCCTAGTAACCACCTATGAATCTATCGAGAATGGATATTGTGATGTAAAGCGCCAGATACATAACTGCACTTATTTTCACAGCCTGACAGTTTGTCCCTTACCACTTGTGAGCACCTTCCTGCAAGTCAGTAACAAAACAGATGCAACACCATTTTATTGAATAAGGTGTACTTGCTTGATTTGCTAAAACCTCCAAAACAGCTAAAAGATGTGGAGTATTCATCTACAGGGTGATGACAGAAATGTATTCCTTTTTTTAATGAACACCTTCATTAATTTAGCACTTAAGACATATGCAAACACACTAAAAGAACACAAAACAAACCATATTAACTTATTCCCCATTTACATACATAACATCACATATCTGTTCCATTGTTGTAACTATCAGTCCAGCATTACATATATTGCTGAATTCCTCCTTTCCTCAAACCCCATTCTTCCACCTCAACATTACATTGCATGTGTTCCACAAATTCCATTTATTTCTGTGTAATTTGTCTTCCATCCAGTTCTTTATCTCTTTTATAATATTCAGTACTTCAGATATTGGTTTAGACTTTGACTTCCATTTTCTACTGAATGCTTTTTTGACAGCCAACAGAATTAAACTTAATATGCAAATGTATTCTTGACCCCTCAAGCAGAGATCTCCCACAGATTAAGTGATAATTTCAGTGTCAGACTTTCTTCGTTAGGTCGTTGGATAAGTTAAATTCCATGTAGCTTCTACCAAGACAAAAGGAGCAGGAAGATCACTCCATGTCAAATTTATATGGATGAGTTGTGGACAAATGAATTCTCTTAAAGCAGCTGGACTTCCTGATTGAGAATCAAAACACCAGTTCTTGGAGAAGGTGTACACCAAAAATCTAAAATCTTCAGAAAAAACACATTTTCAAATTTTTTTAACACTTTCATAGCAATCATCCATACCATCAAAAGTGGGCCACTGTGGAGGAACAGATGGTACCTGCTGCAAGAATGATTACTACAGAAGATGATTTTATTGAAGAGTGTGCATATTTGAGTGAATTGTTCAAGAATCGAGGTTATCCAACTAGGCTTTTTACCAGCATTAAGAAAGAAGTGACGTGTAAGAGAAGGAAAGGCGTTTTCCAGCCCATATTACCCAGACTAAATTCTGTACTGCACTTTACATAAAAGCCCGGGCAGTGTACACTTCCACCCTGATTAAAGATTTCTTACTGGTGGGCACATTAGGAAAAAGGAACACTGGTGAAATGTCAAACTAGTAAAGGTACTATTTGGAAAAAGGATTAATTAGGCAAATAATACAGTTGATGACATAATGGGATAACTGATGCACTGACTAAATCTCATACTGGTTACATTTCAGCTTGGATGCTTAATAGCTGTCCGACAATGCTTCAGAGTAGAGAATCAGCGGTACTAAGTTTTAAAGCATTCAGTCAAACTGTAGGATCAAAATGGGGAGGGGGTAGTGTAATACAACACTGTGTCACACTAGCTGCCACAAATGACATAAAAGTGAATGAAGCAAAAGTAAGCTCATACACCACACAACTGACTCACTAGAGAAGGACCCGCTAGACAATATAAAAAAACAGTGACTCCATTGGCTCTTAAGTTACCTGGAAAAATTACACTCCGGCTAAAGGCCTCCCTGAGGATACCTAAGCCTGTCTAGTTGAAAATTGAGCTGAGGATAGGTACTTTGGTGTCTAATTTACAACATCAAATCTCACAATTGATCATATACAGCTATGCAGTCTTACCCAGTTAATTGCAATTCTAACTAATGCTGACAAGAGAAATTGTATGTATAGTATTGTCATTTGAATTGTTGTGTGTTTTAGCTGCTTTTCTGTATATATAGACTTCTCTGTATATGTAGACTAGCTACTTATTCTGCTGTATTGCTGCCTCTTAAATCATTTTTCAGTTGTGCACTTGCCTTGCTTCATTTAAAAAGTTTTAAATTGCTAATTTTGTAGAGTTTAAATTGCATTTACTGTTTAGGACTACACACTCAAGTGTGTTAGCCTTTTCTGTGTTTGTTTACTGTATTATTGCATTGTTTAGCGTGTTTTAACAAAAAAAATACTATATTGTCTGCTCGTTTCCCACCTTCTCTAGCCAGTCCATATCCCAGGCTTTGCTTGTCTCAGGACTTTATTTTCTGTGTTCAGAGCTACCCAGACCTTGCTGTGGTACAGGGAAGTCCTACTGCTTACCAGTGGGAGTGGTGAGCATTGTACTGCCTATCTAATGCTAGAGGAGTGGTTTCCAGCTCTGAAATTGTAATTTTATTAGCCTTTTTGGGCTGATTTCTATCCCTTTCAACTTTCTGGCTTAAAAATGCGTGTGTTTGCACATTTTTCACATCGTGCAGCACTGCGAGGCTACAGTTAAACTATTCCAGGTGCCAGAAAGTCTGCTCTTCAAAATTTCCCTTAGAACTACCTGGTTTCTCAGTAGTAGCACTAAAATCTGAACCCCTGTGACTAGCAATTGCTCTAGAAAATTGAAAAAACAAGCAAACACATTATAAATACACACTGTAAAGAGAACATAAGGTAAAATGATGTTCAGATGGAAGTCTTCATCAGAAAAAAAATGAAATTCTCCTAAGACATTTCAAACTACCTCATCAAAGAAGTCAGAAAAATTCTGTCAAAGAAAGCATTTATCACAAGGCCCTACCAGTTACTATCCTGCAATCTATGTATGACACACTGATCAAGCAGCAACTAATATCATACATAGATTCATCTTTCACATTAACTTAAAAATCTCTGTCACACACTGCAAAAGGCAAAATGGCTTCCAGTTACAGCCCACTCCCTCCTCCTTCTAGCCACCTTTACTTTAAAATATTAAACTTTTCTGCCCAACCCTAAGAAGGAAAATCAAAATAAAATCCTCCAGATTGCACCACTCTGAAGGCTGAAAGTAAGGAATGTAAAATTATGCCATCTAGTCCTATTAGTTCTTTGAAGAAATATGGGAAAAAGTGAGGGTAGTAACAGATTTCATTTCTCTGGTATGAAATATTTCTTCAAATGGTGACTGCAGCCATGAAATTAAAATGCACTTGCTTTTTGGAAGAAAAGCTATGGCAAATCAGTATAACATTTTAAAGAGCAAAGGCATCACATTCTCAACAAAGGTCTATATTGTCAGTGCTATCTTTTTTTCCAACCATAACATACAGCTGTGAGAGTTAAACTATATATAAGGCTACGCGAAGAAAAAACGATGGATTTGAACTGCGGTACTGAAGAAAACCTTTGAGAATTCCACAGACTGCAAAAAATCAAATTAAGGAAATAAACCCAGACTGCTCACTGGAAATCCTGATAGTAAAATTAAAACTTACTCACTATGACCACATACTGTGGAGGGTTTCCTGCCTTTTCAACTTCTCCAAACGTTTTGGATTTCTAATACCATGACAGGAATGCACCCCATTCATGAGTCAGAATACAATTCAACTTCATGAGATTAGTATTGCTTCAGTCTGTGATGTTAGTCAACAATGCTCTTCTCATCACCTACAATATACCCAGAATTGCCTCCTCCTGCAGTTCACTATCAATAAAGCTTTGTGGTTCATGGACCCCCAGCTCAAACGGAAATAATCAAGAACAGTTCTACGGCTAACCTCCTGCTATTAAGTAAGAACCTAGCAAAATTTCAAGCCCCTATAAACCCGGAGAACACTTCTGCCTATGCAGAAATTTTCACAGAAACTCAGTACAACTATGTTAATAGCTGCATAGAGGCAGCTGTGCCCACCAGAAATAAGTACAGAACTAACTCAAAAAACAAGCCACCTTGATGGAATCACAAAATTAATCAGATGTATAACAGGAAGAAGAAAATCATGGCAAAAATTATGAGGTGCAGCAGTTAGCAGGATAAAAGCACTCTCATCAAACTAAACAAACAACTCAGAGGACACAAAGTCTACCAAAGCCAAATTTGAGGTAAATTTGGCCTCCCAGGCCAAGGACAACCACAAAGCATTCTTTAGCTATGTCCACAACCTCAAAGGCAATACACAATTGTGTGCAGAGCTCATTGTAAATGGAGCCACCTATACTGAGCCAGATGATATAGCAAACCTCCTGGCTAATAAATTAATCTCCAACTTTACTCCACTCTCCCCCTCAACCTTCCCTCAGGAAATATCATCAAATATAACTCCCCCTACTATCAGTAGGGAACAGGTCTTTAATGCTCTCTCTAAGACCAAGAACACTGCATCAATGGACCCAGACAACATCCCAGGATGTCTTCTAAATAGTATGAAACATGACCTACCAGGACCTCTGGAATCACTATGTAACTGTAGCCTCCAAACAGGCTTCCTGCATCATGAATGGAGGAAAGGCAACAGTCATCCCTCTGCACAAAGGTGGGCCATTTACAGACCCTGGAAACTACAGACCCATAAGTTTCACTAGTCTTATATGTAAAGCCGTGGAAAAAAATATCATGGAGATGATCAACAGAAATAAAGTAAACCTCCAGACACTGGAACCAACCCAGTTTGATTTTGTCAGGGGCAGATCATGCCTACTCAACCTGGTGGACTTCTTTGAGAAGGTCACCAAAGCAATGGATGAGGACAAAATCGTTCACACTGCCAATCTTAACCTGGCCAAAGCGTCTGACACAATACCCCACTAGGGGCACTATTGACAAATTCAAGAGGTTAGGTACAAACCCATATGTCATCCACTGCACATTGCATATTCACAAAATAAATAGCACCAGAATTACTCATTCTGAAAACTTAAACCTTGCCTGTGACATAAATAGGACCTGCTGGGAGATAGGTATGTATCCCATAGGGACTACCCTGTCCATGGGACAGGGTCCCCATCCATGTGAATTAAAGTTCCTTCCTAACCCAATTCCTCACATACATTACTGTAGGAGTATCTTATTCCTTTCAAAGCTCCTGTATTTCTAAATTAGCTTATTTTACTGTAGCTAAGGCTCTCTACTGATTTCTAACCATTGTATTATTTTTATATTGGTGTAAATATTTCTCTTTGTATATGGTATTGTTTCTTAGATAGTATTGACCTTGGAACTTCTGTTCTCTCATGTACTGTTTGTCTTACACTTTCATGCTTCCTTTTCTCACAAAATTGTACATTATAAACATTTAAATGTTACTGTGGAGCTTTTCTCCCTTGGCCTCTGCTGAAAATGTAAATATATCCAGTTGGACTAGCCCGGTTAACAAATGTAAAATAAATAAATAAAAATAAAAGTGCAATTTGGACAACTGGATGGGAAACTGGAAATTCATCATTGGTTTGGCACCTATGTCTCTAATTCAAACAGGTAACCTACTATCTTCCCAGGCCTATGCTTATACTTATCAAGGGTATCAGAACTTGTCAGAAATTTGGGATGCATGGCTAAGCTTAAAAATGCCTTTGTGGTCATTACCCTAGTAAACATCTATGAACTTATGTCTTTACTGCTTCTCTGCTATGTTTATATTACAGTGTTTGAACAATCCCCAATGCAACAGTCTTGCCGCATTACTGTGCCTTTCAGTATACAGATCCTAAGCCATGATGGTATCAAACCCAGCAAACAGACGTGCAACTATTAACAGTTGTGCTTTTAGAACCTGCATTTTTGTCTGTTTTTCCCATTTTTTTCAAAAGACTTTGTAAACCAACATATATGTAAGCCCATTGTATTGGGCCACCACTATTAGCCTTTCATGTTCTGGTTTTAATTTACTTCTCCCTAACTACTGCTGCATCAAATTTTGGACATCTGTTTAGGAGTTCTCCTATACTTGCCACTATATTTGTAGACTTTCCAATCTCCTTTCTTCCCTTTCCTTCTGGTCCTTTTCCTTGCATGCTTCCCTTTGTTTTTGACACTTTCATCCCTAGCCAAGGATACTCATAAGGCATTCTTTAACTACATCCGATGTCAAAAAGGAATGCCCAGCTATGTGCTGAACTGATTATAGATGGACTCACTCATACCACACCAGAAGATATCACAAATCTGCTGACAGATTCAGTGTAAATTTCACCCCCCAATCCCCACCTACTATATCCCAAAGCATATCTGACACCAGTTCTCTGCCTAGTATCTCTAGAGAACAGGTCATCTCTAACTTGCCAAGTCCAAAAACACAGCCTCAATGGGACCAGATAATATCCTAGGCTGTTTACTAGACAATCTAAAACAAGACCTAGCAGACCACCTGACATTCTCTTTAATCACAGCTTCAGAACTGTATGTTCCTGCAGAATGAAGAACAGCAACAGTAATCCCCTGCACAAATGGGCACCATTAACTGACCCTGGGAACTACTGACCCATAAGTCTAACCAGCCTCATCTGCACGGCCATGGAAAGAATTATCATGGACCTCATCAGAAAGGACATAGGTGATCTCCAAACACTGCACCCAAGCCAGTTTGGCTTCATTAAGGATAGATTATGCTTATTAAACCTGGTAGACTTCTTTGAGAATCTCAACAAAGCCATAAGACAATGCGCACAGCCTCTCTCAACCTTGCCAAGGCTTTTGACACAATTCCCCATGCTGGCATCACTGAGAAACTCTTCCAAATAGGGATTAACCCTTATGTTACCAGATAGGTAGCCAACTGACTCACTGCCAGAACACACACTGTCAAAATTGGTGACTCCACCTCCACAAGTAGACCCGTCACTAGTGGAGTAATACAGAGGTCTGTGCTGGGCCCCTTAATGTTTGGCATCTATTTCTCAGAAGTCCAGGCCAAAGTAGACAGCCTTTTGTTCACCAAGTTTGCTGATGATTGCACAATGAGAAGAATAACTGAGTCCCCCAACAATGCCAACATATTACAAGAAGGGCTAACACAAACAAATGATTGGTGCCAAAGCCATGGTCTAAAACTAAATGCAAAAAAAAAATGCATTATTATTATCTCTGGCAAAACAGAATTCCCTAGAAATTACAGTACTGACAGCACCCCCCTGAGTTCCGACCCAGTGGTGTGAGACTTGGGAACACAGGTCGATAGCAATCTCAGCTTTGACCACCAAGGTTCCACAGTGATAAGGAAAGCCTTCTACTGAGAGCACCTCATAAGCAAAAGGGTAGCACCCAGGTCAAAGGATGTTGTAACTCCACTGAACTCGACCCTCAGCACACCACTAATAGAATATTTATTTAATTTATTATTTATTGACATTTGTTAACCGGGTTTGTCCAACTGGGCTTTTGGCCCATTTTCAGTGGAGACCCAAGGAGAAAAGCTCCAGTAGTACATTTTTAAACAAGTACAATTTTAAACAATATTGATATAACAGCAGTTATAGCAAAAAGATTCATATATGTTGGGTTACATGCATAAAGTTAAAGTTGCATTAAAAAGAAGCTTAGTAGCCTAATTTTACATTGATATAGTTCAATAGGTCAGCAATAACATTTTTTTGTTTGTATAAAATTATGCAAATGCACAGTAGACACACTGGAGAGAGAGGTGTAATGAGGTACTAAGTATGGTCCTTTTGAGGGTACATAAAGGGAAGGAAGACTAGGTGGGTTCATGGCAAGGGCAGGTCCTGGAATTGAGAAAATAATCTTTTAGTTCATTTTTAAAGTGTGAGGTGTGGGAGATTGAACGTAAGTCAAGGGGAAGTTTGTTCCAAGGATGGGCAAGGGAGTGTTTGTAGAGTAGTTTGCCTACTGACCTTTTTGGGTGGTAGATATCAAGTAATTGTTGGTTAGAAGTACGGAAGGTCCGGGATGGGATGTAGATGGAGACTAAGGAAGATAGAGATGGACAGAAGGAGGGTTTATAAAGAAAGTACAGTTTTGTACCTACCATAAATGTAGATGTCCGAGAGGAATACATCTGCAGTCTTTACAAATGGGTTGTCCTGTCGTCAGGCAGCCCTTCTGTCGGCCGGATTCCAAAGTCTGGGTCTGGCTTCGGCTGGTGTCGCACTTCACCCAACGTCATTGCGGCAGTTATTCGGGTATAAAGGCATCAGCCAACGCCATTTTCCTCAGTGTTTCTTGCCCCAGATGCCAGGTGCCCTCTTGGATGGCTAAATTTGGATAAATGCCAAAGTTTCCAAATAGTAGAGAGCAAACACATAAAATAAGCATGTATGTACATATATACAAACAAATACACCATAATAGATCCCCCCCAAGCTAGCTGAAGATTGGCAAATACCCTAGGAGTACCTCAGAGGGGAAGGAGGGTGGGTAATCCTGACTGCAGATGCATTCCTCTCGGACATCTACATTTATGGTAGGTACAAAACTGTACTATGTCCTTCAAGGATGCATCTGCAGTCTTCTAAAATGGGTAGAATACCATAGCTAAACTAGGGGAGGAGGAAATGAGAAGAGATTATGGTGTAGTTAGGATCCCTTGCAAAAGAGCAGTGGCAAAACCAGCACGGGATCTAGAGTATAGAGGTAAGTTATAATGCTTGGCAAATGTATGCACGGAGGTCCAAGTAGCAGCCTCTATAATGTCCTTGGTAGCCACTCCTCGTAAGAAAGCTGTGGTAGTGGCTGTAGCCCTTGTGGAGTGAGGCCTGATGTTCTCTGGAGTTTTCTTTCCATGGTAGGAGTAACAAAATCTAATGCAATTTCCTATCCATTTGGAGATTGTCTGTTTAGAAATTGGTTTTCCTGCCTTTCCTGCTGCATATGCTACCAGAAGCTGGTCAGTTTTTCTATTGTTTTTTGCCCTGTCCAGGTAGTAGCGTAATTGTCTGTGTACATCCAAGGTATGTAAGAGCCTTTCTTCCCTGTTCTGTGGGTTGGGGAAGAATGTAGGAAGGTGGATAGCCTGATTTAAAGATACTCTGGATACCACCTTAGGCATAAATGTAGGATTTGTTCTCATGGACACTCTATCTTGATGGAAGATTAGGAAGGGTTGCACTGCCATTAATGCCTGTAGTTCAGAGAGCCTTCTTGCTGAAGTTATTGCCAGCAGGAAAGCAGTCTTCCAGGATAAGTATTGTAATTTTGCTGTTGCTGCTGGTTCGAAAGGAGGAAGAGTCAGTTTTTCTAGCACAAAGTTCAAGTCCCATGCTGGCAATGGAGGTTTCCTGGGAGGTTTCACATTTTTAATTCCTCTCGGAAACTGTCTGAGCAGAGGATGCGAGAAGACAGGAGGATCCAAGCTGTATTCTGCTGAAATAGCTGATGCATGTATCTTGATGGAAGAGTAGGACAGGCCTGTATGGAAGAGCTCCGCCAAGTACTCCAGGATGTTGGCTATGTTCACCAGTGTCACATCTTGCCCTTTTACAGTACTCCAGATGAGATATCTTTTCCATTTTGCTGCATAATTCTTTCTTGTTGAAGGTCTACGAGCCTCCAGGATTATGTCTTTAACCCTTTGGGATACATTTGGGTTAATTGCTGTTATGTAATGTTCCAGGCAGTTAGCTGCAGAGTTTTTAGGTTTGGATGCAGGATGTTGTAGTTGTTCTGTGTTAGCAGTAATGGGATCAGGGGCAGTGTCCATATTTGTTCCCGGGACATGCTCCTCAGCAGTGGATACCAATGTTGTCTTGGCCAGTCTGGGGCTATCAGAATAATGCTCGGACGTTCCTCTTTGATCTTCAGAAGCACCTTGTGCATCAAAGGAAGTGGAGGGAAGGCGTATGCTGTCAGGCTTTTCCAACTGAAGGATAGGGAGTCCACCTTCCAAGCAAGTGGGTGGTAAGTCCTTGTGCAGAATTTCTTCAACTGATGATTGAATGGGGATGCAAACAAGTCTATTTGTGGTAATCCCCATTCTCTTGTGATGGTTTTGAAGATGTCCGGATGCAGCATCCATTCGTGGGCATCTGTTGTAGTTCTGCTTAATAGGTCTGCTAGAATGTTTTCCTTCCCTGGTACATAAATTGCCTGTAACTGAATGTTGTAGCTCAGAGCCACATCCCATAGGTCCAGTGCCAGCCGGCATAGAGGGTATGAGTGTGTGCCTCCCTGTTTGTTGATGTACCACATAACTGTGGTGTTGTCTGTCCTTATCAACTGGCCTTCTTGGAGAAAAGGTCTGAATGCCTGGATTGCCAATTTTACTGCCATCATTTCTTTTAGATTTATGTGCAGATGCAGCTGGTCTTGAGTCCATAGGCCTTGAATGCACTTGCCCATCATGTGTGCCGCCCAACCGAGGTCTGAGGCATCTGTCGTGATGGTTTGTCTTGGTTGACTTTTGCAGAAGGGCAATCCTGTGTTTGATTGGCAGGCCTGAGCCCACCATAGGAACTCTTGCTTCAGGCATGGGATCATTGGAATTTTGGTTTCTAGGCTGTGCTGGTGCTGGGACCACAAATTCTTTAGGTACCACTGTAGCTTTCTCATATGCAGCCTGGCATGAGGGACCAGTATTATGCAGGATGCCATGAAGCCTAGAGCTTGTAGCACTTTTCTTGCAGTTAAATGGTTCTGCTTTGTTAATGCCAAGAAGTAGAGAGGAAATTGCTCTTTCTTTTCTGTAGTTAGAAATGCCATTTGTTTTGATGTGTCCAGTTCTGCACCCAGAAAGGTTATTCTTTGGGATGGAATCAGCCTTGACTTTTTTGTATTGACTGTATATCCCAGGGCCTGCAGCAGGTTGTAAGTCTTCTGTTAGTTAACAGCATTAACAGCAGTTTCATCATTTTTTCCCTATGACTTTTTCACTTTAAGAACTGTTTTGTTTTAATGATTGGTCACCTGTTACTTAATTGTGGGCAAGGTTTTATATTTAAGTGAGTGTTTTTTATGTAACTATTGTTCTGATGAAGTCAACTGACGAAAGCGCTTAACCATTTTGTCTTTTATTTTGTGAATAAATTGTGTTCTGTGGTTTGGAGGACTTTGGCTGCGAGGTGTATTTGTGTTTGGATGCCTTAATATAATTCAATACTTTCACATTTTTGTCTATACCTGTGAGGTCATTCACGTCCTAAAACCAATTGGATACTGTAGCTAAGAATTATGAAACCATGAATCTAAGAAAAGGGGAAAATGAAAATTTTAGAGTACTTTCTGTAAATGTGAATTGTATTAAGAATATAGTAAAAAGAACAGGGATTTTGGAGTGTTGTATTACATATGATGTAGATGTAATTATATTACAAGCCACAAGATTTTTAACAAATTAAAGATTACAAAAACGAAAAGTATGGGGTGGAAAGATAATCTGGAATTTGGGAAATGAGAGATGTTCTGGAATAGAATTTCTGTAGAAATACAATAAAGATATTAGATACAACTTTAGCAAAAATGGGAAGATTAACCATTGTAGATTTAAAATACAAAGAACAAGGATATATGATTATAACAATATATGCGTACAATAACTGTAAAGAAAGGGAAAGTTTAGACTATATAATGAGAAATATAAATATTATAATAACAATGACCAATTTAAGAGGCAAGCATAAAAAGAAAGGAAACCATATAAGAAAAATGTTAGAAGTTATAAGATGTGGTAAGTTAAAACTTTGGGACAAAAATTTATGGACTTACAAAAGGGGTATGTATAGAACTGAAACAGATTTTACAGAACCAGAAGGTTTAGTTATAGGAGAAGGCGAGGTAGTTGAAATACGACTTTTGGATCTTCTTGGAATATGGCTACAGATAAAGGAAAGCAAGAAATATACAAAAAATAGGCAAAGGAATAAAAAAGAAACATTAGAAAGCATGGAATAAAGAAGGAAAGAGATTAGTAATACAGTTATGGAAAAATTATATTACTATGAGAACATTTTATAAAAACTGGTCTGAATGGTGGATGATATTAAAGAAAAATGTAAAACTTGTTTTTTACAGTGGTAATATGACGTGAGAAAAGTTGAGAAAGAAAGACATAAAATACTCTATAACGATGCACTGGAAGATTTAGAACATAGTGGCAGAAAGTACTTTGCCAAAGAAAAAGAAGTATGTGAATGAAATCAAGAAAAAATACAAAAAAATGTTTTATAAGCAAAGATATTTTTACAAGAAAAACAGAAGTAGTATGGAGTTAATTAAGCATATTAGTAAAGGAAGATGGTAGTGAATGAGAGAAATAAGAAATGTAAAAAAAGAAACAGAAAGAACTAAGGAAAAGATTATGAATGGTGTAGTACAATGTGTCCAAGAAATGTTTAAAGAAAAAAGAAGGTAGTGAAGTAAAAGTAAAAAAGTTAACAGAAAATTGAAATAAAGAGTTGGAAAATGAGATTTCTTTAAATGAATTACACAAAGCATTAGGACAAGAAAATGCATGGGTTGTGGTGGTGCAGCAGTTAGGGTTGTTGCCTCACAGCAAGAGGTTCTCCGGTTCGATTCTTGGCTGGAGTACCTTCTGTGTGGAGTCTGCATGTCCTCCCAGTGGTTGAGTGATGTTAAAGACATGCAGGTAGGTGCGTGCATGAATGGATGTGCCTTCTTTGAAGGTTGGGCATCGGGCTGGCACCTCGGCACCATAAAAATCTACTGCCAATCATTAGTGAACCGGAGTTCCGCTGTGGTGACCCCTAACCGGGAAAAGCCGAAAGACATTACTATTAGGACAAGAAAATACAGATTCAGCTGCAGGACCAGATGGAATATGATATGAAAGGTATAACAATTTCAGGGATTGGCAGAAAAAAAGATTAAAAATTTTGAATGAATGATTAAATAAAGGCTTTATGTATAAAGAATTATGTAGTGGAACACATAAATTCATATGGAAGAAGGAAAATACAAGACAATTAAAAAACAGAAGAGCAACAGTACTACATAATAATGATAAGAGATTTGAAACTAAAATGGAAAATATTATGGAAGATAATGACAGAGATAGTGTGGATGATATTATAAATAGAAAATAAGTGAAAAACACGACAGAAGACCTTAATAAGGCATTTGACACAGCTGGACATGAAATCTTATGGGCAATAATGAAAGAAGATAATATAAGTGAAAACATTAGAAAATTATGTATGTCAGCGTACAGAAACAAAAAAGTAAAAATACTTGTAATTGGCCAGTTAAGAGGTACATATGAAGAGTGGTGTAGCACAAGGACATCCAAGGGGTTACATATATTCTTTGCATTAGTTATGAATGTAAATTTCAGTTCTGTTCACATATGAAGATAACATTATAACAACTGCAAATAACGCAAATTGGATAAAAGAAATAATTTGCACAAGTGCGTGTCTAGAGGTAATAGGGATGGTTTTAAATAAAGAGAAAAGTAAAGGCTTAAGTGCTGTAACAAAGAGAGGGGATGTATATTTTGTAAAGAATTAAATTTGTGTTGGGTATAAAATTTGGGAATAAAAATGTAATAAGAATTCAAAGGGGAAAAAGCAAAAAAGAAATAAACCAAACCTGTCTTTTCTGCAGAACATACAACTTATCATTCAGAAAAAAATGCTTATTTGATACATTCAGTACTGATGGGAAAATAGCAAGTGTATTTATGTTGCCAACACTATTTGAAAAGGAATTATTGCAGGTATTTTCCATTTATATGGGGTTCTAGATTAAACCCAGTAAAAAGAAGAGTTCTGTACATAACTGAAGGAGGAAGAGGTTTAGGGTTAAATTAACCTAGTGTTATATGTTGCTTTATTAAATTTGTACATCATGATAAAGTGGATAAATGAAAAAGAGAGATTATTAGTAAAACTGTACAAGTATGATAACTTTTGAGGTATGGTGAAAGAGAGTAAGAAAGAAAAAGGGTGTATACATGAAAAAATAAAATAAGAAAAATATTTTTGTGGAAAATAAAAATTGATGATATAGAGAAAGAAAAGTATGGTATCATTGTCAAGAAGATGTAACAACTATGGATTGTGTGTTTTTGAAATGTCGAAAAGTAAAAAAGTTAAGAGGAAACTATGTAAAGAAATTTTCTTTCAAACAAATCAAAGTAGTTAATAAAATAAACATGGACATGTTTAAATATGGATACTGTAAGAAGAGAAGTAAAAAATATATTAAAGGAATAGATGAAAAATTATTTTAGCTTATGTAGAATGAAAGAATAAATTATGTTTAATGGTAAATTGATTTAAGCAACAATATTAAGTAAAATGAGAGGGTGGTTATGGAAAAAGGAATGGGGTCTAATAGGGATAACAATTTAGTAAGACTGTAAAAGAAATTCTAAATATTTGTAAACAGATTTGTACAGCAATATATTTATACACTTGTAAATATTTGTAAATATGTAAACACTTTGTAAACAATAGTTGTTTTGTATATAAAGAAAGGACTCCTACTCTTTTCAGTATACCAACAACTCAAGTAGATGGGGTCTTGGTTTAAGGTCTTATCTGAAAGATGGCACACTTAGGAGTACAAGGAGCAGTCTTAGGGTAAATCTTCTGTTTCCCATACAAGGTAAACTGAGAAAATAAGGACCTGCTAGCACAGCTCTAACTCCCTCAAGAGGCCACTTCACATTGGCAGGTGTGTTTCCCTTGTGAGATCTGTCAAAGGGCAATCAGTAGTTATAAAAGTAGGCCAAAAATTAGTGTAGTATCCAGTTATAGGCAGGCAGTAGTTATAAAAGTAGGCCAAAAATTAGTGCAGTATCCAGTTAGTAAAAGGAAAACATTCATCTGCTTTTTAGTACAGGAGAGGGCAGTCTTTATGACCTCTATCTTTTTTAGCTATGGTCTTGCCACCCACCTTCTCCTTTAAGGTATCTTAAATACTTGCTTTCTACAATACCCAATTTACTTTTCTTAGCACTTATAATCAACTTTGCCTACCCTATGGATTCTAAGACATGAACTTTCTAAGACGTGAACTTTCTATTCACATTTCCAGCCCCTGAATAAATCACCTTGTCCATCTAAAGTTTCAAAGTAAATGTTGTCATTTAGGACTACACAGTTCTAAACCTAAACAAAATTACGAGTATCAGAGTTTTGTACCGAAGATGGATAACATTCAATAAATACTATGTTAAGACGTCTCAGGTAAAGGAATTATACACTAAATGACTATGCCACAAGAACATAAGAAAATAAAAACTAACCCCTTATGTAGTCATATAAATACTGTACAGTAGCATCATGACAGGCAAAACTGGTTATTGCAAATTGTCACTCTTTATGCATTATTACATAAAGCAAGTAACAGGCAATTGCACATGAATGTAAATATATTACTAAATAAATAAATACTGCACATTTCAAACAAAATACTGTTGTTAAAGTTAATTTGTGGTTGAAGTCACTAGGGCTGTCTCATCACCGTTGGGTAGAAGCTGTTGATGAATCTGGAGGTCCTACAGCGAATACTGTGGTACCACCTACCAGCCATGTGCAGGGTGCAAAGAGTCATTAAGTATTTTGTTTTCTTTGAAGGCTCCTTGCTGTGAATAGCTCTTGGATTGATGGCAGACTAATACCCATGATTTTCTCAGCAACTCTCACCACTCTCTCTAGCTTCTTCCTTTCAGCTACTGTGCAGTTCCCAAACCAAACAGTGAAGTTACAAGTGAGAATGCTCTCAATATCTCCTCTGTAGAAAGTGGAGAGTGGAGTAAGTGGGAGCTTTTCTCTTTTAAGCTTTTTCAGCAAATGGAGACATTGACGGGCCTTTATAACCAACTGACCAGTATTTATAGTCCAAGAGAGATCCTCTGAAATGTGTACTCGTAGATATTTTGTAGTTTTAACCCTTTCCACCTCTTCACAGTTAATCCTGAGTGATGAGTGGGCAGTTACCTTTTCTTTTTAGTCAATGATTATTCCTTTGTTTTATTGACATTCAGATCTAGGTTGTCTGTCACACACCGGTCATTCATTTATATATATATATATATATATATATATATATATATATATATATATATATCAGAAAAAAAGAACTTCAACATCACATATTGTTATACAGTGTTAGGAAAAAAAAAAAAAAAAGGCAACATCATGGTAATTTTTTTACAAATAACTCATCAAAAAGTCCTGGTATTCCAATAGCAACATTTCAAGGCTATCCCAACCACTAAATTCTTAGTATGGCTTATAGTTCTTATTCTGATCACTTCCTTTTAAGTTTTACATAGTACTGCTGTTAAATTTAAAAACTGTTTGATCATGCGAACAGCGTTCAATTTCCAATTTTTTTAATAACTTTTCTAGCAACTGGCAAAAGACTCATTTTTTTGTTTGGCTTTTATGGATACAGGAAGTGGAACATTCATTAGTATTATTGACCAAGTTAAAGAAAAATTTTCAGACCGTAACCCTTTAAACATACTTATCTCTTTCCAATATACATTTAATTGTTCACAATCCAGTGAAGTCTCAGAAGAGCAGGGAGCACCCTGTGGGGCTACCTGAGGCTCTGGGTCTCTATGCTTGGGATGACCAGAGGAAACAGAAACTGATACAGGCACTTTAAGGGAAGAAGAGGCCAGATCTTGAGATGAGGAAGTCTTAGGAGACAACACTCGCCTCATGGCTTTGAATGCACCACAGCTCAGATGAGAAGGAGTCGACGGATCCGAAGGAGCCGCGATCCCCTCCCACACCAAAGCCGTGGGCTCCAAGCCCGAGGTAGGAGGCAAGCTCACCCGAGCCAAGGCCCCAAGAGGAAGAGTCGGCACCGACAAGTCGGTGTGACTATCCTCCCTGGATCCAACCGGAGAGTGTCGGCTCCTAGAGTCCCTGGTCGGCGCAGAGAATGTCTGAGCAGATGGAGCTGATGACACTGGAGTAGGTGTCGGCTCCAAGGGATACACAATCATCAGGTCAGCCTCCTCCGGCTCTGAAGGTCTGGTATGGCTTGGAGGAGGAGCAGACAATTCAGGAGTAATGGTCTTCGGCTCCGACGGCTGGGTCTGAACTGACAGTAATTTAGCTAGGCCTGGTGCCTTTAAAAGTTTATGAACCAACCAGTCCATATCCAGATAGGACACGCTGATAGAAGGCCTGGAAGAGTGAACAGATGGAGCCGATTAGAGCAGTATAGATGGAGGTTTTTCGGCAACCAGTTCCAGAGCAATGTCCCGGTTCCAGGAAGAACAGACTGTCCGAAGCCAGTGGAGCCGAAATCACAACACTTTCTGACTTTTTTCCTTTCTTAGTCCTGGATTCAGAGGAAGATTTGGACGATTTGCTGGCCCTATCCTGGTCAGACAATGCCTCTGAAAAAGGGTGTTTGATAATACCCCTATCAATTAACTTTCTCTTCCTTTCTGCAAGCACTCTATTGGAAAAGGAGTGACACATACTGCATGACTCTTGCAGGTGCACTTCACCCAAACAGTAAACACACTGCACATGGGCATCCATGACGGACATCTTCTGTCCGCAGTCTGGGCATTTTTTAAACCCAGACTTTGGATGTTTTTCTTTCTCTTCAGACATTTCCCTCTAACTCACACAATACACACAGCCCAAAAGGCAATTAGTAACCAACTCTTTAACTATATAAGATAAATAGGATTAAGGCAATCCAATATCAAAAATCCCAAAAGGGTAAGTCTAACAACTGTAAGAAAGGGCCCAAGGCCAAAGGGCCGAAGGCAATCAAAGATTTTACTGGGAAAGGGGAGAAAACAGAAAATAACTGCTAACTAGATAGTATTTTATATATATATATATATATATATATATATATATATATATATATATATATATATATAGTAATAAAAGATATAAAAGTGAAATATGAAACTTGCTGTAAGTTGAAAACTCCCAATAATAGTCTCGAGCAATGCTGGAAACCAAGAGATCCATGCTGCGGCAAACTAGATCTGGGGTAATTCCAGCAGTGCATTGTGGGATAAGGGGTCAGGTCTCGAGCTACTGGAGAACTTTGAGCTTGCTAGTCAGCCATGTCGGAGCCGAGGATCGGCTCTGAACCCATCATTGAAGAATGAACGGCGAAATTGAACAACTTCAAATTTATTTTTTTAATAATTAATAATCTTACACTCATCTTGATAGATTTTTATGCCTAAATATTTTAGTTCTTTTCCTTCCCAATTATATTTATCTCAAAAATTACAATCTAGTAATTGATTTGACACTAAAGTTTGTTTTGTTATTAAATTTCAGCAAAGATACTTCATGAAAAAGTTCACTTTTCTCATCTATTTCTTTGTTTCAATAATTTAAATATTGTACAGCTAGTAAAATATCATCTGCAAAAAGCAATATTTCAGACTGAGAATCCTTGTTAATTAGGAATCTATCAATATCTTCAGAGAGGATAAGAAACCAGTTCTTGAACCAGTACACAACTACTCACAACACAGCAAAGTATTAACTGAATATAGTACAGGTATAAATAATGATGTAGAAGAAAAGATAACGGACGTTTCTAAAGGGGTATGTTTATTCAAGAATTACCAAATTTTTAATTACAGTAATACAGTTTTAAATCCAGTATATTTTGCCTCTTTATGAAGGGTTTTGAATACATACCTAGTACGAAATGTGATGCTAATAAATTGACACTGGACTTGAAACTGTTCACTAGACAGAAAAATTTGGACTTTTTATTCAGCACTAATAGTGAAATTGGTGGAAAGGATTTAACATTGAGGAAAAGTACCTATAACCCCACTATACACCCTCAATTAAAAAAATTAAGTTACTAGTTGAAAGAGTTGAGAAAGAATTTTTAAATCAATAGAAATTGTTTTAATTTGACTAAGGATAAAAGGCTACTGCTTAATATTAAAAATAATAATAATATAAAAATAATGAAACCAGATAAAGGGAGAGGAACTGTCATCATGGATAACATTATTTACATAGGGAGAATGATGGAAATCTTAAGTAATACTCGAAGGTATGAACACATATCTAGAAATGAAATAAATATTGCTTACATAAGACTGACTGTACACTTTATGATTTATTATTGGAAGGTTCTATCAGCTCTGATGAATGCAACTTTTTGAAAACTCTTAAACCTGCAATCCATTCTATTTTTAGGACCCCCAAGACACATACTGAAACAGTTTGTCCGCCAATGAGACCCACTGTAGCATCAGGTGGTTCTAACCCCAGTCTTTAGCTATATTTGTTGATCAAAAGTTAAAAAAGAATGAACTTATATAGTACAGGCTTTTTTGAAAGACTCATGGGAATACTTTAAAGTAGTGGATTATAATTTATTTAAGAAAGATATGTTCTTTGCCACCACTGATATTACTGATCTATTTTCTAGTATCCCCCATAAATTGGGTCTTGAGTGCTTTGAAGAAACATTTTCCAAAAAGGGACTTTTCACCTCCAATGAATTTAGAGTAATTTTAACATTACTGGAAATGAGTTTAGAGAATAATTTTATGGTTTCCGAAGGAGAGTTTTATAGGCAAATTAATGGCATAGCAATGGGGGCAAGTTGTGGTCCCAGCTATCCCAATATAATTTTACTTTACCGGGAGAAAAAAATATGTTTTGGAGTCTATTTATGCTCAATATTTTATTCTACATAAATGCTTTTTGGAAGATATGATTATTTTTTGAAATAGTAGTAAACAGAAATTGAAGGAATTTATTGAATATATTAGTCAAACTATACAATGTTTACAATTTACTTATAATATTAAGAATCAAGTGATTAATTATTTTGATGCAACTATACACAAATTAGATGTCGAGAACAGGTTTAATTCTACAATTTTTCAAGAGAGTCCTTTTTTCAATTCTTATTTATATTTCAACAGTGTATACCCTTACAAACAAAAAAGATGTATAGTGAAAGGAAAGTTTATTAGAGCTTCCAGGATGACCTCTGCAGAAAATGACTTTTTGATTGAGGTTAACAAGGTTAAAAATAAGTTTTTGGAAAGAAAATACCCATTAAATGTTATTGAGGGGGTCATTAAGGAAGTAAAAAAAGATAGGGGTACTAAGTACTTCCCGTTACTAGGAAAGAAGGATGTTACTATTTTTAAAAAGGAAAAAGTGGGAGATTTAAGTGAGACTCCACAGGGAATACAATAGTGCTTTCATTACTAACTATTATCGGGATACCTATATTACTACTAAGATTATTAACAAATATGGGGACTTGCTCAAAAGTTGTTCTGATGTGGATAACTTATTTGTGGGTCTCATACACTTTGTATTTAAAAAGATCAAGTGTATTACGGATATTTTAGAGAAAAAAGATAGGGATACTTATGTTGGAAATAATAGGAAAGTTGTAACATATAAATGTGGGAAAGGTACGCAGTGTAAGTTAATTTTAAATGGAAATTCTATACATCCCCCTAGTATGGACAAATTGTTAGTAGCTAATGAATACTGTAACTGAGAAACAAAAGGTTTAATCTACTTGGTGATTTGTGAAAAGTGTGAATTGTTTTATGTGGGCAAAACTGAAATGAGCCTCAGGGAGAGGACATATGAGAGTTGTTATAGTATTTCAGTTTCCAGTCCAAAGCATACACTTGCTTGTCCCAGTTTCAATGTTTAAATTTTGTTTGTGTTAGAAACAGTGACCTTTGATATTTGGGGTGGTTTATTGGAGGAAAAGATGGAGTACAGAGAGACCTATTGGCAGGTACTTCTACAAGCTAACAAATACCCTGGTCTAAATGACAATATTTCAATAGCTCCCTTATTGAAACTAAGAGCTGCTAGGTTATACTAGGCACTTACTTTTACTATACATTTGTAAGTTTTAGTTGGCAATTTTGGCAAGGTGTTATTTACATTGTTTTAACACTGCATACAGAGGAAAAAGTGTTTTGAATTTTATGCCTAGTTGGTATTTAAGATTTAACATATTAGGTAAAGGATTTATTTATTATATTTAATATTTTAGAATATATATATTGTAGGATTTGTTTTTAATGAATTAATATAGATGTATCATGTTTAAAATATAGGATTTCGTAGTATTTTTTACTATGTTGTATTTTTATATAAGGTCACTAGAGAGAGGTAGAATTTGGTAGATTTACCTACACTTGATCATTGAAAATAACTAATTCAATACTGTTCATCATTATTTACTTATTCTTTTAAATCATTTTGAAGAAGTAATTTCGAGCAAAGTTAGGTGCATTTGTTACTTGTATTTTGATTATTTTAACACATGTTAAGCTTTGTTTGTTTTGAGTTTACATATGGATAGGGAATGTTTTTGGATGCGTTTCCCTAATTGATTTTAATTATTTGTTTTACACAAATAATCAGTTAACGAAAGTGTATTTAAGGATGTTGAAGGTTACGCATGATTGTTAATGCTGATGAAGTCTCAGTCTTTTGAGACAAAACACGCGGTGAGCCACTTAAGTGTTTATGTTGGATGTCTCTATTTGTATTCAGGTAATAAACCTGTGGTGCTGAGTTTGTGGTCAGTTCTGCCTCCAATTGCTACCTTTGAGATTTTGTTGGCATTTGTGTGCTCCTGGTGGCGCTTTTATTCTCCTTTTAGTTTGGTAAGAATCCATCAATGTTTTCATTCTTTCTTATATTATTAGCTAGGGGTTCAATAACTAATGCAAATAACAGAAGGGACAAGGGACACCCCTGTTTGTGCCTTTCTTTAAAGTGAATGCTTGAGAAATTTAAAATCCAATTTTAACGTATGCTTTGAAGTCTCTATACAGGTTTTTTAATATTCCAATAAATTGTTCTAAAGATAAAAAAAATGCTTGATTTGTTATTTAAGATAACTCTTAAATTGTTTTAATTTCATCATATATACTGGGATTCCATAAATAATCTGAAATATTTTTATATCCATTAATATATTAAATCTGAACATGTTATGCTCAGCTAAAGGACAATAAATAGTTTTAAAATAATTCACTTTATTAATTATAATCTATGCATTTAAAAGGATTTCTTTGAAAGATAATAGGACACATTTATCCACCACATTAATTTAATTGCATACAAGACTCTAATGCATTCTTCCAACACTATCATTGCACATTTCTGAATTCTTGACATGCGTGAATGGGCGTACCTTCGTTGAAGGTTGTGCGTCAGGGCTGGCAACTCGGCATGTAAAAATCTATTGCCAATCATTAGCGGACTGGAGTTCCGCTGTGGCAACCCCTAACTGGGAAAAGCCGAAAGAGACACAGACACACACACACACACACACACACACACACACACACACACACACACACTTTCTACAAATTAAACTACTTAAATTCGTAAGTAACAAAAGCAAGTCTACAACTGTAACTGCATATATTACTAATAAAACGGGTTTATATTACCAAATTAAGCGAATACCTAAACATCGACACCTATAACGCGAACCGCAAAAATCCTGATCGCACTAAACAGCGAAAAATAAAATAAAGAACTGTCATAGTCGACCACCTGCTACATACTACCTACCAAACAAAATAAATAAACCACATACATACACTAACTAAACCCTACTTCTAATGTAAAGTAAAGCACCAAAACCCTACTTCTAACCCTACACTAAACCCCACATACACAACTAATTATGCATTATCCTTAACCCCTCCCTAACCCTAAGATCCATAACTACCGCACATGTCCCCTACAGACATACACCCAAAAAATAAATACACATACATACATTTAACAAAACCCTACTTCCAACACTACACTAAATCTTACATACATTACCTATCTATTCACTTACCTTAACCCACATCCTAACCCTAAAGTCCTGTCTATTGCACACTTACCTTACGGTGCTATACCACAGACGGGCCAACCATTACACTTCGACATTTCAATTTTTGCTATTTTGGATGTTCGGCGTTTCTGTCTTTCGCGCAATACGTGTCGCTCTTTTCATATTCACGATTACAGTCTTTTGATCTGGTAATAGGAACCCAAGAAAACACAACCTACCATGGATGCCAAAGTTCCTAGTTTGCCTATCAGACAGACAACCTTCTATGTTAGCCTTCTATCTACTGATACCTAACAATTCATTAAAAAATAACCAAAAGTTATCGGGACTTGCAAATAATTAATATTACATATAAGTTAATAAGAGGCTATTAATTTAGTTATATAATTTGCCATTTAAAACTGTTCCTCCCATTACTACATAAATGTTTAATAATCCTCTTCTATTAATCACAAATATTAAATAATCCAACAAATAGTGTACTATACACCTATTTATGTAACAGTAGTATAAGGTATCCATTAAATATTCCCAAATTACTCGCTCATTCTATATTATTATAACTAAATCTCTAAATAAATAAACAAATAAGAACAGATTGGGACCTGAAGAGATAAAAGATATTTGTAAACTTACAGACGACATTTAATTTTATCATACTAGACTATTATACAAAAGGAAAATAAATGCACATATATATTTATCATGCTAAAAGATATATACATATTTTATAGATCTAACAAAGCTCTGAATTAATTTTAATGGTACAAGAGTCTATATCATAAAATTGTGCAATACTCTTGATATGATAAATATCAATATATTTAAAAATAATTTAGCTTATTCAACTATCTCATAAAAAAATATGTATATTGCTGAGGTCAAAGAGAATGTCTTGCTATTTCTATGGAGTAAAGAAAATGTAGTTTATATTGTATTCAAAAGATACAATGTGTTCAATTTAAATTACATTCTCCCTTCCCGGGTTCAAACATATTGAAAAATCTACTTTACTTTCTATGAATATTTATATTTCATGTAAAACTGTAATGTCAACCCTGTGTTATTTCACATTGTACTAGATTTAACAGGAATATACACCAATGGATTTTTCTTATTTTAATTGACTTGTGTGTGTGTGTGTGTGTGTGTGTGTGTGTGTGTGTGTGTGTGTGTGTGTCTGTGTAATTTTGCTTTTTTGACTGTATTTTAACTGCAATTGTGGATTTTTTGTCATGTTGTGTAATACCATCACTCTTTAACAGTATTACATAAATGAGATAAGCAGACTTGGAATAATCCAACACCACTAGAACTAATTACACCAAAGAAGCCATGAAGATCCACTCAATAAAATCTTTATTAGCGCTTTTGTCTTCAATCAGAAAACTTCATCAGATAACAGTTAAAACAGCCAACCCACCCTCTATATTGAGATTAAAATCTGAATTCTATATGTAAATTATTTGGATGTTAATTCATGATTAGATCCACATTTATGGTACTGTTGATATATTATATTTTAACCAAGTTTCTTGATGTGATTTTAAATGCACTGTGACTTAGATCTGTACAGGAAATTAAGTCATGATTTTGGCAATATAAAATGGGGTGGGGTTGGCTGTTCTAACTGTTATCTGATGAAGTTTTCTGATTGAAGACGAAAGCGCTAATAAAGATTTTATTGAGTGGATCTTCGTGGCTCCTTTGGTGTAAGTATTACATAAATGTAAATGCATTGTCTTCATATTATGTTGTTGTTCATGGAGCTTTTCTCCCCGGAACTCCATTGAAAACGGGCTCTTCTTGGCCCAATGGACTATTCCATTAAACAAACTGTAAAATAAACAAATAAATGACAACGGATGCACTGATTTAGCACTATAATACTCAAATATCAGCTCTGACTTATGAAATTAGTTATTTCAGTTAGCCTTAGTAATCTAACAACATACAATATGCAAAAAAGCTTCAATGTTTCTTGAACAAGCTTCAAATACCAACTTTCAGGATATTTTATATGATTTTCTAGGTAAATTATATGTGATCCTGTGCATTCACATATCTGCCACAGCAGGTATATGTAATGCATATATTTCTTATAAGCAGTTTATTTAAATATATTTTTTCTGTCTTATTTGCCCAATAATATTCTACCTTATTTTATATAACCTGCATTTCTAAAATCCCCTATCAAATAGCTATTTAATCTTCAGGTCTGCATTAGAGATCACAGTATGTATATATATTTCTTAACTTAATGATACTGCTCTATTAATCCTGCATAGTAGATATTTCATTCATTGTCTGCTTATTATTCATAAGATGTTTACTCTTTTCAATTCCAGTATTACAAGCAATGTTGACTAGACATAAAAGAATTCCTGCTCGTTTAATTTGAATGTGTGTTTTAACCATTTAGCACTGCTGTTCTGAACTAAGCTTCACGTCCAGACATTAAAATTTGACTGCAGCATGTGAAAATGACAACTCACAGCACACAGCAGCTGCTAATTCCCTCTGTAAACTTTTCATTCTTAATTCTTGTAACTATTCTAATCAGTAAAAAAAATCTAACTTTACTTCTTTCCATTAATATAAATAATTAGAGTTAACACTGCAGCATAAGCTATTAACATTCAGGAAATAGTAAGTCAGCAACACCTCAATATAAAACATTCCTGTAGCTTAGGTTTTACCAGTTCTTCACTTCTAAATAAATATTAGCAGTTGGTTTCAGCCCGCTCCGTTGACCCTTACTGCGCTCGGGCTCACTCTGCACCCCTTCGCTACCCCCATTCTCACCCACCCCCATATCAATTACATTTATACTTTCTCTAGCTCCTCTCACCTACCCCACCACCCAATTACCCCCTCCAATTCCCCTCTCATTACACCACTAGCCACACCTCTTCACTTCCCCTCACATTACAGCATTAGCCACACCTCCACTCAAACCCACACATACCCAACATCTTAACTCACCTCATCACTACCCCAACAGTACAACCTCTTCTCCACCACCACATCTTGCTATTGCACACTACTTCTCACTCCTTTAGTCATCCACATCTCATACTACAATGTCCATCTCTACTATCACTAATCAACTTACCTTATCATTCTCTTTCAATATCCTACTACATCTAACCTCTCTACATCATTCCTCTAACTCTTCCTCTCACTGCCCATTATCCTCTCCCCATACAGTCTGAACACAACACTCCCTTCTCACAAATTTCAACCAGCCTTTACAACACATGTATATTATGTAGCAGAGTAAAAATCCTCCCCCACCATCACCACAACAATATTTTCTCTCTAAATTATCCAATCAAAGTAACACAGAAAATAGAATACACTATTCTCCCATATCCTGTAACAAACCTATCGCTATGCAGAGACATACATCCACAACCCGGGTCCTGTCTCCTCTCCTCTGCAACCCAACTCCCAAAAATCAATTTCCTTCATTACAATTAACCTACAAAGGATCAGAAATAAAATACCTGACTTCCATGCTTGGATAGCCCACAAAAAACCCGATATCACTGCCGCAACTGAAACATGGCTAAAACCCTATATTAAGGAGACAGAATTCCTTCCCTCAGATTTTGCCTGTCTTAGGGCCGACAGACCCTGAAAAAAGGTGGAAGTATCTCTCTAATATACCCTATGTCCTCCACTATTGTTCCATATACAAAACCCATCACACAGTTCTCCATAGCCAAACTTCTAGTTCCTTTCCTTAAAATGAATAATTCCAAAAACGTCTTGTGTGATAGTCATTTACATTTCCCCAGGCAATAACATCCCAGTTCTTGAGGAAATCCTTGCCTGGGAATCTGCTAACATAAAAAATGAGACTATCATACTGGGAGATGTAAATATCAACTGGCTAGACATATCCCCACACCACTCTAACTGCAATATCAATCTATTAAAGTTCACCCAGCTAGTTAAAACCATAACAAGGCCTAATAAAATTAATACTAATGGCCCAATCGCAAATAAGTTCACGTCCACTGGTACACTCTCCAATAGTATAAGTGACCACTTACCAGCCTTTATACAACATGAATGTACCACAACAACATCAGTACGGGGTTACCAGAGATTAATCCCAGTTCTGTCCATCTAGCTTTAACCAAGGGTTGCTTAGCATCAACTGGGATACACTAAAATCACTTCTCCTTCATGAGGCAGTTGAGTTTTTCAATTCAACCTTCCTTAGCATACTAAACAATCTCACTCCCCTTAGACAAAAGACAGTAAAGACCAACCATGCCAGGCTAACAAGATCCATTAAGGATCTCATGAAATGCAGTGACAAATCGTGGAAAATCTGGCAAAAAAACAAAAACCTGACCTCATCCAATACAAACAGCTCCTAAACCAGATTGAGCGTGTAGTACTACAAAACAAAAAAGAACACTTCCTTACATTACAAAATCAACACAAGCAAAACCCAAAGAAATTTTGGAGATCTCTCAACTCTTTATTAAACCCAGGTTCTAGTAATAATCCTTGCCCAGGCCCAGACCCAAACAAAACACCCATTGAAATTGCTGCAACCTTCAACTCCTATTTCATAGATACTATATTCCACTCTCTCCTTCTAACAAAACTCTCTAACATATGTACCTCAACTCAAACTCTAAACTGACTCACTATTTACCTCACTAACAGGCAACAATCAACTAAATGGCAGAAAGTACAGTTGTGTACACTTACCATAAATGTAGATGTTAGAGTGTATTCACTGTTGCAGTCATTACATTTGGGTAATCTGCTGGCAGGTTGCCCTCAGTCAACCTGATTAACAAAGTCTTGGGTCCTGCGTCAGTTGCTGTCCCATCTTCCATGATGTCATTACATCAGTTTTTCTTACCCCAGATGTCAGGTGCCCCCCAAATGGGGAGCAATACACACACACACACACACACATATATATATATATATATATATATATATATATATATATATATATATATATATATATATAAAATAAGAAACACAAAAATATACCTCTAAACAAAAGCAAATAAACCAAAAAGGCTTTTAAACATAAAAAAAGAAAGAAGAGGTATAGTAAAAGAAAAACAGGGGGCTGGAGGGAGGGTAACCATGACTGCATCAGTGAATACACTTGAACATCTACATTTATGGTAAGTGTACACAACTGTACTATGTTCATCATGTTTCACTGTTGCAGTCATTACATTTGGGTAGATTCCCAAAGCTAAGGTTGGGAGGATGGATTTATACAGCATTAGGACCAGCTCTAAGGCCCTGTAAAACAGCAGTGGCAAAGCCAGCTCTGGATTTAGAGAAGATTGGTAAGTGATAATGCTTGGTGAAAGTATGAACAAAACTCCAGGTTGCAGCCTCTAGAATATCCTTGATAGGAACGCCTCTGAGAAAGGCTGCTGAAGTAGAAGCAGCCCTGGTGGAATGAGATCTGATCCCCTGGTGGAATGAGATCTGATCCCCTGGGGGATAGGTTTTCCATGGTGCTTATAACAGAAATGAATACAATGGCTTATCCATTTAGAAATGGTTTGCTTTGAAATAGCCTTCCCCTCTGCCCCTGCAGCAAATGCTACCAGCAGTTGTTCAGATTTTCTTCGAGATTTAGTCCTGTCGAAGTAGAATCTAAGTTGTCTGTGGACATCCAATGAATGCAGAATCCACTCTCCCTTGTTCTGGGGATTGGCAAAGAAAGTTGGCAAATGAATTGACTGATTAAGAGCCACACTGGATACCACCTTGGGCATGAATGATGGATTGGTCCTGAGTGACACCCTGTCTGCATGAAAGATGATGAAAGGCTCCACTGCCATAAGGGCTTGAAATACAGATATCCTTCTAGCTGAAGTGATTGCTAAAAGGAAGGTTGTTTTCCAAGAAATAAATTTTAAGTCTGCAGTTGCAGCTGGCTTGAAAGGAGGTAGGGTGAGTTTCTCCAGTGCAAACTTAAGGTCCCAGGCAGGGGATGGAGCTCTCCTGGGTGGTCTCAAGTTTTTGGCCCCTCTGAGATACTGCTTTAGAAGAGGATGAGAGAAGGGGGGGTCTGTGTTGTAATGAGCTGAAATAGCTGAGGCATAGATTTTTATGGAAGAAAAAGACAGACCCTTATGAAGCATCTCAGTTAAGTATTGCAAAATCTGAGGTAAATTGGGCACTGCTGTGTTCATCCCTTGAGACTGATTCCAGGCACAGAATCTTTTCCATTTGTCAGCATAAGATTTTCTAGTACGAGGTCTTCTTGCCTCCAAAATGACATCCATCACAGGTTTGCTGAGGGATGCTAAGGCTGAATTTAAGTGATTAGCCAAGCTGCAAGATTCAATGTTTGGAGCTGAGGGTGCAGAATTTGGTTCTCCTGCTGAGACAGTAAGGAAGGTTTCTGAGGCAGGTGCCACGGAGAAATGTGTGACACAGTGTTAGCGAGGCCAGTCTGGAGCAATCAAAATCATTTTTGGCTTGTCCTGTTTGACTTTTAGTAGAACTTTGGAAAGCAAAAGCAGAGGGGGAAAGGCATAGACCGATAGATTTTTCAGCTGAAGAACAGAGCATCCACTTTCCAGGCTTTTTTGTGATGAGTTCTTGTGCAAAATATGTCCAACTGGTGGTTCTGGGGTGAGGCAAAAAGATCTATGTCTGGGCTCCCCCATTTGCGTGTCAACATGTTGAAAATTCATGGTTCCAGTTTCCATTCGTGAGGGTCCATGAGATTTCTGCTTAGTTTGTCTGCCAGAACATTCTGCTTTCCTGGCAGGAATTGAGCTTGTAGTTGTACTTGCTAGCTCAAGGCCGTGTTCCACAATGCCTTGGCTAGTCTGCAAAGGGGGTATGAATATGTACCCCCCTGCTTATTTATGTACCACATAACCGTGGTGTTGTCTGTCTTTATGAGTAATTGTCCTGGATGAAGGTAGTCCTTGAAGGCTGCCAGTGCATTCTGTACAGCTAGCATTTCTTTTTGATTGATATGAAGGTGCATTTGATTTGGGCTCCATTTGCCCTGAATGCACTTCCCTGCCAGATGAGCCCCCCATGCATAGTCTGATGCCTCTGTAGTTAGGGTTTGGGTGGCAGGGGGTGGTGTGAATGGCAGTCCCTTGTTTTGGTGGCAGGCCTCTGCCCACCACAGGAACTCTAGACACAGGCAAGGTATGATAGGAATCATTGTTTCCAGGCTGTGACAATGTTGACTCCATAAACTTTTTAAGTACCACTGATGTTTCCTCATATGCAGTCTTGGATATAGAATTAGAAGAATGCATGAGGCCATGAACCCCAAGGCTTGCAGTATTTGCCTTGCAAATAGCAGGATTTTTATGGCCGCCTGTTTGAAGTAAGTCACCAAATGAATTTGATTTTCTGGCGTAAGGAAAGCCATCTGGGCAGTTGTATTCAAGCTTGCACCCAGGAATGTAATTTTTTGAGAGAGTACCATTTGAGATTTCTTTTTATTTATGGTGTACCCTGGACAGGTTAGAGATCTTTTTACAAATGCCAGATGTTTTAGAAGAATGGTCTGTTTTTTTGCCTGAAGACAATCGTCCAGTTATGGATATATATGAATATTTCTTTGCCTGCAAAATGCAATTACTGGAGCCAGGCACTTTGTGAATACCCTGGGTGCAGTAGACAAGCCAAAGGTATGTGCAAAGAACTGATAATGCATGCAGCCTGCTTTGAAGCGTAGGAATCTTCTGCAAGATTCCCTGATTGGGATATGCAGGTAAGCCTCTTAAGTCGAGAGTTGCCAACCAGGCATCCTTGCCTAGCATAGGAATTAACTGGTGAAGAGTCAGCATCTTGAATTTTGGAATGTTCAGAAAGGTGTTTAGAGTAGACAGGTCCAGAATTGGACTCCATGATTTGTCTTTTCTGGGTACCAGGAAATGTCTGGAATAGAAACCTTGTCCCTTTTCCTCTTCTGGTACAAGTTGAATAGCCCCCATGTTTAGGAGGAAAGTACTTGTTTCTAAGCCTCTGCCTACTGATTTGGGGGCAGGTCTGGCCAACCGTTTGTGGAGTTGGCAGTGTATGGAAATGAAATCTGTATCCCTGGGACACTATATTTAAAACCCATTTGTCCTGGGTTATAAGTTGCCAGTTTCTTGAATGAAGAGCCAGTTTTCACCCCAAAGGGGCGGCTAAGAGTTAAGTGCTTGGTAATTTCAAAGGGAAGTCACTGAGACTGCTTACCACAGGGTTGTGCTTTGTTGTTTCCAGATTTGGAAATGCAAGCACCCCATTGCTTAGTTCTGAAAGTCCCTTGGGACTGAAACCTGGTGGCTTTGCAATGTCTGGATTTGGCCATAGTGGCTCTAGAAGGAGCTGGAAAAACTGTTCTTAGTAGGTCAATGCCTACTAAATCTAGGAGGTTGCACTTGTAAGAAATCTTTCACAGTTTGCATAGCTTTAGCTTTATCTTCCATCTTTTTTAGACCTTTTTCAGCCTTATTGCCAAATAAGCAGTCCTGCTGTAAAGGAGCATCTAAAAGTTTTGCTTTAACATGATCAGGCAGAGATTGCTGCTTAAGCCAAGCATGCCTTCTAAGCACAGACCCAGTAACAGCAGCCCTACAAGAGGCCTCTAAGGAATCAAAACCACACTGCAAAGTATGTTTGCCAACTTGTTCAGCTGAATGCAATAAATCCTGCAAATCTTTATTCTCCACACAGAAATCAACATCATTTTCTGTTTAAGCAGTCCCATGATATGTTGTTATTTTATCATATGGAATTGACAGTTTAAAGCCCTGATAGCTAAGGTTGCAGACATGTAAATCTTTTTACCCCATCTATACAGAGCGCCCTGGAGTCTCTATCAGAAGGGGTAGGATTTTTAGCAGTAGAAGCCTTAATGCCCTTGGGCCCCTGAGAAATGGTTTCAGGGTCTGCAACAGGATTTTTGAAAAGGAATTTGTGGGACACAGGAACCCTGTAGTACCTGTCTGGTTTGCTAGGGGCTGGAGGCAAGGAATCAGGGGCCATACTGGATTCTGAAAACACATCAACAACATCTAGTACAGGAGGTATAGCCAAAGGCCTATGCTGTGGAAGAAGAAGGAGATCCCTAAGCCTCTTTTTGGATTCAGAAAAATCCTGACTTTCCCAGTGGAAATGCTCCCTTAAGGTATGTAAAGTTTCCCCAAACGAGAAATCTTCAGGTGGAGAAGCAGAGGGAATGGAATTTTCTGCATCAGAGTCCTCATAAGTAGGTATGGACAAATCCAGATCATTAGAAGAGTCAAAAGAAACACAGCCCTGTTCAGAAGATTCATAGTCAAATTCAATCCTAGGCCTCTTGGAGGGGGGGGGGGGGGGTTGACTACTCCAGATTAGAATAATTAAGTCTTCAACCATTTTGATCATTTGTTTTTTAGGCATAGGGGCCTGAACATGTGGCCTGGGTGTCGGTTTTTAGACATAGATCGAGATTTAGGCCTTAGCACTGAAGTTGGAGTCTGCTTAATATGCAAGTCTGTAGGCCAGAATACACCCTCAGAAGCCAGTGCCTGCTCAGCGGCTCCGGACCCATCCAAGGTAGAGACATCCACAGGTTCCATATGTGAAGCATCTCGAATGGGACTCAGTAGAGGCCTGCGAATCATAAGTAGCAGGTATGAGGGCTGCGAAAGCGCCTCACTGAGAACTGGCGACTGGCTTAGGAGAAGCGTTGTCAGCAGTTTTGGACCTCAACGGCCTGTCTCTGTCTTTTTCTTTGTGTTTTTTCAGTATTCCAGTAGTCGGACGGCTAACTGACGTAATTTATGGATAATTAAACCAAGAACCAAAATATTTATTTGAGCTTTTCTCCCCGGGCCTCTACTGAAAATGGACATATATCCAGCTAGACTAGCCCGGTCAACAAATGTAAAATAAATAAAATAAAAATTTAGAAGCAAAAATGTACAGACGATGGATAGTGTGCTGATTAAATAAAGCACAAAACCGACAGCAAAGTACGTCATGGTCAGGGCCTAGGCAAGGAATACAGTACAAATGAAAATCCTTATGAGGTATTTGCTTCCCACAAGTAATACAATTATTAACTTTTACTGACATCGGTAAGGAGCAAGGAAAAACTTTCCCCAACGGGGTACTTAGCTTTAAGTTGAAGACTTCTGTTCTGAAACTCAAAAACAAAAATTTCAGGAGTCGGACAACCGGCACTTGCGAACTGCTTCTGCTTCCGGCACCGCGCGGCAAGAAAGACTGATGTAATGGCATCGGCTGCATGTTTTATACCCTTAACGACCTGATGTCATGGAAGAAGGGACAGCAACTGACGCAGGACCCAAGACTTTGTTAATCAGGCCGACTGAAGGCAACCTGCCAGCAGATTACCCAAATGTAATGACTGCAACAGTGAAACATGATGAACATCTGTTACTCCCCTTTCCTAAACACCACCACTGATGTTCCTCAAGGCTCCATTTTAGGCCCACTTCTGTTTAGCATATGTATCAATAACTTCCACACCACACTCTCTCAAGGCTCAGTCATCCAGTATGCAGATGACTCCACTGTCAACTGCACTGCAAACAACTCTTCAGAACTATACCAACTCACCCAAAAATCCCTCACCTCCAAGAAAATTTGAATGTCAAATAATCATCTTGCCCTGAACACCAACAAAACCAAACTACTAATCTTTGCCCCCAAAAAGTCCGCACCCCTACAAAAAGAGAACTTCACCATTCAATCCCTAAATGGTATCATCATCGACACTGTACCTAGCACAAAACTCCTAGGTGTCATCACAGATGAAAACCTCACATTTGACCTGCACATCCAGTCCAATGTCAAAAAGACACATCACATCAAAAGCTTGGCACTCTCTACCAAGACAAACATCTACTCAGTGCAACTTTCCCTTGCCTCTTCTTTTCTATTACCCTCTCCTTTATACAGTGGCCCCTCCTCACCAACATTCAGTTCTCTCTAAAGTCCAAACTAGACTTGTGCTACAGCAAAACTGCAAAGTTTGTAACTAATGCCTCCTACTCATCCCACCACTGCTTATCATTACGCAACCTAAAACGGCTTCAACTCCACAACTATCTCACCTTTATCCAACTAACTACAGCTTACAAACCCATTCATAATCCATACATGTGCCCTGCTGCATCTTCAATACTTACTTTATACCATCCTAACAGACCACTCCGATCCAACAACCAGCTGCTCATAAATGTAAAAAAACCCAAACTTTCAGCTGGCCTGATCCTTTACTCTTTTACCATCGCAAAACTCTGGAGCTCCTTCCCCCCAACACTTAGATCCACCCGCTCAGTAAGCCTCTTCAAGACATCTCTGAAACATCACCTTTCCTCACCTTGGTTGTGCACATGTGCTAACACCCCATCTCATATAATTGAACTTAAACCATCACAACTATTCTCACCCCCACTCTACTGCTCTGGCATCTTCCTTTCACATCCACCTGTCTTTTTGCTTACTCTGTATATCATTGTCCTACCATAGATCCCTCCTGTCTACTTCCTTCTCTTCCTAACCCTTATATACCTACCACTGAACCAGGTGAGACATTCAGGTACTCTTACAGCCTACCTTAATATCATATCACCACTTGTACTGCAACAATATCCACCAACTTTGCTGACTCCTGCAACTGGACTCATACAGCCTATTGCTTAATTATTACACCCCCTAAACGTGGGAAACATTTAAGTACCTAGTCTCTGATTAATTCCTATATCTGCTGTGCACCCACTGCATGAAGTGCCCTATATATATTTTTCTAGCTGAAAACTATTCATATGGAATGTTCTCATGTATTTACTCTGTATTGCTTGTATAATATATTTGATTTGAGAATGATTACTTATGTACTTTTTTCACCAATTGTATAAGCTGTCAATAATATGTACTAAATGTCTTTATTAATGTAAATTCTGTATTGTATGTGAAATGTCTTTTATGTGGAGCTTTTCTCCCCAGGATTCCACTGAAAATGGGCACTTCTGGCCCAGCTGGACTATCCTGATAAACAAATGCAAATAGGTAAATTAAAAAAATAGGTTATTCTGAGTAGATTACTCATATATAAATATATATATATATATATATATATATATATATATATATATATATATATATATATATATATATACATACATATATATATATATATATATATATATATATATATATATATATATATATATATATCTGCTACTTTTGATCGACAGCACATTTGATCGAAACTCATTTGATCAAAAACCAGTATTCATGGCAATTAAAAGGGATTTGCCCACTTCCCCAAAGTCGTGCGACCCTGGAGTTGACTGTTAATTGCCATGAATACTGGTTTTTGATCAAATGTGCTGTCGATCAAATGAGTTTCGATCAAAAGTAGATCGTGTATATATATATATATATATATATATATATATATATATATATATATATATATATACTTGAAAAAAGAAAGAAAAAGAAAGTTCCTTTCTATTTTCACAGACCTCAGTGATGACATTTGACCTAGACTTTCTGCAGAACAGCTCGAGGACAGGCAAGAAGTAAGACCAGCATTTTTACAAAACTGGAACATTCTCTTGTTCTCTAGCTTTTTAAAGTGTCAATTACTTCATAAATGACCTCTGAAAATAATGTGTTACACATGAACAAAGAAAACAAAATCATCAGTACTTTAACCCTTCTAATTAGCATACTACTTAGATCTGACATTCAGTTAGCCCATCAATGCACATACTAAGCAAAGTTCAACAAATAATATAAAATTCTTAACTTACATAATCATCACGTTACCAGTTCTATTGCTTATAATTTAATGACATTCTCTTACAAAAAGTAGTTATTTAAAAATACACACGTTTAGTTAAAATAAAGTCTTTCATTGTAAATACAGTAAAGTAGTAAAACTAACCATTTGTATTCCTTAATGTGAAAAATGTTTAGCTTAAAATATAAATGCATACATACATACATTTTGAAGCTTCAAGTCCTTAAAAGAGGATGAACTCTATTGTTTCAGAAAATAAAAGTCCTGCAATGAGAAAATAAAAGTCACTTGTTTTAAGCTTTTTATTTTTAGAAACAGTTTTCCAGGAAATTAGCTCACTCCATCTCTTGAGGGATATAATGTTCTAATCCATTTCTTCAGTATTAAGGATTTCATTTTTATTAACAAAAGTAAATGTCTCCTTCAGTGAGTCAAATATTTCAGTTCCTCCAGAAATAAATAATTTGATCATTGCAGGAAACACGAGAGTGACTAATATTTTCTTTTGCAGTTCATTAATCAGTGATGAGCAGAATTTTCTTTTACTCATTACTTTACTGGAATAACAACTGTCAAATCTGACTACATGTTTACCTATTTTAATGGGTGGATTACACCACGCTGGTTTTAATATTTGATCTTTTTCTAAGCTGGACATAAACTTAACTACTACTGAACATGGCTGTAAGTTTTCCTTAGAAGGAGTTCTTAGGGTTCTCTATCTGCCCTTTCAATTCCAAAAAAAAAAATAAAGTTTCATGTAGATTTATAGTTCATAGGTTCATAGTTTGTTACTAAGCTAACTGCCCTTGCGAGCCATTTAAAGCCTAGCCAATTTATCCATTGTGAGACTCAAACCCTGCACCTTGGGTTTGTAAGGCAAACACTTTAGCAATTAAGCCACCCTCCCAATGTTTTATGTAGCCAGGTTGTTAAATTTATTGCATTGTCTCCCTCATACTTTTCAGAAATACCGTAAATTCTAATGCTATTTCTACTCAGTCTGTTTCCTAAATCATCAACTTTATCTATGAGCTAGTTATTTAGTTTTAAAAGAAATTCAATCTGAGACTAACCATCACTTATTCTCTCTTCATGATTGTAGGTTCATAGGTAGATACTGGGCTATCTACCCGAAGGCATATATTAGCCCAGCCACGTTGTGCGGTATTCACTGCCCCTTTGGTTAGTTCCCTAGGCCCTTGATCTAGCAGCTAGTACCCTTGGCCCCTATTTAGTAGAGCTGTTGGTATGATCCCTGGTGTGAACTTTATGTTACCTATCCATTCGTCAAGGTTCCTCTTGAAGAGTGATAGTGAGGGGCTCTGTCTTATGTAGATCGGGACCTTGTTCCATAGCAAGGGAAGTCTTTGCGAAGGGAATCTATCCCTCCAGAATGTTCTATTCATTGTTGTGCTGAGGTTTATATCCCTAGAGTGTGTAGTTTGAGTAGATTTGGTTTTGCTAAGATGGAGCATGTTCAACAGTTCTGGGTTGGACATGGCTCTGTATGTTAGACAGAGATCGCCTCTGAGAAGGTGGTATGCAACAGAGAAAAGCTTTAGTTTTTTTCAATCGTGCTGCATAGGGCAACTGTTTGAGGCCAGTAATCCTCTTAATGAGGTACCTCTGTGGTCTCTCCAGCTGCTGGAGATGCCTAGCCAGGTACATTCCAATTGGTGCACTGTACTCAATAATGGGTCTGATGAGGGAAGAGTAGAGGGGCACCACTACATCCTTAGATCTTGATGCGAACCCTTTCGTGATCAGATGTGTCACATAGAAGGATTTTCTAAACACCTTGGCAACATGGTTATCAAAGGAAAGCTGACTATCTACTTGGGTCCCTAGATCCCTTATTATTAGGGTACAGCTCAGGGGTGCAGTGGTTAACGTTGTCGCATCACAGCAAGAGGTTCTCCAGTTTGATTCTCGGCTGGAGTGCCTTCTCTGCAGAGTTTGCATGTTCTCCCTGCGTTCACATGGGTTTCCTCCGGATATTCCGGTTTCCTCCCACAATCCATAGACATGCGTCTGCAGCATTTCTCCCCGGGCTTCTGCTGAAAATAGGCTCTGTCCTAGTCGGACTTTCCCAGTCAACAAACGATACATAAATAAAATTTACAGTTTCTTCCATACTGCTGATTTGTGCACTTTGTTGTTTCATAAGAACTTCTAAATACTACTTCTTTCTGGACTCTTCTTTTAAACTTTCTATTTGGTATCCAGTTTGTCCATTTTAAGTAATGCATCATGTATACTAGATATTATTGACTGGATGTCTTTTTTGACACAAGAATCCTGAATACTATTTCTTGACTGGCTCATGATGAAGTCTGTTGTCTATTAACCAAACAAGTCTATGGTTAATCGTCAAAGACAACATCCATTAAATGGCTTTTAAGTGAACACTAACTGTTAAACATGCTTTTTGTCGTATAGGCTGATCATCATAAATCCATTCATCTAATACGCACCACCATATACACATCCAAGGAACTTTGGGGCAAAACTGGGTTGGGTTGCATGACTAGACTTTCACAGACCCTGGTGATGATTAGTCCAGCATGAATATATGAACTGATCACACACAGCTGTCTCAAGTGACGGCCATCCACATGGTCAGACTGCTGCAACAAACACCTCCTGCCTGTGTCCAGAGGTGAAGAGGTGGGCAGGCATTCAGGAGCACTGATTCAGCCTTTATGACAAGGGTTCTCTGTCCCCTCATTCTGCAGATCCTTTCTAATGAATGGTCTGTCTCCATTAAAAATGCCACCTCTGCAATGGTAGCCCCTATTAGAGAAGGAATTATAGGTCTGAAACACGTCTGAATCCATAGAGATTTGGGACCCTTCTTATTTTTATTAAATGATACCTGAGAGTCCTCAAAATTTGACCCACACAGCAGACAGCATCTTCCCATCTTGCTCACTGGTACAGTACTTAATTATCAATGCCCACCCCTCCAGGCATGTCTAAAGGTCAGTTCCCTGTGCTTTCTCCTACTAACCTTGTGAACTTGGGCATCTTGAGGCAATGTAGCAACTGCCTCATGTACACCAACAGCCCTCTCGTCTTACCTTCCAACACTCAGACTTGCGAGAGATGCACATATATATCCAAGTTGGAAGCCATGCACTCTCCAGCCAAGACAGGAATAGCTGGTCAAGAGGAGAAGGTCACTACTTGCACCACACCACATGGAACACATAGCCCTCCAGAACACACACCAGCACTGTCTTCACATAAAAACACAAACCATACACCCACCTTCGCAGAGATTCTCAATAAAAATCTACCCAATCAGCAGAGACCTCCAAGGCAGAAAAGCACTTGACCAACACAACATAACACTAATCACGAGACACATAACTCTCCTAAACAGTGTGCCACTCAACTAAAGCCTTTAAGGCAAAACAGCATGCCCAACGCACTAGTCATAGGTGACTCGATAGTGAGGCACACTGATGTCCCACTCACTAGGTTGAATGAGAAAGTAACAGCCAGCTGCCTATCAGGTGCCAGGATCCGATACATTTTGCATGCACTCAGGACCCTGAAAAACAGGTACAAATATGACTCTGTCATTGTACATGTGGGTGTGAATGACCTGAGATGTACCTCCCTGGACTACATGAAAAGAGACATGGAGGAGCTCTCAGATTATGTAGCCCCGGCGGGTATGACCCTAGCCCTGAGCAGCATCCTACCATCACCCAGAATGATATGACAGTACAAGCAGAAAATGACTGATTTCAACAACTGGCTAAGTTTCTGGTGTCATTCTAAGGGGATCCAGTATCTGTCTTCCTGGGATGACATGACTGACAGACCTTGATGCTTTGCCAGAGATGGCCTACATCTGTCACCCCCTGGGCTTCCAGATACTGGCCAAGGCTCTTGTCACCCCTATAGTGCCTTTTTTAGGTGGTGTTCCAAAGACCAAATTACCACTGTAACAACTACAAACAAATGCAATCTGAGGGTCATGTTGTTCATTGCTAGAAATCTCAATCTCAAAATGCACTCTCTCGAAGCACTCTTTAAAATGGAGAACATCGACATTTCTCCTGTAACAGAGACCTGGTTCAAGGCAGCAGAAAGCAACCCTGTACTACCAGGCTATAACTCATTCCACACCTTTCGGCCCCAGAACTTGGACTGAAGCTCCAAAGGTGGTGGTGTTTCCATATTCATAAAGGATGCACACATCTCCAGACTGGTAGCCCAACATAATGCATCAGAGATACTTCAGGTGCAGCTAACATTGGGTAAGACAGTGATTCAGGTTGTAGCCTGCTACAGGTCCCCAACCATGTCCCAAGACTCGCACTCCATGTTACTAAGCACCCTGGAGAATATTAGGGTCCAACCTAACACACTCTTATTCTCTTACTAAGCGACTTTAACTACCCCTCCATTAACTGGTCTAAACTAATCGTGTACTAATACACTTGCACAATCTTTCCTGGAGTTAGTTCCAATGCTGGACCAGCTCGTTCTTACCCCCACTAGAGGTAGCAACATCCTTGACCTTGACATTACTAACATGGACGACCATTGCTGTACACCAATAGCCAGCTCCTCCCTGGTTAGATCTGACCACAAACTAATCACCTTGGAAATCCCCCCCCGCAAAGGTAAACACAATGAAAAACACTAACTTTGGGCACCTAAAACCAGAGGTGGCTAACTTCATGGCACCCATGCAAATGGAGAATAGTTGCAAGACTGCAGAGTCATACACCAATGCACTGTATGAACACGTACACAAATGCATGTATTTCTCCATAGCCAATAGACTCAAGACGCCCTCCTCCAAAAAAAGGAAACAAACTCTATAACAGTAGGAGGAAATTGATGCAGAATAAAGTTAAGTCCCAAGACTGGAAAAACTCCCTTATTAGCCTCAACAAAAAGTTGAGATCCCTCAGCAGATCCTTTAGAGGAGCTAGCTATGAAAACAGAATGCAGCAGATAGTAAAGACAACCACAAGGCCTTCTACAGTTATGTAAAGAATCTCCATGGCAATACCCATATTTGCTCTGAGTTACTGCACAATGGTACCTCCTATACCAAGCCAACAGATACTGCCAGTATACTGGCTGACAGATTCAGTGCCAACTTTACACCCCCCCCAAAGGACCAATCACAATACCAGTAGACTGCCAGGAACCCAGTATTACTGCTGCACAGGTTAAAACAGCATTGTCCAAGGCCAGGAATACAGCTTCTATGGGACCTGACAATATCCCTTTGTTGTGTTCTACATGAACTACAGAGTGAACTGGCACCTCACCTGTGTACCATGTTCCATCACAGCATCACCTCAGGCTTTGTCCCTACTGAATGGCGCACTGCTACAGTCATCCCTCTCCACAAAGGTAGGAGTGACTAGAGACCCTGGGAATGATCACCCCATTAGCCTGATGAGTCTGAAATGAAATGCTATGGAACACATCATCATGGACCTAATGAACAAGGATATAGGGAATTCTCCAAACTCTGGATCCCACCCAGTTTGGTTTTGTGAAGGGTAGATCATGCCTGCTCAACTTGGTTGACTTCTTTGAGTCAGTCACCAGAGCTGTGAATGAAGGGAAGATGGTTCATACAGCCTACCTTGATCTGGCCAAGGCTTTTGATACCATTCCCCACTCAGGAATCAGAAAAACTCACTAAGCTTGGCATCAACCCCTATATCACTAGGTGGGTTGCAAACTGGCTCACAGATAGAACCCACAGTGTGAAAGTAGCTGATTCCAAGTCAGACTGCCGACTAGTCACGAGTGGAGTCCCACATGGTTCGGTCCTGGGTCCTCTCCTGTTTGGTATTTACTTCTCTGAAGTCCAGGCCAACACAAAGGGACTCTGGCTGACAAAGTTCACAGACAATTGCAAGTTGGGAGCTATTATTAACTCCCCAAGTGATGTTGACATCCTACAGAATGGCCTCACTGACATCAACGACTGGTGTCAGTACCATGGCCTTAAGCTCAATGCCAAAAAATGTGTTGTCATCCCCTTTGGAAAAAAACGGTTCTCATGAATTACCACATTGATGGTAGTCCACTGAACACAGAAGGCGTTATAAGAGATCTGGGAACACAGGTTGACAGCAGCCTCTCTTTTGATCACCACATTGCCACTGTGGTCAAAAAGTCCTTCTGTGTGGCACATCTCATTACTAAGGGTTTTGCATCCAGGAAGAAAGAGGTCATTGTCTCCCTCTACTCTTTCCTCATTAGGCCAATCATCGAGTACAATTCCCCATTTGGCATGTACCTCACTAGACACCTGCAACAACTGGAGAGGCTGCAAAAGTATTTCACAAAGATGATCCAAGGCCTTAAACACTTGTCCTATATGGACAGACTCAAAAAACTCCAGCTATTCTTTATATTATATCGCCTACTTAGATGCGATCTCTGCTTGACTTTCAAAGCCATGTCTGACCCAGCTGTGTTAGAAATACTACATCTAAAGAAATTTAAAAAAGCAAAAAAAAAAAAATAAATAAATAAAGACAAACTAGAAAAACAACAAAGGCAAGGGTATAATCCAAAATCCAAACTTTATAAATGTTAGTGCTTTCGGACACTGCCAATACGTGACCTTCTTCAGACAAGGAATCATGTTAAAATAGTGAAATATATACTCACTCTCCCAATGACATCATTACACCAATTAAAATCTTAAAGGCACATGTATACAAAATGTAAGGTATGTATAATATAGATACAGGTATAAAAAATCTTAGTTAAAATAATACAATGGTATTATTTGGGAACTATCTCCCCAGAGATTTCTTTTTAAGAACACATTTAATACAACAAAAATCATTTAAACCTGGAAAGGCAAAGGCATTGAGTCTCAACTGCCAGTAAAGTTCCTTTTCTTCAAGATATATTTGCCATGGCCCACCTCAGGGTGTTTGTTTAACTTGTTCAACAATAAAATAATGAAAATAGTGTCCAAGGTTGATGAGCACGTGTTTAGCTAAAGAAATCCCAATCCCTCCGCACCACATGCTCCAGAAATCTCAACCTCATTACCACATTTAACAGAACATGCTGAAGGGACAGGTTCATAACCCAGAGACTGCCCATGCTATGAAACAGACTTCCCATACATGTCAAGCAGAGCACCTTGCTAACCCTCTTCAAGAGAAATCTTGATGAGAGAAGGGGAAACAGAAAATCACCCCGGGGATAACTCCAGTGGCTGTAATCTGCAGAGGCACTGGGAACTAAGGTTGGGTGGCACAATGTCAGGGTAATCCTATGGCTAGACTTGTAAAGGCCCCAGGGCCATTAGCCTAGTACACACCTATGAACCTATGAACCCATGAACACCTTGCCAACCTCTCTGTTGTACCAAACAGCAATGAGCTATGAAGGGGTACACTGGTAAAGGATGCCTTGAAGTTATCCACAAAGTGATACTGACAGCACTAGGGATGACCATAGTGTTGTACCACTGCCTACCTCACTAGCAGCTTTATCAGTTTCAGAGTCATTTTATCAGCATCAGAGTCAAAGAGCTGCATGGAAAAGTTTGTGACATTCACCATGGCATCCAGAGTAGGCTGGTACTGTTTGGCAGACTACTGAGACATGGGTTGCCAAAAAGTATCTAAAGCCCAACTGGTTTTATTCTTTTGGAACCTGTTCATATGTGTCAGATAGTTCAATGCGCTCACGGTAAATGTTCTTGAGGTGTAGATGTGTTTTCCCATCATGTCAATTTCCCATCATATCAACGATCCAAGATTTTGTTATGGGGATGGACAGCAGAGGACTACTCCATGAGGTCCTATTTGGTAGCAGCTGCAACAATCAAGTCCACCAGAGGCCATTTACACAAACTGCCAATCTTTAGGGGATGCAAGACGTTGTTGGGTTATGTGGAATGGCTTCAATGTCATCTGGATCCTGGCTTGCCCTCCTGGCAAAAAAAAATCTAGATAATGATCAGCAGGAGGGACCACCCACAAGGTAGAAGGGCAGAACCATATGCTTCAAAGAGCACTTCCTCTTCCTGAGAGGGTATGACAGATGGTCATGATCCCCTCTGCTTCATTAATTCCAGGGCTTCACCAAATGTGAAATCTAAATTTTAGGAGGGGAATGGGGTGAACCCTGAGGTAACAGACTCAAAAGGGGAAGCTACATGCTTCCTTTTGCATATTCTCTTCTGAGGAATCCTTGGCTGTGACTGGTCAGAGTCTATAGAAGTGTCAGATCACAGCTGTTGTGAATGTCTAAACTGTGGAAGCCCAGATGAATGGATTGACCAGCTGATGGAGTGGAACTGAAGTTGGTCCTAATGGGTGGGGAATATGATTCACTCTATAAGCTCAAAGACAGTTCCAGAATCCATCTGTAAAGAAGGAACACTGCTTGACACACTCCTCCCCTTGCAAAGCAGATGTGGGTGGAGGAAAGGAGAAAAATGGACTATCATGAGACAACAGATCGGTACCGCTGGCTCAAATGCCAAAGACACTGATACCAAGAATGGCTCCAGCCTAGTAGAAGTCACTGATGGTGCTAAGGACTCGACATCTGACAGTCAGGTCTGAAACTCAATCAGCATCAATAGGGCCAGAATGAATTGAGCAAGATGGATGTGGAAATGTTGATATTGAAATCTGACTGCTGTCAGAGCCAGTGAAGACAGGATCCAGGTGGGTAACTATCTACAAAGCTGCAGATGCTGAAACTGGTACTGAGGAAGAAGCTAATAAAAATGGGGGGACAGCAAACAGGCCCACCCTGGTAACAAAGGCCTGCATCATCAGCTCCCAAACAACTTCTGAAAAAAATCACAAACTTAAAAGATGATACTGACAGGAAGCCTGGAGCCCATAAAATGGGTCAGTTCATGATGTGAGGAATGTTGCTTGACTTAGTGGGAGACGCATATCTGACTGCTATTGTCCTTAACACCAGTCACCTATTTCTCTGTATCAGAGAAGAATGTTCTTTTATAGTTGTTTTGGTTGAAGAGGAAGACGCTGCCTGACCCCTGCCTTAGTTTTCTTAGATCCTCTAGCTTTAGCTTTCTCCTCATCCTTCTTCCTTTCAGATTTATTTACTGAAACAGCTATGAGAAGCATCATAATACTCAAGATTAGTATTTATGTCCACTATGGACAGAGTACTGCACTCTTTGCAAATCAAACATTCTATGCTAAGGTGCTCAGGGCCCAAACAAAGCACACAAAGTACACATGCATCCTGGTTGGGAGCTTATACCCATACTTGGCATACATATTAAGTCTTCTACAGCTTTCAAAAGGCTAGAATACCACAACAATAATAATTAACTGCAACAGTGACAACTGCTAGAACAAACAATTTGTATATACAGAAAATAACCTTTTTTAACAGTTAAACAAGAATTTTGATGATTGCCCTAACTGTGAGGAAACTGAGGCAAGAAATAAAGTAAAAGAGTAACTATACAGTTATCTAACTATTTTGAAGAAAATACAAATCTAAACAATTACAGAATATAAAATAATGGAAAATGTATTGCAGGAAATGGGAGCACTTAGCTGCTGGCCAAGAAACAGATCCAGTCAAAATGGCAGCAGACAAAATCTGATGGGGTATGTGAATAAGGTATTATGGGAAAGTTATAGGAGCCTGAGACAATGAGGAGATAGCTAACAGTGAGAATAGATCCAAGAGGCAGTTCACTACCCAAATGTCAGATTGGAGAGACAGACAAAACAGGATCTCTCTCAATTCCTGTTTTTGTATTTTTAACAAGGAATCCTCTATCTCTGCTTCAGGTTGTGGCACCTCACTCTATTCTATATGGCCTTCAGTTTGCAAACTCTCTGCAAATTTCTCTGCTTCCTTCTGTCAGTCTGTCAGTACATTAAAGTGATAAATACGCTCTATGTTTCTGTTTCCTAGTTGCATTACTTTACAGTTTACCGAAATTATTCTCTACATCATTTCAAAAGACCCATCCATTTCCAAAGAACTGTGTTTTCCATGGAGGGCACTAGCAGAAGAACGTAATCTCCTTGGTTAAACTTGCTAAGCTGGGCATTCTAAAACTGGCTATTACACTTCTTGGACTCTCCCTTACCATGGGAATAACCAGCTTTAAACTAGCTTGCAAGTTAACAAAGTGCTTTATCTCACTTTTAAATGGTGCCATTTCTCTCCTCAAAGTTTCCTTAGTAATGTCAAGCAGACCTCTTGGATGCCTACTGCATAGAAGTCCAAACTCAGTAAACCCATTTTTATCCCATCACATATCTCTGATTGTAAACAGTAAGGTAACAGCTGGTCCCAGTTTTTACCATGTGCATCAACACCTTTCATCAGCATGGATTTCAATGTTTTATTCAACTCTGAATTAATCGTCCCACGGTGGTGGTGCTGCGGTAGCGTTGTCGCCTCACAGTAAGACGCTGTCCGGTTCGATTCTCAGCTAGAGCGTCTTCTGCGTGTAGACATGCGTGAATGGGCGTACCTTCGTTGAAGGTTGTGCGTCAGGCCTGGCAAGCCGGTATGTAAAAATCAACTGCCAATTATTAGCGGACCGGAGTTCCGCTGTGGCGACCCCTAACCGGGAAAAGCCAAAAGACACAAACAAACATTCAACTTTGAATTCATCAATCTGCAGAACGTAGACTGCTGTCTTCAAGTGCCTGACTTTAAAAAGAACTGACACAAATGAAGCAGTGCTGACGACAAAAAGTTAGTGCCTTGGTCAGTTAGTGTAGCCTTAGGGATACCCTCTGAAGAGTAACTGTACTAGTTCTCTGACAATAGCCTTAGCATTTGCTTTGCATAGTGACCCTGCTTCTGGAAATTTGGTAGCACAATCCATTATTACTATTATTGCAGATACCTATTGCTATATTTTATTAATGCTCCCATGAAGTCCACAGCAGTATATTCAACTGATAGTTCTATGACAGCTAATGAGATAATAAGACTTTCAACTCTAGGATGGCATGCGGTTTTCTGACACTAGATAAGTAGTACAGATGTTCTCTATCCAGTTCAATAAGTTTAGCCAGTAAAATCTTGCTAAGACCTTTGCCTTAGTTTGGTCAGTCTGCAAGTGAATTCCTAACTTGTCACTATGGGTTAGCTTTATTACAAGTGTCCTATAAGGCTTTGACACTGGTAATGATTCAGAATTTCTCCTACTTCTTTAAATTTTGCAACACAACATTTCATCTTTTTAACTTAAAATAGGGATAGTTATCTGAACATCCAAATCACTATATTTTACTACAACCTTAGTCATGTTCTCTCTCTCTCTCTCTCTCTCTCTCTCTCTCACTCATATTAGCTCTGCTTAAAAATTAGCCTTATCACTGTGTCTTTAAGTTAATACAGTAGACTCTCTCTTAGGCTGGATAAACGAATGGCTGGCTAATTAGAGAAAGCATAAGGAATAATATTTATAGGTTATAAATCAGTTAGAATAACAGGATTTGTGTTAGTATGCATTTTTCTAATGAATATGAAGTCTAAAACTCAAATGTCTGTCATTATTTAGCCCAGAGGAGATGTAAGTGTTGTTCTTCTCTGTTGTCTTTTGCTAAGACTACTGCAGAAATTTAATGGCCAGTAAAACAGAGGCTGGATAAGAGGGAGTCTACTCTATTGCTTTCTTGTAAGCTGTCTAACTCATAATTACTTTCTTTGCCAACCTGTCTCAAGATGGAAGGTGTAGCTTTTCCTAAAAACACTGGCAATGTAGCTTCTTCTAGGTCTTCCCTTCAAAACGTATCTCTAAACAGTAACCTTATGCTTTACTTTTTCTCCTACCAGACCTCGAGTGTTATTTTTTTCCTTGTGTCTCTCTTTGCAGCCATAGCAGAAGTGGATACTTCCTTTCTTATGGTACCACCCATTAAAATATTTTTCAGAAATATACTGTCAATGTTACCTTTTTTGGTTCAAAGATTCATGCTGTTTAAAGTCCATCTTTAACTGCATTCTCTGTTTTACACTAAGGAAAAAACAAGCTCAGCCCTCTGGATTCTCCAGCTTATCTCACTTACTCCACCCAATTTGTCTTGAGGGCCCTCACACAGTTGCCTTTCTTTTTTAATGTCTGTTTTAGCTTTTGTTGTAATACTTCTAAGTTTCTATGGTGACTTCTACTTCAAAATTCTCTATCACTTTCAAAACTGACAGCCTTTACACTTTTGGATTTCTCCTGTTCATGCTTCTGATAACAGACATTTTTACTTTTCCTTTTTATTGTCAACCACAAATAAATGCTGGCTCATTTTGTAGTTTCTGTGCCAACTCTCTTTTCCTCACTTTGATACTCTCTCCTTTTTTTTTTTTTTTTTATAATTACTGAAGTAATCAACTTAACATTACAAAGTGTTTTTTTTAATCAATCAAATAAAACATATATAAAAAACTCATTAGGAATACAGTCTACTTTCTAACAACTTACAGCTATGCGCACGCGTGTGTATGTGGTCTATATTATTTATGTACATATTTACATTTTGTTGAGATGGTTAGTCCCACGAGGCCACTGGCCTCTTTTCATGAGGTGATATTCACACTGACAAGGGGAAATTTGGCTAGGACTCTAGGGAGCATCCCCACTCTTTTCTATAAGTGGGATGGGATCTTTTACATCCACCTGAGCTACGACCAACTCAGGCAGATAGGGCCTTGATTTAATGTCTCATCTGAAGTTTGCCACAATCAGGAATGCAACACCCCCCCCACCCCCTTATGCTGCACAACAGTGTCAGTATTAGAAAAATGAATCCAAGCTATCTGGTGTGGAAAATGAACTCACAACTTTCTGCACCACAGGCAGGGTTGCCAAATTTCCAGCCCCCCAGGTAGGGACAAAAAAAAAAAACAGAAGGTCTCTCACGGCAAGTGAAGACCAAAAAAAAAAAAAAAGGTATTTAATGTGGAACACAGTTCCACACAGCTCTGCACTACTAAACAGCATTGCAGTTCCGCATTCAACACAAGTAGCTCCGTGTTTACCGATTTTTGATTGGCCCGTATACTGGCATATGGGTCAATCAAAAATCGCTAAACACAGAGCTTCTCGTGTTTAATGCGGAACACAAGAAGCTCCGTGTTTAGCAATTTTTGATTGGCCCGTATGCCAGGTATATGGGCCAATCAAAAAAAAAACAAACAAAGCAGAGGCTAGCTGGGATTTAAACCGGCAGAGCGGGACTCGGGATCAGGCTGCTGATCTCGGGACAGTCCCGCCCAAATAGGGACGTCTAGCAACCATGACCACAGGTGAGTGTGCTGCCTGTTAAGCTACTGAGCCTGCTTATCAAAACTTTAAAAATAAGCAAGTACAAACCAAAACATTCTCAATGAAGAATATAATCTTAAATTACGGGTAAAAAAAAGCAAATTATTGCCAATAAAAGGCCAAATACAAATAGCATATTTAACCACACCATGGAGTACTCATTTTTTTACCTCTAAACTGCCCACCTGTCAGGTTATGAAGGTCACTAATCTTAAATCCAAATGATCAAGGAAAAGCGCAGCAGCATGGCACCTAAATCAAAAAGAGGCATTCAGAAAGGAATGAAGGAGACACCAGACTCAAAATCAAGTGAACTGGCCAAAGCCAGAGAGTGGTTCTTGCATTCTCTGAAGCAACACAAGAAACAGAAAAGTATTTATTCAGTGAGGAACCAAGGTCATCACAACAGGGCACAGACAGTGAATAAGTCTGACCATTCTTTCCACCACAGAACAGAAATGATGGAGAAAATGTACATGGATCCCAACCCTTCCCAATCTTTCCAAGACTCGGGATGGGGAGGGCAACATCAAGGGTTACCCAGACAGCCATATGCTTATATCTTCACCTAATACAGAACTGTCCAATGTAGCATGAAAGAGACCACCTCAAAGTCAAACCAACTAGCTGTGAGAGCAAGAAGATCACAATATACTAGGAGAAGAATAAAACAGTGCAAGCAGCTATAAGGGATTTGGTATTTGAAGCCTCCTTTTATAATACAGAACAGTGCAACAATGGTGGGATGTGCATCCTTGAGCTCTGGAAAAGAGGTTAGGAGTGAATCAGCAACTTCTAAAGGCACTAAAAGGAAAACATTAAAGAAGGCTCATAACAGAGGGTCCTTTGATGTAAGATCTAATATTTTCACAACACTGCTCCTATCAACGTTCCACTTTAAGTGTGATAAATACATTCACAAAGAAATCTGTCATTTTTTGTACACAATCACATCTGTGTTATGTGGCAGACATAGATGACTACTGTGTAGAAACACTATTTCTTTTTGAGCATAACCAGATATGGAGCAGAATGCCAGTGCAATACACATCATCTGGAATAATGACAAAATGTTTTGGACCGAAAACAAGCCCACTTTACTTGATAATACACAAAAACTTACAGTGAGCTGTTCGTTGAGGGTAACATGCGGAGGCCTGTTCTGGACAGATGTGATAGTAATAGTAAACATCTGGTTGCTTAGCTGATTATTATCTTCGTCATAGACATTAAAATGGAAGATGTCTGTAACTGGCTGGTTTCCAGTTTCCACACTTGTGCTGTACCTACATGACATGAAAAAGTGCAAGACGTCAGTTAAATGAGGTAATTTTCTGTAGACGCCATGCCTTTGTTGACATAACTTTCATTTACACTGCCTAAACAAAAGGTTATTGACATGCTAACTTCAGATAAAAAAATGATGCATGAACTGGTAGGCTCTGCCTCCTTGGTTCTAATTTTTATTCGGTCACATTTTTAAATAAGCCATGAGTGATTTTGAATGCCATTTTCATTTGCAAAGTTGAAGACATAAGCTTTTTAAAATATTTTTTGGTCATTTAAAAGCTTTTTAAAGTAATTTTGGTCATTTAACTTAGGATCTACTCACTCCTATTAAAACCAACACATTCCTTCAGCACTTTTCCCACCAGTTTCCAAAAGAAATTATGAATTTCACTTCCAACTGCAATGAAACCAAAATAAATTTAGGAGGCTCTACCCCTCCTCCTCTTTATTACTGATTTTTTGCAGAATGGCATACCCCTAAAACAGTTTAGAGCTATGTTTGTTCCATATGTAAAGGAATGGGGGGACTTGCAACAGCTTGATGAAATTTTCATGGAAAGACTGCAGAACACTCTTTTATAAGTTAAGAAATTATACTGTAAGCTTTAATGGCAGTAGAAAACCTGCATCTTGAATTTCAGTGAGGCAGTTTTACTTTTTAGCAATTTAAATTTAAAATGTAAATAAAATGAGAAAACCTTGCTTTTTACAAAAATATATTGGTAAGTTTCACTAAAATCATTACTGCCTGTGCCAACCGCTCAACACAGGATGCTCATACATACATACAAACAAATATTTCAGGCATGGTCAGTACTGCCCTTCTAGTCTGCCAGTATACAAAACAGTTACTCCCACAATAAGTGTCTACATTTTCTTAAAAATATCTAAACTAGTGCTTGCTTTAATGTAATTTTGGTAGTCTATTCCATGCATCAGCTACTTTCATTCCCAGAGGTAGTTGTCTCTAAATGCCTTATATACGTGAATAAGGTTTCCTACTAAATGTCTACATGAGACACTGCAGAAGTTCAAATATTTTAGTCTTTCATAATTACTTAAATTTTCATATCCATGGATACCCTTGGTATATTTCCACTATACTCTTTCCAGTTTACTCATGCTTGTTTTATTACAAGGTTTCCATATTGCTACTCCATACTCAAGCTTGGGTCTAATGTAACAAACAATGATTCTATCATTTCTGATTTCTTAGACTTTATAATTTTTTAATCAACCTATAATTCTATTTCATTACTAAAAATGGCTAATATTATTAGAAAAACTCAAAGTTGGATCTAGCCATATACCCAGGTCCTTAAACAAATATACAGTTGCTATCACTGTGTGGTGTATTCAATATTCACCTTTCAATTTATGTCTCCCAAATCGCATACGCTTAATTTTTGATGTATTAATCAGCATATTATTCTCCTGTTCCTAAATGGTCAAGTTCTTTTGTGGACATACCTTGCTGCAACAACACATGTAATCAGTTCACCCATTTTCAAGTCATCTGCTTACAGACTGTAACACCTCAGATGAAAGAGAGAGATTTATAAGATACAACATAAACAAGTACGGGCCTTTGGAAAGAGCCCTGTGGGACACCCTGACTGTAACCAAGAATTTCACCTGTCAATGGTGAGGAAATGTCATTTGGACCAGGCATAACTGCAACGAGCATTTCCTAACTATCAGTGCATTACTATATCTCTGAATCGGACATTGTTCTGTCAAGCCTGACTATGCTAGCATACTCCCTAGTGGCTTATGCTTTGCGTTAGCAATGGCACTCCCCTACACTCACACACATCATACCCACACATTCAGACACACACCAATACCCACAGTCATTTCCTCACTATCACCCACAAAGAGACTCCCCACACTCACAAAAGGGCTCACCCATACACACACACACACGCTCCAGCACACACACACTCATGGAAGAACTCACTCATCCACCCACGCACATGCACACACCAACACATACTTACTGTTATGAGTGCATGTCATACACACACACACACACACACACACACACACACACACACACACACACACACACACAGGACTGCTGTCTTAAGCTAATTGGAACCACTTGGACTAACAGAGCCCCACTACCTCAGGAGGCCCCACATTAGGCAATAAGAGGATCATTTTGCCTTAAATGACACAGGTATTTACCTGAGAGAGATTACAGCAAAGGGCAAGGCATCTTCATACTTGTATTGTGCTGCTAAAATACTTTATTAGTGGCGCACACATTTCCTGATATGCATTGCTCTAGTGGCTTATCTGGTATTAACAGCAGCTTCATGCCCCTTATATATCTCACAGTGTTAGCCATTCATTATCCAACAGTAGTAAGTTGTTGCTGAGTGCTTTACACAGTTTTCAACACAAAGCTGATCAGATTAATCATGTGGTTTGGGGCACTGCTGCAATTACGGTCTCTTAAAACCAGGCTTAACTTGAAGACTTACAGAAATATATTATGTTTTCTTTTGCTTCTCCTAAAAATGAGAAATAAATACACAGTTTATAACTGGCTGCTAATGAACACATTTACAAGAAATAAATGGAACAGTCAGTCTCCATGGACATAAAAACACTGGTAAGTGTTCAAACAAAAAAAAAATAGTGTGATGCGAGGTCACTTTGATCACCGAGACCTGTGACAGAATCCAAGCAACTGAACAGTAAGGCAGCAGAATACTTAACTGCAGTTAGAGTAAGAGCAAAATAATCCCAGAGATGTGAAACATGAGGTGCATGTGAAAAATGAGTGGTGTACAGAAAAAGATTTACTTGGATTAATGTGGGGTAAAAAAGCAGCAACACAAACAATCATAAATGTACTGCAGTGTTATCACATTTTTCAGAGGTGCATACAAAAACAGGTTGGGGCAAGCAAAGACAAAGCTATAAAATGGTTAAACTGGAATGGGAAAAAGTGCACACAGAAAGCTGTACAAGCTTGCATGTTTTCCTAAAAGTATGTGGGTTTCCATGGGCCATTTTGATTTCCCCCTACCAGGCAAAAACATGATGCTTAATAATTCTGTTGACCATGTGACCAATCACATGGCTGGAAAAGATCTGCATGTATTATTTACCTACACAGTTTAATATGTAACTAAATAAATAAAAATGTCAGAAAAAGTTATAAGCCGTAAGTGGTGTGTGAGCAAAGCTGTATCTAGGGAGACGTCTGATATTGCTATTCAATTATTAATATTTATTATTTTTATTGCTTCTGAGGAAATTCAACAGTTTTATGCAGTTTTGTGGTAACACATTGTAACAATGTATGTGAATTAACTGGTAAAAAGTTCCAATTACTCAAAGTAACATGCAAGACAAGACTTGAAGCCCATGAAGAAGAAGAAAAAAAAAATAACAGGAAGAACGTACAATGTTGTTGTTGTTGTGTCTTTCGGCTTTTCCCGATTAGGGGTCGCTACAGCGGAACTCCGGTCCGCTAATGATTGGTAGTTGATTTTTACGTGCAGAGTTACCAGCCCTGACGCACAACCTTCAACGAAGGTACACCCATTCACGCATGTCTCCATGCAGAAGACGCTCTAGCTGAGAATCAAACAGAACAGAGTCTTACTGTGATGCGACAACGCTACCGCAGCACCACCACCGCGGTAGGAAGAATGTACAATGTAAATTAGAAAATTTTCATACTCTTTTAGTGTCCCCAGTCTTCCCACAACCATTACGCATAGTCCCACTGCCTCATTCCTCTAGTTCTCAAGGACATTGAGCATGGGAGGAGACATCTGGGGACTGTGATGAGGCACGTGATTTTACTAGGTTTACATTTTCAAAACGAGCCGATGAGCCAGCTTCTCAGTAGCGAGGTCTGCTTGATGATGTCTGCAGCAAAGACACTGGAACACGTAGAGCACTTAGCTTATAAGTTTACATGTACACACACACACACATTTATATATATATATATATATATATATATATATATATATATATATATATATATTCTATTCACATTAATTACTTAACATTTATTAATCAAAGTAGAGCACCGATCTACCAGGACTGTTTTCAGGCTCAGCTCAGCAGAAATACAACCAAGGAAACAAACTTTAATCAATTTCACTGTAACAGCAGTAATGTAAAAGCAGACAGAAGAGGTCTAAGTTAAGATAATACATAGCATAAATGAACACAGTCATAAGTAGATGTGATATAAGAACTCAGTTAGTAAAATCAGTAAGACAAGTCTATACACACTGTCATATCATCATATAGTATGGAGAAAACATCCAAACAAAGAATTATTCTGAGTATGTTAAACTGTTGAGTATGGGATATGAAGGAGAGTAATATGAGAGTCAAATGATTACTACTTACCGCACCTTCCTATACTAATCTCATTGAACCAATTGGCAATTATGGCTGGAGAAAAAAGAATTGTATTGGATTCTCTGGCTGAAAGCAGTTGGGTGGCCAGGACTTAATGAACTTGCTTCTATTGATTGCATTTTAAAGTTAAAGGCTTTGTATAGATAAAGGGTAGGGTTGTAAATGTTTAAAAGTTTATTTATGTGCTGTGGGGCATATGTATTATATATATATATATATATATATATATATATAATATGTATATATTTATATATGTTGTACATGTATTTTTATATATAGTATTATATGTTTTCATATTGGAGTGGATATGCCTTTAAAGGTTAATTGAATTAATGATGTCAGACCTTGTGGTCTTTTTTAAAAATGTATCCTGGTATTTGAGTATTTGATGAAGTCTTGACATTGTTCAAGACAAAATCGCTTACATTAAACTGCAGAAAGGCCTCGCTTCCTTGCTTGGTGTTTTTTGTTTTTAAAAAACTTTTAAATTTATAACCATACCATTTTATATCTTTACATATGAAGTGATGATGAACTGCCGCGGTGGTACGGCGGTAGCATTACCACCTCACAGCAAGAGGTTCTCCCGTTCGATTCTCGGCGTGGCTTGGGAGTGTCTTCTGTGTGGAGTCTGCATGTCCTCCCCGCGGTTGGATAGCGTTCGAAAGACATGCGTGCGTAAATGGGCGGGCCTTCGTTGAAGGTTGGGCGTCGAGCTGGCTCCTCGGTGTTTCGTAAAAAATCTACTGCCAATCATTAGCGGACCGGAGTTCCGCTGTGGCAACCCCTTACCGGGAAAAAGTTGAAAGACAAACAACAATAACAACATATGAAGTGATGACGATATCGGTCATATAAGTGAAATAACACAAGAAGTCGATTAAATACTACATTTTAATTCTGATCTAAGATGAAATGTTGACCTAACCTGACTCAAGATGATTTTGCAGCTGTCAATACCTACAGACAACACAAGTTGCAGGCATAGTCAAAACAATTAAAATTTTAGTTAACTATCTAAACCTTTATATGAATTACTGAAAGGAAAGTCAGTGAAAGACGTAATATATACAAGTAAAGTGCATCTAGAAAACTTTCTAAAAGGAAGCATTAGGCTTTTATTCTAAAGGTAAATATGCAAGGAGTGCCTGTTTTCTGATGGATAATGCTAAAAAGCTATGTTCCATGGCACACACATCTTAGCTGCCACACAGTGTGCAGTAAAGAATGTCAAATATTTTACAGGAATCGATTCCTCTTCAGAACGAGCATCAATCTAATAAGTATTCAATGTCAGGTAAATTGAGTGTATACAGGATGATCACTATTCCTACTAGTTTTTCAACTACATAAAGGAGCACAGGCATAAACCTATCTACATCCAACATTAAAAGATAAACAAATATGTGTGGAGGCCATTTCTCAGCCCCTTAACTAATTTAATGCAATCCTCAGTGAGAAACATGAAAGGAATGGTTGGGACCACTCTCATTACAGGAGCCTCACATTTTTTTGTGAATATATCCAAGCTTTGGCAGGAATGGCATAAACAATTCCATCAGCAGGTAGCACACTAAAATTAAAATTATTTGTCAGTACAAAGGGCAGAAAAAGAAGCCATGAATAAGCTGATAAGACTCCAAATTGGTATTAAAATATACATTCTGCAACATATTGTGGCAGCTCTCATTGAGGAGTACATCAAAATGAAGCGAAACTGACAAAAAGAATGAAATAATGACATTACAAATGGTAAATGTTTGCAAATAAAACTTTAACTTTACAAAGAGTTATTTCTTTAAGAAAGGCACGGACCTTCCTGTATTAAAGTGGGTACTTAATTTTACTTATTCTTTGTTGATTAGGTTAGTCCTAATAGGTCTGTAGCCTCTACAGGCTAGTAGCCTCTTTTCAGGAGAGACTCACAGTGGCATTTCTACTACTAGGGGTAATTTGCCAGGGCATCAGGAACTTCCACTTCTCTTTCCTGGATGTTGCGAAAGACTGTAGGATAGTCATGTCTCACTGCAAAAAAAAAAAAAAAAGCATAGAGAAAGAGGAGACAAGCCCAGTGGCTGCACAAGAAATGAGCATTTTAGAAAATACACAGAGCATTGCTGATGGTTTTAAAGTTAATGTGGAAATACACCCCTGGGATCACTTCATTGGCTCTGCTTGACAGAGGATCAGTTAATTAATCAATGGGGCAGCGAAAGCCGACACACTCTGGCTAGGCTTATAAATGCCCTTGGGCAGATAGCCTAGTACCTACCTATGAACCTAAGTTGCATGGATTGTGGAATATTGCATGCAAATGTGACCAAGGTCCAACCAGGTGGGCTTGGAAATGAAGTCATATGTAAAAAATGCTGTTTCCTGGTCTGACAGTGTGCCAAAATGCTTTACAGATGAAGTGGAATTCTGAAAAGACTAATGGATGTGTGGCTGAGGATAAGTTCATAGGTGTTTACTAAGCTAATGGCCAAAAGGGCCTTTTTAGGCTTAGCCATGCATCCCACATCTCTGACAAGTTCTGATACCTTTGATAAGTGTAAGCATGGGCCTGGGAGATGAACCATTTACAGGTTACCTGTGTCCATTAGAGACACAGGTGCCAAACCACGGATGAATTTCTGGTTTTCCATCCAATTGTCCAAGTTGCACTTGAAATGGGTTAGGGAGGAACTCTTGGATGGGGAGCCTGTTCCAAAGATGGGGTAGTCTTTACAACGGGTAATTCTGGTGCTCTATGTTTTGTGGACATACAGGAACGCCATCACATTGGGGTCTGACAATGTCCTGTATGCCAGGCATAGATCTCCCTGCAAAAGCCTGTAGGAGACAGAATACAGCGATAGGCCCTTGAGGTGGTCTACATAGGACATTTTCCATATGCCCTGTATTCTTTTAGTGAGGAACCTCTGTGGATGTTCCAACTGCTGGATATGCCTGCCTAGGTACATACCAAAGGGGGCACTGTACTCAGTGATAGGTCTGATGAATGCCGAATACAGTGGAACAATAACTTCCTTGGACTTGGATGCCATACCTTTATATATAAGCTGTGCAACAAAGAATAATTTCTTTACCACTGTAGACACGTGATGGTCAAAGGCTAGATTACTTTCTACATGTGTCCCTAAGTCCCTGACTACGGAGTCAACTCTAAGAGGTGTGTTGTCAATATGATGGTTACCAGGGATGGATGACTTCCCAAAGGATACTATTATGCATTTCTTGGCATTTAGTTTTAGTCCATAGCTCTGACACCAGTTGTCTGTCTGTGTCAGTCCCTCCTGGCGAACATTTGTGTCAGTGTGAGATTCAACGACTGCTCCTAATTTGCAATCATCTGCAAATTTAGTCAGCCAAAGACCACTAACATTGGGTTAGACGTCTGAGAAGTAAATGCCAAAAAGGAGCTGTCCATGGACTGATTCCTGAGGGACTGCTCTTGTGGCTGCCTTTTTTGTAGAAGTGGACTCCCCAATTCTAACTTCCTGGGTCCTGTCTGTGAGCCAGTTGGCTATCCACTGGGTGAAATATGGGTTTGTACCTAACCTCTTGAGTTTGTGGTGTATTGTGTCAAATGCCTTGGCCAGGTCAAGGTGTAGGCAGTGTGAATGATTTTGCCCTCATCCACTGCTTTGGTGACCTTCTCAAAGAAGTCCACCAGGTTGAGTTGGTATGATCTGCCCTTGACGAAACCAAACTGTGTTGGATCCAGTGTCTGGAGGTTTACTATATCTCTATTGATCATCTCCATGATAATTCTTTCCATGGCTTTACATACAAGACTGATGAGATTTATGGGTCTGTTGTTTCCAGGGTATGTAGATGGCCCACATTTGTGCAGAGGGATGACTGGTGCCTTTCTCCATGCATGAGAAGAGTCATGAGATAGTTCATGTGAGAAGGCTTTGGAACCTGGTAATATTTTTTTTTTTGAAAAAACAGTACACGAGATAATGGGCAAAAACAGTTTGGAGATAAATAAAATTAAAATGACGTACGGATTCACAGGAAAGTACTAGCCTAGCTGCCCTTGTGATCCATTTTAAGGCTAGCCAAGTTCCTTTTTTGTGCTACTAAATAACTTGTCCCATTTGGTCATCGATTGGCATTACCCACCCCATGGTTAATAATTATATATATTACCCCTAATAAGAATGACTGGGATCATACCATAGATAATTTGAGGGGACCCATATGGGATAAAGAATTTTGGAGGTGACTCTATCCCCTATGCAATCCTGGGGTAAATTTTCTGTTTCCCATCCACAGATCTAGGTTGGACTTGAAAATGGACAGAGATGAACTTTTTTTTCTGTGGATAGCGAGTCTGTTCCATGCCAGCAGTATCCTCTGCAAGTTATCCCTGTCCCTTGCTAAAGGTAATAGTAATATTTTAAAAAGTAAAGTGAATCATGTTGAATGCCAAGGACCGGTGGTAAAAAAAAAGAATCAAAAGACAGTGACTCAATAGCTAGATACTATGTTTGATACAATGTTATTAATGCTTTAAGGTTTTCAGCTGAAGATGTTAGGGCATTTAGTCATATTGGAAACAAATGTTTTTCTGACGTGATGTTTGAAACTTTGGAAAAGGCTGAAAGATTTTTGGCTAAATCTTTCTGTGATCCATGGAATCGTTTTGTTGTAACTGGATCTGACAGACATTAAAAAAAAAAAAAAAGCTAAAATTGCAATTCTAAAATTCAGACAGGACTGAATCTAAAAATAAGGACTTGTTTTTCCAAAAAATGTAAATATGATTACAATATACAATATTAAATTGTTGCTAAAAGAAAATTATAGAATGGGGGAAGGCACATTATGGTATGTTTGCATGACACTGATGGAAAAGTACCACACATTTCAAATGTTATTAATGTGGAAAGGCATGATGAAGTAATAGGGCCAGCCTAAAACATGTTTTCACTGTGGGTCTAGGGAACATCTAATGGATTGTCTTAAATGGAGATGTGTGCAATGTGGAATGGACATGGCAAAACTAATAGTACAATATTTCAAACATGTTTAGTTTGACTGCTAATGGTTAAAATAATAAGGAGACAGAAAGAATGATTAAATGATTGGCGTACAAATGCTTGAAAGGGAGGGTTAATGTGATAAGTTAGTATTAATGAAAATGAAGATGTATGAAATGAAGTAAAACATGAAAATGAAAAAGTAAAATGAAGCAGAGGAAGCTGAAAACATAGTGAAGAATGTAATGTGGAAGTATATAATATTTACAAACACCTAGGTAGTGCAAAAAATGGAAGACAGCGAGAAAGAAGAGGAAAGGGAAATATTGGGAAAAAGAATGTGAAAGAGAAAAATACAACTGCAAAAGAAAGCTGAAAAAAGGAAAAGGCTAGATTAAGTATCATTTCTTATATGTAAACAGTATTAATGTGAAAAGAAGGATGAATATTAACACATGATGCAAACAACAAAAAGTGGATGCTATGTTTATTAGATGCAAGACTATTAAATGCATTAAAAAAAAAATGAATGAAGTTGTGTGGGGGATGATTTTTTTATTTTTTGAGTTTTGGTGAATATTTACATTCTAGTATATAAAATATTAGATTTTATTATTATTAGACCAGGAAGATTTATGGTGATTTGAAATAAGAGATGGTGGAAAGGTACGGAGAATTATATCAATATACATTCCTACAGTAAGTAAAGAAGGGAAGTATTGTTTGAGCCGGTAAAAAAATTTGTAGTACCCAATATGGATGTAATAGTTGTAGGTGATCTTAACCGCAATTTAAGAAAATTACAAAGACATGCTTCTGGAGTGTTTTGCCCCGGGCCTCTGCTGAAAATTGGCTCGTTCCAAATGGGACTTTCCCAGTTAATAAATGCAAAATAAAATAAAAGTAACATGTACGATAAATAAGGGCATAAGATCATGTAGACAATTGACAAAGGAAGGGAATTTACAAATTGGAAAAAAGGGATTATACATGTAATAGAGGAGAACTAAGAATGGATATAGACTATGTACTTTTTTCTGAGGGTTTAAAATGAAAGAAAGGCCGAGACTTTTGAAATGTTTTTTTAAGAGATCATTGTGCTATTACGGCACAGATTACAAACAGAAAATACATACCACATAAAAAAAATAAGAGCCTTTTATATAAGATTAATAAAGAATGTTTTTTTTTGTTTTTCTTTTTTAAGAAATTGAAAATTTGTGGCAGAATCATAAAACTTTTCTGTGAACATTTAGAATTGGTGAAACATGTAAGAAAGAATATAAGATTTTAACATATGTTTTTGGAGAAGGGAAAAATAAATATCAGGAGTTAGCAAGAGAAAATGAAAGTATTAATGAGAGTGAAGGTGAAAGAAGAAAAAAGGAAAACAAGCTTTTTTATACAAGCAAAAATACTTGCTTCAAGGTAAAAGTGAAGCAACACCTCATGTCTAGTGAAAAAGTTAAAAAGGATGAGAGAAAAATGTAAAGTATTACAAACAAAGACGGAAAGACCTATATTATTTACAAGCGCTAATGACTGAAATTCAAAGTTATACTAACTCCTTCCCTCAACAGAGCTCTGGGAGTTTGCACTGTAACTTCCAATGGCAGATCCTACGCTTTTTGATATAATCAAATTATGTGCTCACATTTCACATATCACTGGAACCATAAGGTTTACTAAAGAAGGATCAATGATAAACTCTTCAGCACAAACTATTTTTATAGTGATAGTATGCTTTATGTTCTACATCTTAAACTGGACTTTATACATCATGGAAAGCACAATAACTACAAAGTTTGTAATACTTTGTAAATAACGTATATCTTGGCAATCACTCAAGTTACACACATTTGTCAGCAGCACTTTGTTCATTCAGCTGAGAGCTTTCCTTTGAGGCTAAGCAGTTCTGTCTGTGCTACTTGGTTGTCAAGCTAGTTAGAAAAAACATGACTGACCATAAAAAAACATGACTAACAATTACTATATCTACCTGCACTATACAGAGGTCAAATATCAATACAGCTGTATTTGCCATTGTGTAAGCTTTAAGATGAAATATTTTCATACTTTGTATGCAGTGTGGTTTTTGAATTATCAATGCAAATATGAAGTAATATTTCTGACACCTAGAAGTCTCAGCAGGATGTATCAGCAGAAGCGCCTGAAGGTGGCACTTGGCTGTAATGAGTTAAAGACTTGTCACACTAAGGAGATAGAGGAAAAACAAATATGGAATTTTAAGACTGGCTACACATATGCTGACAATAATTGATTTGTGAGAATGTAACAGTCTTAAAAGGAATACAGACACAGAGGAAAAAGAAATAGAAAATATTAAGAGGTTATACAGACGTGCTGAAATTTGATTTGTGAGAGTTTAACAAAGGGTCAGATTCAATAAAGTCTACACTAAGTGTGCACAATATGTATCCTAGAACATTCTTATTACATTTTTTTGTGTTTCCTAGTTAAAGATTACACAAAGTGTACATGTAGTCTATACTCTGTGATAACCTTTATGAATCCCTGTCAGTATTTAAAACTGCATGAATATCAGTAGGAAAACTAAAATTAGGAGGAAAAAGCTGTGAGTTAATTCTGTTTTTTGTTCACTCAGAACAGTGTATACTTAGTGTAGGCATTACTGAATCCTGGGAAAAGTCTTAAAAGGAATCCAAACCATGACCTCACTACATCTAAATGGTTTAGGGTACAAATTTATAAAGAAATGGATGATAAGAGGAGATTAGAGTTATTAGCATGAGAATGAGTGGGTTGAAAAAGGAATTAATGACAAGAAATCTGTGATAGAATTATGAAATTTATTTATAAAAAAAGGAGAAAGAAGTAATATAAAACCTTGGAGGCTGCTAAAAGTAAACAACATGGATTACAAAATGTCTATGATTATTTTGCAAAAATGACTAGAAAAAATGTTCATGAACTTATTTAATGAAGGAATATACGGGAAAAAGGTAGGTGCACTATGGGTATACTAATAATATTAAAGGAAATTGTAAAAGATACTATTTGCAATGGAATATTAGGTTGGTAGTTTGTGATGCAAAAAGGCATATGACTGCATAGGACGTGGAATAATATTTGATATTTTATTGCAATGTGGGTTTGGTAAAAATAATTTTAAAGCCAGTATATATGACAATTTACATGTTAAACTGATCATCATGTGACCACCTATCAAACTCATGGCTCTCTCATGTTATACCTCTGGCTGAACATCAATCTTGTCAATTTTTCTCTGCCCCTATCTGTACAGATTCTTTACCTATCACCACTTCCTCATCTTCCCCTGGCTGTTCTAATCTCTCTAATGCTCTACATATCTTTTTCCTATTACCTCTTCCCCAGTTATACTAATCTATCCTAATCTCTGTCCCCCTTTATAGTTACAATTAAACTAAACATGTGATATTTTCTTATTGCATTTAGTGTTTTACTTTGCTTTTCTGATTGTTCTCTTTGTAACATTTTTGTTCTATCTCTATGCTTTACTATGTTGTTGATTATTTTTGAAATGTATAATTTTTAACTGATTGTTTATGTAAAGTCTTTGAAATGTTTTCTCTGTTAAAAGGATCTTTTCTCTCCGGGCCTCCAGTGAAAATGGGCTCTTGTGAACCAGTTGGACTTTCACAGTAAACAAGTGTCAATACATATGATTAGGCTAAGAAATAAGAATTAAAAGGAGTGTAAAGTAAGGAAGCTCTCCAAGTGGCACAATATTCACCTTAGTGATCAATGCTGAAATTACTAAAGCTAGTGAAAAAGTTAAAAAAGGGAATGCTTTTTTGAGATATAGTGAAAAATACCTATGCATGCGGTGCATTCTGATGTCTTGATTATAATAGCAAATGGAAGAGGATGTCATTGAAATAGAGAAGTGCACGAGTTTAATAGAATTAAAAATGAATAAAATAAAGGGTTCTGGTGAAAGTAATGAATCAGCAAGAATGTATTTTTCCCAGAAAGAATTTATTTTTTGTATACAATTTTGAAATAAAAATATAATTATAGAACTGAAGAGAGTATTGAAAAGTCACAACTACTTTTAGGATGTGAAAAACTTAACAATTATCTTATCTTAAAAAGGTACATCTTACACTGAGAAATGTGAGAAGTGATTTTATTTCCAATGGAGTTAGAAAAAATATTATTTTTTAAACAAGAAACATCTTTACTAAATTATCGTGTTTAATAGACCATGTTATATTTACATAAATGAAAATAAACCATACTGGCACAATCTCACTTGCAAACATTATACATTCCAAACCGTGCTGACAAAACTGTAGCTGCAAATATTATACATCACTTTTGACATTCAGTCATTGTTAGTATAAACATTACATAGCTCATTCAAATCCTGCCTTCTTTTAAACCTCATTCCTCCTCTGTGTGCACTGATCTCACTTTTCCCACTTTTTCCTATGTAATCTGCTCCTACCCTTTTCTAAAGATCACAGTTCTAGTTGGTTTATCTCTCAATATCTTCGCTACTTCTAGTAAAGTTGGTTAGACTTTAAATTCCATTTTCTAGTAATTGATTTTTGGCAGCCATCATAATTAGACTCAGCAAGGGCTTACTATGTCTAGGCAATTCCAATGCTGTATCATAGATCAGAAAAATAATTTCCCTAATTATCCCAATTTTTAGTCACCCAGCTTCTCTGACAGAGCATTCTGCAGTGAACCTTTAAAGTCTGCCAACTCATTACACTCCCAGAAAATATGCTCCTAGTTACCTCTTTCTCCCTCCACCACACCTCTGACATTTGCTATCTACCTCAGCAAAAGTCTTTTGAAGTCTGGTTGGGGTATAAAACTGCCTAAGTAAACACTTCCAGGCAAAGATGCTAAATCTTCTAGACTTTGTTGCATACTAGGAGACATACATATATCCTCCACTGTTTCTTTGTGAAATGCTTATGTCATCTCTATCACCAATCTTTCCTAACCTAGTCTGATTGATTCATGTAGTTATCATGTAATAGTTTATATGCTCTACTAATTATTCCTTTCTTAACAGCAAATTTGTTCTAGATTCTACTAAAAACAATACCAGTGCTGGTATTTCATTAAGGACCCACCTATTTCTTTCTCTTCATCTATACTCTAATATCAATCCTTGACATGGAAGGCAATCTCTAGCCTGCAGTCCAAATAAGTTCTTGGCATCTTCCCATTCTATTACTTTTCTTTCTCTAGTTATCTGCTTCCAATACCTTATATCCCTTACCAGTTTTCTCCAATATATTCCCACTCCCTCTTGCCTACTGTCCATATCCCTAATTGCAGTCATCCCTCTCATCAGAATCTCCTTTCTCTACTCCCATGTTGGCTTACTCATTAGAAGACCTTCTGCTACTTTATGAATATAATATTCAGTATGATTATTGTTCTGCTTAAAGGTCTGCATCCAAAACCCCAGTCTCTCCCCGTTACTTGAAGTTCCCCCTGTTTCATCTCTTTCCACTTAGAATTATAGTGTTCTGCTTGTGCTGTGCATAGGAGCTTTAACGGTGTTGCTCTGAAATACCCCTACAAATCGGATAATCCCAATCCGCCCTGTTCTATTGGAAGAATAATCTTATCCCACTTGACTCTTGCAGTATTCCCCTCCCCAATAAAATCCTTTAGCTCTTTATTAATTGCTATCCACAAATTCTCCTCTAGTTGATAAAAATATGCCTGACCAGTGTATAAGACTAAAGGGACTAAAATGTTTTAACTGCTTGTATCTTACTATCGATATCGATATAACAGAGCTTCCATTTTCTCAGTTTTTGTATCATCCTTTGTTTAGTCTCTTCTCACATATCCGTAGCTGCCACAATGGTATCATTTTAATTGCTACTCCTAAATACTTCATTTTATCATGTCCCCGTAAATATGGATGTTGCTGAACCAATTCATATGTGGGTGCATAATTTACCTCTATTGCTTTTGTTTTAGCTTCATTACATTTGTATCCCGAAAAAGTCTGAAACTGTTTCAATATATTCCACATCACTGTAATGTCCCTTTCTGGTTTTGTCAGGTATATAACAATGTCATCTGCAAATACAGCCAGCTTTTCTTGACTACCATACCAGTTATATTCTTGAAGTTCTGAGTCCCTTATTTTCTTTGCCAATGGTTCTAAATATAATGCAAACAAAGGGAAGAGAGGACCCTTCTACCTGGTTCCTGTACTCAAGCAGAGATTATCAGAGAGAAATCCACCCACATTAATTTTGATCTCCAATCCTTCATATATCCTCCTAATCAACCTTCTATTTTTATCAGGGAATGCAAATGCTTCCATTGCTCTGCTCATAAAATCCCAGCTTACTTTGAACCAAGACCCTCCTGCAACAGTGACCCACCTGCAACAGTGGTATTTTCTTACATTCCGCTTCCCTCTGGATCATCACTGTTCTGTTTATGTTGTCAAATGTTTGCCTCCTCTCTGCAAAATCACATTGATCCATATCTATCATTTTTGGCATAATTTTACCACTCTTTTAGCCGTTAAAGTCAAACATTTTATAATCATGATTTAGTATGGAAATGGGCCTGTATGAAGCTGGATATAATGGCTCATTACCCTCTTTAGGTATTACAGCTACTACCACTTTCTTCCAGAATGTTGGTACTTCTCCTATTAAAATACAGTTAAACACAAAACATGCACAAACCAGATCTTTATTAGTTTTTTTTCCCTCCTAGATTCAAAACTTCCACACGAATACCATCTATCATGAGGAATTTCTTGTAGATTGATTATACTTCTTTTTTATCTCATCTCCTCATATCCTGTCAGTAACTGAGCCTCCTCTCTCTCTAGCCTTGACATATTTAATTCTTCCATAAACATTTCCATTTGTATCTTTTCTTGATTTCCATATTTATCTGCTTTATACAGACTTTCACAGAACTTCTGAAATGTTTCTTATACTTCCACAGGATGCCTTGTTATCTTCCTTGTTACAGGCTGCCTAAGACTGGTGACAGCCCTTTCTACTTCATGTTGCCTAAGTCACAGTGCTAAAAGTTTTTGAGCTCTAGTTATCAAAAAACTGTTGCTTAACAGCAATCATTCTAAACTCAAGCATATTATAGAGGTACTTCCTCATTTTCTATTTAGCATTCTGTTGTTGCTCCTCTTCTAGTTCCTTGACATTCCCCCCATTTTACAATACTTTAATATCTGTTAGTCACTCTAAAAAAATCTTGTTAATTCTTAACCACTTCTCCATTTCTTTTACTTCCACCATATTTTAAATGCCACTTGATTTTATCCCACTTCCTAGATATATTTTCAGAAAAAAGTTTCTAATTTCTCTAATAGCACCTGAATAATTTCCACTAACCATTCCTTAAATTCTTTTTTTTTTCAAAAGATAGGTGGGAAAGTGCTGGTGTCACATTTTTATTTCATTACCCTGTGTTATTTTAGTTATTACTGGTGCATGATCTGAAATAGTAATTGTGTGTCCAGTAAATGCACATGTTCCTGTGAGGTGTAAATTCTGTCTACCCTAGCCCAGTTTTTGTAACTTGGGGATTATGTAAATTCACCCCAAGTTCCTAGTACTGAATTCACATCTTCCACGTTAAATATTTTCATAAATTTCTTTAAAAATCTACCCTCCTTTGTTATTTTTCCCTTTCTGGACCCCCAAGACACATCTTCACTCTTGCAAATCAAATTCCAGTCCCACCTATAAGTAATATTCCTTGCTGAAAGCCGATTTATTTCTCCCAGAATTTTCTTTATCTCCATTATAGCAATTTTATGTGGAATTCAAATACATGCCAGTGTAATCCTCTTTCCTTGCCAGTAGCCCAATTTTACTATAAATCTAATATTATCATCTTTTTTTACCTCTTCTATGACTATTGGAGCACCTCTTGCAATTAATATAAGTACTCCTTCTCTTCATTTGCCCCAGGTATTCTGCTGAATAACCACCCCAAAAACCTTTCTTTATCAAATTCACATGTTCAATTCTTTCCGAGTGTGCCTCCTGTTACACAGCTATTTGCACTGTACATTTAATATAGTTCACTATTCTTTCATTTTTGTATTTATCTGTGAGACCATCAACATTTAAAGATATTACATAGAGTATCATTCTTGAGGGATTATTAATCCTACCTTTTATGCAGAACAGCTTTTGTGTTAAATGTCTAGTTCCAGCTTTTGTGCTACATGCATGCACTTGTTTGGCTGGTTAATCTTTTATACAATTGTTTCTTGTCATCTCCATTTCAGCCTATGTCACAGCTTGCAGATCTTTTTGTTTTATTGAAAACCCTCAAATAAAAATACACACATACACACCCAATACCCCCCTAAAACCCACTAATTTAATAACACACAAAACTGTACATCTTCAAATATTGAATTTTTTACCACTAATAGGAACAAAAGTTCCAAACTGACAGCCACACACAGACTCAAGCTAAACAGAAAGAAAGATTATCCATGCAAAGACTCATGGTACAGTCTGTGATTCGATTAAATGCTCTCTGGTTTTGCCTTATCTTTATAGCTCTCCCAGCTGGGAGAACATATGAATGCTTTTAGAGAACATTTTCTCCAAGGCATTTCTCTTTATCAGACTATCTGCTAGTGACATAAAAACCAGATACAATACTGTTTACTAGAAAAAAGACCTTATATTATTCAATATTCTTTTTCATTTATTTGCTTTCTGTTTCTGTTATATAAAGCTAATGGCCTTAAACCAGTCATTCATCTATGCAAGAATGAGAAAAAAAGCACACTAACACTTTTGTCATGCTGTTTTAACCAGATCCTTTTTTTTTGTTTTACATTGCAGTGCCCATATTTCTTAAACCAAAACACGGAAAAAGAGATAAAAAGGGAGAAAGAACAAAAAGAATAAACAGAAGCACCATTTTACATTATTATCCCATTACACTTAAAATAACGGAAAACACTTTATAACATGCAGAGAAAATCATGCATCACTTAAGTAATGCTGTTAAGAAAAAACTTTGTTTTACTTAATGTTAACTCTCTCCCTCCTCTTCCCCTCTCCTGAGTATTTTTCTGAACATGAATGACATGATGTAAAGCATATTCTTTAGAGTCCCCTACAAGTTTAACAAAGTCAAAAAAAGTCCAATATTTCCTGATTTTCTTGTTTTATTCCTGTTCATCTCCATCTCCCAAACCCTGCCTCTACTTCATCTCCAGTGCACTCTCGATTCTTCTAGTCAACTCCTGTGCTCCCCCCCCTTTCTACCATTTCTGTTGAAACACTGGGAAATGTTTCACTGTCACAGTCTCTCTGTGGCCTTTTAACAGAAGAACAAGATACAGAATCTCCTTCTGTGTCACAGCTCACTTTTTGTTGGGCAAACGTTTGTATTTTACCCTCAGCACATACTTCTTCAAAAAAAGTTTCCTCCAGGGAAAACATTTTAAAGATAGCTGTGTACAGCAGTTTGAATATCATGCCTGCTTTTCAACATTCCCTATATAATGGAATACATTTACTCCTCTTCTGCCTGGTATATGAGTAGTCATTCTCCACAAACACTCTGCTGTCTCCCAATTTTAGTAGTTTATCCTTCTGCCACAGTTTTGTCAGATTCAACTCCTTCTGCTGGTAAGATTGCATTTTTACTGTTAAAGGTCTAGGTTGCTTTCTTATAGCCAGGTTTAGAGCATGCAGATGATGTGTCCTTGCAATTAACAATTTCTCTTGTGGAATACCAGTCTAATTGCCTTTTTGTGCTTTCATGAAATTAATAGTATGTTCCTTCCAGCTTCTCGGCTATAGCAGAAAATCTCAGGTTTTCTCTATGTGCTCTATCGTCTATTATTTTCTGAAACATCTCTTCTTGTGTAGTCTCATATTCAGCCAGCTTTTTCTTCATTTCATCCTCTTATCTTTTGGCATGTTATCTCATCTGAGTATCTGTTCAAAGCTTCCTCCATTTTTTTCCAGCCTTTTATTGTTTCAGTTGCTATACTTCATAAGCATTTCATTTATTTAGCCAGGTCTGTATGCAACTGCTTTATACTTTCCTCAAGGTTACTGGAAGTCATGTCTGAAGCTTGTACTTCTTTTTGCTGAACAGCTACAGTACTTTTCACTATCAGTGTTTTTCAATCACCTTTTGTAGCTGACTTTCCTTCAGGTCCTCTACTCTTCTTTCCTGGCATCCAGGCAGTGCACTTACTAGTTAGTTACTGAAATTTACTCAGAAATCCAGGTCCAGAGGCTTTCTCTGCTACGTTTCTGTTTTTACACAGGGAGACATAATTAAGCTGTTATTCGATGAGCAGCCACCTTGAAAGTCCTCAACAAAATATTGCTTGAGCTTATTCTCCCTCTTTTGCGGAGTTCAAAATTAAATCTTGTTAAAAGGGGTACACTTTACTGCAAAATAAAAGGTGGAATATGTTGAAGAATCCTATATTTTTTTGGCAACATTACATTTGTGTTGGAGTTTGATTGTGTTGGAAAACAATGTGTGAAAAGTACAAAGATATATAAGATTGTCAAAGAAGTCGAAAAGAAAAGTTCAGTTGTGTAAGAACTTACCACAACAGTAGATGTCCCACTTATCATTGCTACAGTATTCCAAACTGTTGGGTTATCTCGCCAAATATCCTGGATGTCCTGCTGAGGTCTAAAGCCAAACCCTCCACAGAGCCATATGTCTGATGTATGACTTAAGCCCATGGCCAAAAGGGTACATAAGCAAATGTATGAGCATAAATCCTCAGACTTTGTCTAAGCCAGAAGAGACCTGAAAGGAAAATTAAACTTGTCACATGAAAGGGCAGATGCAGAATGACAGTGGTTACCCTCTGTTTCTGAGGAGAAAAGGGAGAAGAATTAGAAAATGGGGAATGTAGGAAGGGACGTAACACTGCAACAGTGATCAGTAGGACATCTGCTATTATGGTAAGTTCTTACAAAATTATACTATGTCCTTCCTTAGATCACTGTTGCAGTATTCCAAACTGGTGGGTGATTCCAAAAGGTTACAAAGTGTGAAAGGTGGATGGAAGGTAGACAGGAGAATGGTCTAGTAATCCAGAGAGGACTGACCTGGCAAAGGTGGCTCTGTATTTGGAAAAGGCATGCACTCTATAATGCTTGGTGAAAGACTGCACAGAAGACCAAATAGTTGCTTCTAAAAATGTTCTTCAGCCAATCCCCTTGCAAAAGGCTCCAGATGAGGCCACTGCTCTAGTAGAATGGGCTTTTGCTGGGGAGGATAAGGATTTGCCATGTAAAAGAAATGGATTTAGCAAATCTACTTTGCAACAATTTGCTTTGAGACTGGCTTTCCTAACCTTGGAATTCTGTAGAGAGTCAATCAATTGGTTAGATTTCCAAATATTTTTTAAACAAGAAATATCGTTACTTAATTATCACTTAATGACATAGGTAATCATATATTTGTATAATTGAAAACAAACCATTCTGACATTTTCAGTTGCAAACATGACACATCATATATAATCTACTATAAAGTCATTGTCTTTCAAACATTAACTTATTTAATTCTTGCCTTCCCTTAAACCTCATTAATCCTGCAAAACATTAAACTGCACGTGTTGTTCTAATTACCTTTTTCTCTATGTAATTTGCTCCTTCCATTTTCTAAAGATCCCACTTCCACTTCTTTTCTCTCTGTTAATATATTCACTACTTTTAGTATGGCTGGTTTAGACTTTGATTTCCATTTTCTAGTAACTGCTTTTTGGGAGCCACCAGAATTAAATCCAGGAAGGCCTCCAATTCTGTAGCACAGCTCAAAAAAACATTTCCTTAGTTATACCCATTTGCTCACACAGAATTTGTGAGAGAGAACAAACACTTCCAAGCAAAAATCCTAGAACTTCTAGACTTTGTTGCATATTTGAGAATCATACATATATCCCCCCAACTGTTTCTTTATGGATTACTTATTCAGTCTCTCTTTCCAATCCTTTCTAATCTGCTTTGATTTACTCCTACAATTAAGCAGTATTTTACATGCCTTATTAATACTCCTCTTATTAACAGCAGCTTCTGTTCCAGATTCTACTAAAAACTTCAGTAAGTGCTAGTTTTTCACTTAGGATCCCCCTATTCCTTTCTCTTTTCCTATACTGTGATATCAATCCATGATAGGGAAAGGTAATCTCTAACCTGCAGTCCAAATGTATTCTTGGCTTCTTCCCATTCTATTACCTTTCCCACTGCAATTATTTGCTCCCAGTACCTTGGATCCTTTGCCATTTTTCTTCAGTAAATTACAGCCCTTCTTGCCTTTTCTCTGTATCCCTGTAGATGCATTCATCCCTATTGGCAAAATCTATTTTCCTCCATTTCCGTGTTGGCTCAGTTCATAAAATGCTTTCTTATACTTTATGAATATAATATTCTGTATGGTTATTGCTATTCTCCTTAAGGATCTGCATAAAAAAAATCCCAGTCATCCCTTACTTCTCGAGATTCCCCCCATTTCATCATCATCCCTTCCCAAATTGAATTATAACTTTCTGCTATGTATAGGAGCCTTAAGTGTGTAGCTCTGAAATACCCCTTCAAATCAGGTAATCTCAAATCACCTAGTTCTACTGAAAGGATCAACTTATCTTACTTGATTCTTGTCCCATCCGCCCCAATAAAATAATTCAACTCTTTATGTTAACTTTGTACATTTTGTTTTGGAGCTTTTCTCCCCAGGACTCCATTGAAAACGGGTTCTTTATGGCCCAATGGACTATCCTGGTAAACCAACTGCAATAAATAAATAAATTAATTAATTAACTGATATCCATGTCTTCTCTGGTTGATTAAAATATGCCTCATCTGTGTATAAAACTAAAAGGACTAAAACATTTTCACTGCCTGTATCTTGCCATCCATATCCATAAAACAGAGGTTCCAGTTTCTCATATTTGTATTACATTTTTAGTCTATTTCCAGATATACTTAGTTGCCATAACAGAATCGTTTTAACCCATACTCCCAAGTACTTCATTTTATCATGTCCCCATAAATCAATATGGATAGTGCTGAACCAATTAGTGCAAGGTTATATAGTTTACAGCTATTTCTTTGTTTTAACTTCATTAATTGTGTATCCCGAAAAGATTCAAAATTGTCTCAGAATGTTTCACAACCATGAGATGCCCTTTTCTGGTTTTAGCAGGTAACAAACATCATCTGCAAATAAAGCCAACTTCTCTTGATTACCATTCCAATCATATCCTTGAATTTCTGAGGTCCTTATTTTCTTTGCCAATGGTTCAAATATAAGACAAATAGCAATGGAGAAAGAGGATACCCCTGCCTGGTTCTTCTGTTCAGACAGCTAATCAGATAGGAACCCTCCCACTTTGATTTTCTCTTCAGATCCCGCATATATCCTCCTAATTAATCTTATTATTGTGTCAGGGAATGCAAATGCTTCCATTGCCCTACTCATAAAATCCTAGCTTATTCTGTTGAATGCTTTCTCTGCATCAAGACCCACCAACAACCATGCATTCTTACATTCTGCTTCCTTCTGGATCATCATTGTTCTGTTAATGTTGTTAAATGTTTGCCACCCTTCCACAAAACCACACCGATTCATAATCTATTGATTTTGGCATCAACTTTGCCATTGTTTAGCCATTATACATAAACACTTTATAATTGTAGTTTAGAAATCAAATGGGCCAGTATGAAGCTGGATCTGATAGATCTTTATCATCAAGTATTACAGACACTACAGCTTTCTTTCAGGATGTTGGTGCTTCTCTTCCTTTTAAACTAATGTTAAACAAAACCTTCTAGATCTTTATCACTTTCTTCCCTCCCAGCTTCTAAACTTCCACAGGAATAACATCCATTCCAGGAGACATTCCTGTAGACTGGTTATATATCACCATTTCTATCTCATCTCCTACTAACCTAATTCTTAATAACCGAGTCTCATCTACCTCTAATCTTGGCATACTTAATTCTTCCACAAACACTTCCATATGTCCTTTTTCTTGACTTCCACATTCTCTGCTTTATACATATGTTCACAAAATTTCCAAAATATTTCTAACACCTCTACAAGATCTTTGGGTATTTTCCTTGTTTAAGGCTCCCTAAGCTTGGCAACAACCCCTTCTACTTTCTCTTGCCTTAGCTGTTGTGTTAAAAGCCTTTGTGCTCTAGAGTTATCAAAAAACAGTTGTTTAATAGCAGTCTTTCTAAATTCATGCATATTATCCTGGTAGTCCCTTATTTTGTCTTTAGCATTCTGTAGTTGCGCCTGTTCTTGCTCTGTAAGATTCCCCCTATTCTGCAATATTTTAACCTTTGTCAGTCGCTGTAAATATTTCTTGATACGTTTTAAACATATTCCTTTCTTCTTTTATTTCTACCCTACTTTAAATTCCACTTTCATTTTATCCCACTCCCTAGCTATAATTACTAAAGAAAATTCTACCATCCCTAATAACTTCCAAATAATTTCCACTACCCATTCTTTAAATTCTTCTCAGTGTAATAGGTGAGGAAGCATCACTTTCTCATTTTTACTTCATTACCATGCATTTTTATTTTAGTTATTACTGGTGCGTGATCCAAAACAGTTATTGGGTGTGTATCAAAACTTTCAATTACATGCACATGTTCCTGTGAAATAAAATTTCTGTCTAGCCTAGCCCAGTTTCTGTACACTGGGGAATATGGAAATTCTGTCAGAGTTAATACTACTAAATTCATATATTCCATACCAAATATTTTCATAAATGTCTTCAAAAATGTATCCTTTTTGTTATATTTTCCCTTCTAGACCCCCAGATACATCCTCACTATTACAAAGCAAATGCCAGTTCCCACCTATAAGTAATATTCCCTGCTGAAAGCTGATTATTTATCACAGAATTTTCTTAAGCTCCATTGTAGCAGTTTTAAGTGGAATATAAAAGCATGCCAGTGTAATCCTCCCCTTGCCAGTACCTCCTTATTATAAATCTACCATTACTGTATTTTCCCTCTTATATCACTATTGGAGCTCCTCTAGCAATTAATATAAGAACTCTAGTTTTCTTTTGTCCCAGATGGTCTACTGAATAACCGCCCTGAAATTATATTGTTTACCAAATTCACATGCTCAGCTCTTTCCAAATAGTTCACTACTCTTTTTTTGTATATACTTGTAAAACCATGTATGTTCAAAGATAATACAGAAAGTGTTGCCATTATGATAAAAAGTTATTATCCCCACCTAGTATGTACAACAGCTTTGATTTTTAAGTACACTAACATTTTGTCAGGTTGATCTTTTATACAGTTGTTCCTCATCATATCCATTTGAACCTATGACACATCTTACAAGATTTTTTGTTTTAATGAAAACTTTCAAACAAAAGGAACACACACACACACACACACACACACACACACACACACACGTATACACACACATGTACACACACACATGCACACACACACACACACACACACACACATGCACACACCACACCAATAACCCATTACCTTAATACAAACAAACAAAACTATGTATGTCTTCAAATAATGAAGTTTAACCCTCCTAATTGGAACATTTGTCCCAGGATACACTCATAGGCTTTAATTAACCTATAATGAAGGTTATCCATGCTAAGATGCATGGTACATCCTGTGCTTCTACTTACACTAAGTGCCATCTTTGTCTTAACTTTATTCCTCTCCTAGATGTAGAAAATGACTTGCTTTCAGAAAGCATTATCCGTTAGCCACTGAAAAAAGTACTCTGTTTTTACTGCCCCTTTATCTGACTGTCTCCACAGAAATGAGAGAATCAGACACACATTTGCCTTCAGCTTCTTTTACTTGCTAAAGGAAAACTTTTCATTGTACTCAATGTCCTTTTATTTACTTGCTTCCACTTAAAACTTGTTAGCTCAAGCACTCATTGCCCTAAGTAAAAGCAAGAAAAAACATATCAAACTGTACTTATATCATGCTATGTATACTTTTACAACCAGTCTCTCACCTCAACAAGTTAGGATTACAGCTATTATTTTAAACATGCTTTTGTCTGGGCTTTCTTGTCTTTGTATAGTGCAGTACCTACACTTCTTAAATCTAAATAAGAAGAAAGAAGGGAAAAAGGGCACCTGTTATCTTTAGGATCCCAACAACACAAAACTAACTGAAAAATGTACTGTACAACATGCAGTACATGCCACATTTTATAAAATATTGTTAACAAAAAATATCTTATTTACAGTTACCTCTTTCCTTTCCCTTCCCCTCTTCTTAATGTTCTTTCAAATATAAATGACATGAAGTAGAGCATATGCTTTGGTGTCCCCTACAAGTTTAACAAGGTCAAAAAAAGTACAATATTTCCATGTTTTCTTCTTTTGCCATATTTTACAAATGAGAATGATATTTTGTAATCCCACATTTATCCATTAATTTCTGAGCTTCTGGCTTTCTTCCTATTGATCATCTCCAAGCTGTAGTCTGATTTATTTCCAACATGCTCCTGGTCCTAGTCAACTCCTGTACTTTTCTCTGACTCTCAAACATTTTCCTTTGGAACACTGGAAAACGTTTCACTGGAATAGTCTCTCCATGAGCTTTAGTATTAGAAGAATAACAAGTAGAATCCCCTTCTGTTTGACAGCTCACTTTTTGTTGGATAAACTTTTGTATTTCCTACTCAGCATGTTCTGCATCAAAAATAGTCTAAATATAGATGGATACAGCTTGAATCTCACACCTGCCTCTTCACATTTCCTGGTTCTTGGAATAAATTTACTCCTCTTCTGCTTGGTGTATAGTAAGTTATTTTCTACAAACACTCCTTATGCACAGTTTTGACAGAATCAACTCTTTCTGCTGGTAGGATTGCATCTTTTCTATCAGAGGTCTTGGCTGCTTTCTCGTGGCCAGGTTTTAAGCATACACATGTTGTGCCCTTTCAATTAACTCCAGCTGTGGAACATGAGTCCAGTTACTTATTTGTATTTCCATAAAGGTAATACAGTCTGTTCCTTCCAGTTTCTCTGGTTCAGAAAAAATCAGGTTTTCCCTGTGTACAATGTCCTCTAATTTTACCTTTTGTAAGCATCTCTTCTTGAGCAGTCTCATACTCAGCCAGCCTTTTCTTCAGTTTGACCTCTGAATTTTGCAGTTTTATCAGCTCATCTGAATTCCCATTTAAAGCTTTCCATTTTTTCCAGCTTTTATTACTTGAGTGGATATACTCCTTCAGTGTTTTGTTTATTTTAATCAGCTCTGAGAATATTGACCAAAGCTGCAGCTTGAATTGCTTTTTGCTGAACTGTAGGATTCTTCCCAGGCTGTGTTTTCTCCTCACATATTATGGTTGATTTTCTTTCAGTTTCTCTAAATGTAATTTTTGCTGACATCTAGGCAGTGCACTTACTAGCCAGTATCTGAAATATACCCCAAAATACATTTGCTGGCTTTCTTTTCTGAGTTTCAGTTTTCACACTGGGAGAGCTGAAATTAAGCTGTTGGTGTGCAGCCACCTTGGGAGTTCAAAAGGATTACCAAATATTCTTGGCTTATCAAGGTAGAACCTGAATTGTCTATGCACAACCAGGGAATGTAGAAATACTCCCTTTTGTGAATTATGGATGAAAGTGGACCAATGTATGGCCTGACTGAGCCACAATTCATTTACCATTTCAGGCATGAAAGAGGGATTGACCCTTAAAAGCTCTCTGTCTCTATGAAAAATACAGGAGGGTTGCCATAACAGCCTGGAATTTGGAGAGTCATCTGGCAGAAGCAAGTGCTACCAAAGAACGTTTTTCTAAGAACAGAATTTGAGACAGGCAGATGTTGTTGATCCCAGCACAAAACTGAGGTCTCAAGCAAATAGCTTTCCTAGAAAGTTTTATGTGAAGTACACCTTTTAAAAATTGTTTACCTCTAGTCTGGCCAGCAGTGGTGGATCCAGAGGTAGCCCCATGGATATGGCTGAAATGTGTACCTTAACAGATGAGAATGCTAGGCCAGACTGCAAGAGCTCATACAAATAAGACAAGACCAGTCAGGCATTAGTGTGAAGCGAGTCCTGGTATTTATGACAGCATACAGTAAATCATTTCCATTTTACTATGCAAGATTTTCTGGTAGTAGGTTTTCTTGCCTCTTGGGAGAAGCTGAAGCACATTCTCACAAAATTTGTGACTAAAAGGAATAGGAGTCCTATCATTCATAATGTCAGGCTGAGGGATTACTGGTGGGAATGAAGTAATGAGCCATTTTGCTTTGTGAGCAGGTCCACTGTGGGTGGGATGATTCTGGTGATGGTCCTTGGCTAGGCAGAAGGAAAGGAGAACCAGTGCTGCCTTAATCAACAGGGAGTCACCAGTAACATCTCTGAGTATTTTCTTTGAATCGTGAATAAGACAATGGGAAGAGGAGAAAAGGAAGGGAAAGGAAGGCATATTAAGTACATTGCATTCATTTTCCAAGCCTGAGGACAGCAAGTCTTGGTACAGAAGAGCAGAAGTTGTTTCTTGCTGATGGAAACAAAAGATCTATCAGAGGCACCCACCACCTGTGGCCAATGTCTAGGAAACTCTCTGTTTAGCATCTATTCATAGGGATCTTCCCTAAATCTGCCTAGAAAGTCTGCCTGAACTTCGTACTGTGAAGGAATGTAAACTACTTGGAGGAAGAGGATTGCTATTATGGCCGGCTTCCATGCCAAAAGAGTCAGTCTGCACAGTTAGTAAGATCTGATGCCCTCTGTTGTTTATGTACCACGTGAATGTTGCATTCTGTCTGAACACTCTTAATGGACCTGGTTTCCAGGAATGGGAGAAAATCTGCAGGGCCTTAATTAGTGTCCTCATCTCTTTGAGACTGGTAAACTCAGACCTTAGATTTGTAGGCCATTCCCCTGAGCTTTCAAGTTGCCTGTCCATGCTCCCCAAGCTTCATCTGATGCAATTGTGTGCAGCTGCTGCTGAAAGGGAAAAGCCAGGTTTAGCTTTAACTGTGATATTCACCACAGTATTTCCCTCTTTAGCCAAGGCAGGAGATGGCTCCGTGTGTTCACGGGATAACAGTGTTGAGACCAGATGTTTTTTTCAGATATCACTGAATTTTTCATATGCAGTTGGCAGAGGGGTCCATGACAATGGTTGCCACCATGAATTCCAATGCTCTCAAGATCTACCTTACAGTACAGGTCTGAAGGGGAGGAGGAGAAAGGAAGTAAATGGTTATGCTCTGCACTTTGGCAAGAGGAAGGAAGGAAGATCTAAATGAGTTTAGACAGCACCCCAAGAAAACTAGATCTTGGGTTGGTATCATTCCTAACTTTTTTGGATTGATTGTGAAACTCAGGGCCTTAGAATAAGACCATGGTGAATTTGAAATGAGTGAGGAGTACCTGTGGACTATGGGCCTCTATTAACAGCTCATGCATATATGAAAATATCTGTATTCCTCAAGTCCTGCATTAAGCTATCAATGCTGCAAGGCACTTTGAAACAGCTCTGAGGGCTGTAAAAAAATCAAAAATGCAAAGCAGAGCACTGAAAGTAAGATGAGCCAGTAAAAAACCTCAGAAATGTCCTCTAAGCTATATAAGCAGGAATGAGAAGATAGGGATTCTTTAGGTCCAAAGACATGAGCAAGGCTTGAGGAAGGATAAATGAAAGAGTTTGCAGGTACAACATCCTGAATGATGGAAGAAGAAGGTGTTGAGGGTGGAGAGCTGCAGTGCTGGTCTCCAGTCTTTTCCTTTTCTTGGGAGAAGAAATAGTCTGGTATATAACCCTTTTCCACTTATTGCAGAGGCAATGGTTTTATCATGCCTTGCTCTAGCAATGTTTGAGTAACAGGATTGAGCCACTGTCTGATTTTGTGGAGGACGAGGAGGGATGCCAATGAAAGCGGCATTTCATTCCAGCTCATTATCCATCCCTTTTGGAAGACTGAAAGAAGCCATTTGCTAGAAGTAATGAGTAACCAGTTTTTAGGGTTATTTTGAGCCTTTTGGATAGGGGAAAAAATCGACCAAGGGGTGGGGGTTGGGAGTGGTCATAGGGTAGTTAAGTCTCCCAGATCTACAGTCCCTATTTGGTTTATCCTGGAATCTTTTCCTAGCCATTTTCTTTGCCTTATGAGAAGGCCTGGTTTCCCTGTGAGAGAATGAAGGGGGGTTTGCAGAGCAATTACTATGGTACTGTAAGAATTGGAAGGATGGTAGAATACTGGAATCAACTGGAAATAATAAGAATGAGACTGGAATGAAAGCCTATCTTTTAATTACCCAAACCTGTGCTGAACAGATGCCAGTCTCTCCTTTACATGCCAAATCTTCCTGTACCTTTCAGAATAAAAGTCTGCATACACTGTAGTTTGGTTAAGAATGTTTTGTGATGTATGGTGGTGGTAGATGTCAACAATATTTGAATCAATTCTTAAATGTCTACAACTTCTGCACTCATTATACTGTTTGTAAATACTGTACTTAAAATGTTATGTCCGCAGATTCTGCACTTGTGTTCTTTTCCTCCAGAATAATAATTAATATTCTGTAACGCTTGATATTTGACCAAACCCCTGCACTCACTACCGAGTGTCTGTACTAAACTTCTGAGGACTGCACTGCAGTTAATTTCTGCGTATCTGTCTGAACTAACTGACTGTGTTCTGAAGTATCTCTTAATAATACCAAAACCCTGTAAATTTCTGCAAGCTTCTTTAACCTTGGTTCCCAAGCCTTGTGTGACAGGTCCCTACTCTGGGTCAGCAATCAAGGAGACTTGATCCTCACCACTGACTCAAGTGAGGGACGGTCACTAAGAGCAAAGATGGATTCACACAGTATTTTTGAACGCAGCTTCCTGCACCAGGGACAATTTCACGGGGCACATGCTCCAGACCCACACAAACTCCACAATGACTACTTTGGAGCTGTGTGTGGCTCTTCCCAGTAGCTGACACACAATTAGATAGTTGAGTTTCACACTCACATACACACCTGGGAAAAGCTGGCACACATTTACTAGTGGTGCCCCTTTCTACCCAGACTCTAAGTCAGCCAGCTACCCTAAGGCTCTTACAAAGGGTACCCAATTATATTGTGTAAAATTAATACTAATACAAATGGCAGTGTGTGACTAAAGCAGCAATGCTTTCAGGAGCAGCCACAGTTTCACTAAAACAAGCATAAGTACTTTCAAGATGTAAAAAGCACTCTGTAAAGGACCAGCCACAATGAAAGGTATTAAATATTTAATGATAGATAATAAAACAGAAAACAGGAGAATAATGAATACAATAAACAGAGTTTCAACTACAGAAATATAAAAAATAATACAGTTGGAAAGTTTCTCACAGATGCAGAAAACAAACTAACCTCACTAAATAATCCTGACTAAAAAATTACTGTTCCCTGACTACTTACTAAAGCAAGGCAAGTTGGTGTGTGTTGAGTGTCTTACCAAAGCAAAAGCCAAATGATGTCTCTGTGTCCGTGTGGATGTGCGAGACATATCCTGTCAGAAATCTTTCCTGTCAGATTCTCAAGTGCTGCTGCAAAGGTTCCAAAAAAACAGACATAGCTTTGCTAAGATCTGTGGCAGCATCTGAAAGCTGTAACACAATTTTAAACTTTCCGCCCTTCCGGGGTTCTCGGACAAACATACACATTTCATCAGTTGCAACAATACAACCTAATATATATGCATACATTTTTTCTGTCCAGCAGGACCTACAGCTGATGCATTTTAACACTAGTAACTTTACAAATAAATTTTTAATACAAATATCTGTACAAATCAGTGTGATAGCCAAATAAAATTATTTGCAAAACTCCAGCTACCTATGCTGGCATAATTACACATGCACTGCCCTACTAACTCTGGTACAGGTGGCACTTCCTCATAACATCACACCTCATACCATCTAAACAAGATCTGTTTACACTTAATGTATTACACATTCTGTTAGCTCATTTTATTCTTATCAGTATTCTTGACTGAAGCTTATTTTCAGTAAAATGAAAAAAAGGCTTCCACCACAATGAAAAGTTCACTGAGAAATTCTGTTAAAATGTTGGCTTTAATAAAACGAAGAAATAAAAAGCACAAATTGTGCTGTTCAAGTTGCAGGTCAAATAGGATAAGCGCTTTCAGTTAAAAAAACTTATTCAGATCCTATGACCTGCAACTTGAACAGCACAATTTGTGCTTTTTATTTCTTTGTTTTATTAAAGCCTACATTTTAACAGAATCTCTTAATGAACTTTTCGTTGTGGTGGAAGCCTTTTTTTCATTTTACTATTTTTGCCTATTAAGGCTTCCCCTGGAGGTGGTTTTTGGTTTGGTTGTTTGCGTTTGTGTTTCAAGCTCATTTCCACTGATTGAAAGTTATTTACTGACACTGCATGCAAAATGCGACAGCCAGCTTTAATATCTAGATTTTTGCATGCAGAATAATATACTTTTGTCTAACAAACTACAATTAAATGACAGCTGATCTTACAAGTATCTTGGCCCAGAAGTAATAAAGATCAATCTGCAGTACTTCATAATTTTATCTTTTTCCGGCAAATGCTTGGAAAGAGTGGCAGTATCTGGACCAAACAAAAGAACCTTGTTTAAAGGAACACTAATATCTTCAGGAAGGGTGAAAGCATAACCAAGCATACCTCCTGGTCACAGAACCTGTAGCAGTTGCTTTGGAGGAAGCATTTACTGCATCATATCTGCATTTAGTGGTGTGCCTAGCTATTTTGAGGCCTGTGCCGTCAAATATAGAGCCTATTGTTTACTGGTAGGTTCCTCAGGAGAGGATAAAGTTTTACTTAAATTGCTGAGGATAGGTAAGTATTTACTCATCTGAGTCTGATAATTCAGAGCTCTAAAGGCCAGAGTAGAGAATGTAAAGACATTCTTTTCACCAATATGTCCATTGCTCTGCTGTCCTTATCTGAAAGGAGAGCACTGGCAGCACATAATAACTTGGAGGGCTTGTCTATTTACATAGAAAAAACAGAGGGGTCTTCCACAATTTTTTTTTTAAACAGAAATTTTAAATTCTCAATTAGGTTGTAAAATCTTTCATGGCTTTAAAGAGCTGGCGGCTGAGAGTTTGGTGCAGTGGAAGTGGACAGAAAAGCATATAGAACACAGGTACAGGAGCAGGGGTGTCTTCTTCCAAGAGGTTATAGTACTTCTATTGACTTTTCAGAAATCTGTTTAGATTCCCATTCAAAATATTTCATCATATTAACAATAGTGCCTCCAAATGAAGGTTCTTCAACAGAGGAGTCAAGGAATCATAATCACTGGAGACCACAACCTGACAAATACATTTGAGATCAACAGGCCAAAGAGTGCTCATCTGAGTGGAAGTCGAAACAGCAGTAGCAGCAGTACCTGCACAGGAAAGTGGATCAAGTGCCATTATGACTTTAAATAGGCCCTGTGAGAAATCCATCCACTCCTTTTTGCTGGACATCTGGGTGGAGGTAAATAAGTTTTTAGCTTTTTGTTTCTTTTTTCTATGCGTGACATCTGCTTTGACTAAATGTAGACTCTCTCTCTAATGAAAATGTGTAGTATGCATTAGGGTCCCTCAGAAACTATCAAGCGGGGTTCCCTCTTCTTACAATTAATGGTAGCATCAGTCATTTTGGACATATTGACCTTAGACACCATACCAGCCTCCAGGAAGGTCACAGAGTATCTGTTGGGTGTACTTTGGGTTCCAAAACCATTGGGGGTATGTCCGTGCCTGACTGTGCAGTCAAGTTAGGCCTAGGTCTCAAACTTTTTCTTTTGAAAGGACAGGATGTCAGGGGTAGATGTGTCTGCCATCTTTGCTTGGGACAGCACTTAATGGATAGAATTTCCAAGTAGGAATTAAGAGAAAAAAGTCACATTCTTAGAGCATTGTAAAAGGACTAACAGCCGTACTCTGCATCAAGACAGAAAAGGCACTGGAGGTGGAGATCCTTGTAGGGAATCTGCCTATTGTAATCAGACTTTCACCTCCTAGCTAACATTTAATAGAGCAACAAACAAACAATCAAGAAACTTAAAGGAAGATTCCCCAACTGGCCATTTATCTGAACCAGTGAAGGCCAACGGTAACAACGACCAAGTGTAGAACAGACCAACGGATGGGAGACATGCATTTAGACTGCTGGTGACATAGTTTAGGGATTTACGCTCATACATCCGCTTTCGTACCCTTAACAATGCAGACATAGGTTACACAGCAGACTTATGGCTCTGTGGAAGGTTTTGTTTTTTGTACCCTATCCGGAATTCCAGGTTATTTGGCGAGATAACCCAACAGTTTGGAATACTATAACAGTGATCTAAGGAAGGCCATTATGAATGAAGAATGGAAAAGAGTATACTGATATATTAAAGAGACGGAAATTAAGGTAGAGTGAGATTTATTTATTTATTTATTTTACACTTGTTGAACAGGAGAATCTGACTGGATAAATGTCCATTTTCAGCGGAGGCCCGGGGAGAAAAATTCCAGAGTTTGTAAATATACAAAGGCAAGCAAACACATACAGAGTCATTTAACCAATACAGAGACCAAGTACAAAACATAACATATTAGAAGTACATAGAAAAAAAAATATTTTAACCGCAAATTGTAGTAGCAGGACATATTAGATGTATGTCCAGTAATTTCTACTTGAATTAATGAGAGTATGTATATTTCACCCATAGATATGTATAAATTTACAATATTGTGTTTGAGTATGATAGTGCAGGAAAGAGATGAGGAGTACAGTGAGTAGTAGAGAGATTTCAGGAGTATAGTAGAACTCCTAGTAGATGAGGTTTGCGTATTAAGAAAACTAGAACATACAGTAAATTAGTATAAGGAGGTTGACAGAGAAAATCCTGAGGGAAAAGCACGTGTAGAAGGTCAACCTGGGGAAAGGCATGGGCATTGTCTAGTGATAAATAGGTGTTCCTTTAGTTGTTGTTTAAACTTAATGATAGAATTTACTGAGGTAATATCAGGGGGCAGTGAGTTCCAGATTTTGCCTATGTAGTTAGGAAAGAGGGAGTCTCCTGTGGAGTTGTTGGTTCTGGTGATCCTGATTAAGGTCCTGTCACTAGAACGTAGTTGTCTTGGGTTTTCGTGTATTTTAAGAAAATTAGATAGTGCTGGTATTTTGTCTGGATATAGTAGGAGTTTTTTAGCGAAAACTAGTAGCCGCGGTTTCGGCCGAAACCGCGGACCGCGAGTGTCGGTCCTTTTCTTTACGCTTTTTAGCTAAATGTGAAGTCGGAGTCTCCGACGGCATGATATAAGCAAAAGCGGAGCCGAAAAGCTCCTCTGCAAACTCCGACCGACGTCTAAGCGTTCGTCGGTTGAAGGAAGCACAGGCTAGACAAGCTGCTACGTCGTGGTCTGGGCCTAAACAAGGTAGGCAGTAAGAGTGGAAATCTTTATGAGGTATTTGTTTCCCACAAGTTAAACAGTTATTCACTTTTTCTGACATCGGCTGAGACAAGAAAGAGTCCCCAACGGGGTACTTAGCTTTTTAGAAGTCTTCGGTAGTAGCAATCTCTGGTTCTGACCGACCGGCACTTGCAAACAGCTTCTGCTTCGGGCGCCACGTGGCAAGAAAGACTGAGGAAAATGGCGTCGGCTGATGCCTTTATACCCGCTGAACTGCAGCTATGACGTCGGGTGAAGTGCGACATCAGCCGAGGCCAGACCCAGACTTTGGAATCCGGCCGACTGAAGGGCTGCCTGAGGCCAGGACAACCCATTTGTAAGGACTGCAGATGCATCCTTGAAGGACATCGTAGTTGTCTTGGGTTTTTGTGTATTTTAAGAAAATTAGATAGTGCTGGTATTTTGTCTGGATATAGTAGGAGTTTTTTAGCGAAAACTAGTTGGTGGAAGGTAATGAGATTTTGAAGTTCAAGCCACTTTAGTTGGTATAGTGAGTGGCAATGATTTGCATTTAAAAAACGAGGATTGATTGGTATGAAGGCATTATAGAAAATATTAAGTGAAATTATGGATAATAAGACAGGCAAGGTACAAAATGCAATAAAAAAAGACAAGAAAGATTTAAAATGTTTTTCAGAAGAAATACTTTCTACTTTAGAATTATGACAGAAAAACTGAATTAAGGCTGATGGGAGATGCAAAAAAATGGAAGCCAGGAATTGTCACTTATAAACTAGAAGAAACAATGGATCATTTTTATACAATGCAGAAGAATTAAGGAATTCTGCAGTTATGCAAGAAACAATTTAAAGATGAAAGGTTATCAAAAGTAAATATGAATATGATGCTGTATGGAATACATTATAATATTGAAAAGACAACACTGATTCTTTCTAATAAACCTTTAGTTAGTATTATATGGATAGTAAGAGATGTCAAGAGTTACATAATCAAAACGGGTCTATATTATAACATCGAAATCTATAAAGATCAAATGCTATAATATCGAACCCTAAACACCGAAATCTGAAAACATCAGTCAGAATAGCGAATTTTTTCCCCAAGGAAAAAATTCGCTATTCCGAAAAACATACACACAACACAAACACACACAAAAAACAGCAATCCACACATATACACTTAAAATCCTACACCTAAACCTAAACTAAACTTTACATACACTACTAGCTATCCACTTACCTTAACCCAACCCTAACCCTAAGGTCCGTCACTATCGCACACTCACCTCACCCGCGCCCTAACCCTAACTCAACTAACCCACTCCTAACCCTAACCTACACACAACCGCATACTTACCTGACCCACACCCCAACCCTAACTCACCTAACCCGCCCACTAACCCTAACCTACACACAATCGCACACTTACCTGACCTGCGCCCTAACCCTAATGTCCACACAACCACACACTTACCTGACCCGCTCCCTAACCCTAACTCACCTAACCCGCCCCCTAACCCTAACCTACACACAATCGCACACTTACCTGAACCTGACCCATAACGTTCCAACATATCGAACGCTGAAAACAGTGAAGCCACAGCAACGGTCCTGCATCTTCACTGTTTTCAGCATTCGACATTACGGGGTCGATGTTATAACATTCGATCTTTGTAGATTTCAATGTTATAATATAGACCCAATCAAAACTGGGATGGAAAATGTGTGAATAAAATAAAAAAATGTTTACGGAATAATGGGTGGGATTGGATATTAATTTGATTTATTTGTACAGACTGCAAATTACTAGCACATGGAAATGTTACACTTTACTTGCTTGTTGTTGTATGGTTTATGTTTTTGAAAGTGCATAAAAGTAAAGTCCCCTATTCTTTTCAATAGGTGCCATGGGATATTTTACATTCACATGAGCTACCCTCAAATGAAGCAGATGGGACCCTTGGTTTAATGCCTCATACAAAGGACAATATACACAGGATTGTACTGCTGTGCTGCACCTGAAGTGGGAACAGAACCCACAGCCTTCTGTTCTTCCAATACCAAAGGCAAGTGCACCACCTCTTGCACCACTGACACTACAGTATCAATCAATATAAAAAAGGAGAGCTGAAGCCAAAACAGTCCTGTATTGTTGATCCCTCCCAGAAGGGGATTTTGAGCATGGTAGCAGCTGTTACAGGTGAAGCACTGCATAGTAAACAGAACTGGAAGAAGACACCAAAAAGAATCTGGATATCCCTCCAGCTCAAAGAAAACTAGAAGAATGAGCTGTTGCACACACCAGGAGGGATTAGACAGAATTAACTGGACTAGAATTCTCATAGTACAGCTAACTCAGCAGCTTTTAAAAGTTTTCATGGGCACGGAAGGGACTGGATGTCAGTAGGAGGAAAACATAAAAATGCACTATTAAACTGATGCACAACCTTAAAAGTTTCACAGCTGGACATCTTCTCATAACAAAATGGTAAAACATCAGTTGTGTGAGTTAACAATGACCAATTTATAGTTAGACTCTTGAGGTCAATCTGCTAAAGGCTAAACAACAACGTTAGCCATTTATAAACTTAAAAGGGTTTGTCTGCTACTTTAAACAAAAGGGTGTTTCAAAATGATCCTAAGAGGGGGGTAACGTGGAACATGTTTTTGGAGTGTAATGACTTGACATAATTTAAAAATTCCCTACAGAGCACTCTATCAGAAATGTTGGGGGAAGCAAAGGACTTTAAATTTGAAAATTATATCTCTGATCTGGGACACAGAACAGAAGCTGAACTGGCCAGTCATCATAAGGCCTTACTACTAAAACAGCAATTACTAAATAGTATAAATCAAACTCTAAGTCACCTGTAGTTGAAGAAATGAATATTGTAAAACAGATAAAAATGGATATTACATATTTAGAAAAGGGAAGGAGCAAATTACAAATAAATAAATGAAATTTGTGGGAAAATATATGCCGTATAATGTTCAGGAAGTGGAATGAGGTTTAAGGGAAGGTAAGAACTGAGCAATTTATGTAATGGAGTAAATGAGAATTGTTATAAAGAAAGCAGATATGTAATACATAATGAATGTAAATGAAGAGTTAATATGGTTTGTTTTTTTCTTACTAATGTATGTGTCAAGTGATAATTTAATAAAGAAATAGCTACAAAAGCTAGAATCATCAATAACATTAATTTCAATCAAATAATACATCAAGTCTAAACAATTCAAGGGCAGCATTTGCAGTTAATGCACCTCACCACTGCACTGCAAAAAAAGATAACATTAAAAGCCAGCTCTGACCGTTTTCTCACTCCCAGATTTCACAGGCAAGGCTCTTTAGGCAATCATAGTGCTAAAATAAAGGTCACCAAAAACATGTCGGCCTTTTCTCAGAGATGAAGAGCACAAAACATTCCAAAAGTCTATAGTTTCTGATTACATGATACATTAAATGAAGCTGTGTATAGTGCACGATTTAGTACCTTAAGTGAGTATATGTGCTACTGTGAGATTCAGTACATTTAACTGTGTATACTTGCTGTAAAGATTCAGGACATTTAACTGTGCACATTGATTCAGTACATTTATCTGTATGTACCTACTATGATGATTCAGTACAAATAACTAAATATAAGTGCTATGGTGAACCTGCACTTCTCACCAAACATGCAACAACAAATGGGTTGGGGCATGTTTATGTCCTTGTACCCGTGTTACATGGGATCTCTGGCACTCCTTGGGTGGCACCTTTCTGATAAACTCACTTGGTTTCACCATCACTGTTTTGCAGCATCTGACACTTGTAAGGATTCCATATTAAAGTTCTAAGTACACCAACACACAGAAACGTGAAGCACTAACTGTACTGCTTAGTTTCAGAGGTTATATGGAGGCATGAGGAAATGGAAGCTAAGACAACTAAAGCATCCCAATACCAACTGTCCTTGTCCACTGCAGCTACCTCCGGTGATTTTGGGGGTGATATTACCAATTAAGGTGCTTTGTGTAACACATCAATTTACAGGTTTGAACTACACCTGCCATGCTGCATCGAACAGCATCAAGTCAAACTGAGTAATTCATATTCACAATGATTCTAGAACAGACTATGAAAGTCAGCAAACTTCCAAACAAGACTGGGATCACAAACTGAATAAAATGCAATGCTAGAAATATTTATTTAATAATGAGTTTACACACACTTGTATATATATATATATATATATATATATATATATATATATATATACATACAGATAAATACACACACACACATATATATATATATATATATATATATATACACACACACACACACACACACACACACATATATGTGCGTGTGGGTATAATTTATTTATTTAACATTTGTTTATCGGGAAAGTATATATACACATATATGTGTGTGGTGTGTCTATATATATATATATATATATATATATATATATATATATATATATATATATATATATATATATATATATATATATATACACACACACACAGACATATATATACATATATATACACACACACACACACACACACGTATGTGTATATATATATATATATATATATATATATATATATATAGACACACACACACATATATATATATATATATATACACACACACACACACAAAACGGCTTTTCCTCAAAAGTCAGTTCTATTTGCCCAACTTGCAGAGAAGCTAGCACACAAATTCAGCAAGCAAGATGAAAAAAATCATCACAGTACATCTGTTCTATTTTTAAACGCATTTACCGTATCTTTTTCTTGTTGATGTCTTCCATTGTGAATGCAGAGGATTGGGAAAGCTGTTCAAATACTTGACCCGAGTCTGACTTTGTAAGAACTCCATACATAGGCAAGGAAATCAAATGTATTCTGATCTCTGTGTCTGGTGATCTGTCATCCTATGAAGACAGCAAAGGATGTGTTTTTAAGAAACCAAGGCACACAAAATGCTCAACAGAATTACATAAAAGAACTCCCTGTGGTTTGGTAAGTTACATTAATCACAGATTGTTAAATAATATAAAAATTCAAATTTTGTTTTATAATTTGATTAATTTACAAGAAATTAGCATATTTATGACATCTGCAAAACCACCTGTATAACAAGACCTGAAAGCCAAAAAAATGCATTGGCAGACAAACCAACCCTCAAGCATATGGTGCTGTCTAAACCCCACTCCAAACTGAAAATGAAGTTATATTACTGGGAATTCCAGTTGTTGAACGGGTATTCATAAGCTCACCCTGAGCTTGACTGGCCTAGCCCTCCATGAAAAGGGAGGTACAGTCTTGAGTGGGAACAGGCAAGATGTAATGGTGTCAAGACTCCAAGTATCCCTGGACTTCTTATATTTCCTGTAAGAAATAGGGAGTTTAAGGTGAAAGCTTGCAGAACATGTACTGTTTGATGGACTAAACTAGAATAAAATGGGATGTTTTGTCCCACATGCCTTAAACCCTAAACCATCCTGCTTCCTACTGGTGCAACGATTTCTTACCAAACGCTACCATACCAAACCCTCTAACTAATAATAGGGAGGGATGCATTGGCTGAAAAAGATTACATTCACACTCTTGAAAGGGGCAAATTCCTGTCCACAAAGGAGCAAATCAATGGGCTGCCCAATAGTTACACAGCTTAGATGAGAGGACCAAGAGTAAGCAAACACATCTTATTAACAGGGTGGTGCTGACTTGTCATGATGAGAGTCAGTGAGGTAGGACTAAGGGCTCACAGCACAACAGTATAAAATGTTCTGAGAAGCCAAAACATATTAAAATGAAAGTGATTTTCCTTACTAAATAAACTATGGCAAAGATCCACTAGAAAGAGTAGTGCATTATATTTAAATAAGCTTGCTCTCTCACACGGTGGCTCAGTGGTTAGCATTGTCGCCTCACAGCAAGAGGTTCTCCAGTTTGATTCTCGGCTGGGGTACCTTCTGTGCAGAGTGTGCATGTCCTCCCTGTGGTCGCGTGGGTTTGCTCCGGTTTCCTCCCACATCTCAAAGACATGCTGCAAGTGGATTGGACACTCTAAATTGGCCCTAGGTGTGAGTGTGTGTGTGTGTGTGTGTGTGTGTGTGTGTGTGTGTGTGTGTGTGTGTGTGTGTGTGTGTGTGTGTGTGTGTGTGCATTCTGTGGAAGGTTGGGTGTCGGGCTGGCAACTCGACACTGTAAAACTCCACTGCCAATCATGAGCGGACAGGTGATCCGCTGTAGTGACCCCTAACTGGGAAAAGCCGAAAGAAGAAGAAGCTTGCTCTCTCAAGCTTTCATTTTGCCTGTCTACTGTAGTGTAGTAAACTTCTTGAATTGTATTTATATCTTCCCCTAATAAGCCTACTGATTTTCAACAGCTGTGGACTGAAACAAAACAATTCTTTCTGCTGATATGATTTCATCGTTACTAATATAGACACACACAACTGGAATGACTACAGAGACACCTTACTAAAATGATACAAGGTCTAAATAGCATGTCCTACATGGACCATCCCTAAGCCCTGTCACAATACTCGGTATCCTACAGACTGTTATGAAGTGACCTGTGTCTGGCATACAAAGCATCTTTCAACTCATTACCAGACTTACTGTACATAAGCACATCAAATAACACCAAAAATACTCTGTCTAGAGATCTAAACTTCCTTTGCAGCATCAACAAAAAAGTTTGGAGCGACTGGTATATCTCGCAGAGGATACAGCTGCTATGGAACAGACTCCCCATCCACATAAAAAAATGTTCATCCCTGTCCATATTCAAGTGCAACTTAGATCTATGGATGGGAAACAGAAAATTTATCACAGGACTGTCCCCTGTACTCTAATAGACAGAGGCAGCTCCTAAATGCTTTATCCCATGTATGGGTCCCCTCAAATTATCTATGGTGTGATCCAAGTTATTCTCATTAGGGGCAATATATAATTATTGACCTTAGGATGACCTAATATGATAGGTTATTCAAGCACAAATAGGGAAACTGGAAAGGCTTAAAATGGCCTACAAGAGCAGCTAGCCTTATGCCCTTTTTTTTGCTGTGGTACACCAATCAAGTTGTTTATTTCTACTTTCATAATATTAACAGTCTCTTCCTTCCAGTTTCTCTGGTACAGCAGAAAACCTCAGGTTTTCTCTGTGCACTCTGTCTTCAAACTCTATTTTTTTTGGAACAGCTCTTTCTGAGAAGTGTCATACTCAACCGGCCTTTTCTTCATTTCAGCCTCTGATTTTTACAGTCATATCACTTCATTCAAATAACTAAAGCTTCTTCTGTTTTTTCTAGTCTTTGGTTATCTGAGCTGATATATTCATTCATTGTTTCATTTATTTAAATCTCCTCTGAGTACATTTGATTTATTTTTTCCATCTAAATTACAGGAAGCCATCTCTTGTACCAAAACTGAAGCTTTAACTGATTTTTACAGAACAGCTGCAGGATCCTTCCAAGCCAGTGTTTTCTCTTCACCTTTTCTGCTTGATTTTCTTTCAGACTCTCCAAAATGTTTTTCTTTGCTGGTATCTAGCCAGTAACTGAATTTTACCCAAATAACAGTTTCAATGGCACTCCTTTATCTCGGTTTATGTTTTCACACTGGGAGAGATGAAATTAATCTGTTGATTCAAGTGTGTAGCCATCCTGGAAGTCCCTATTCAAATATAATTTAAATGAATGCACAGGTAACTAGAAATTCACCTGTGGCTTAGCATTCTTGTCCCTCATGGAGAGGGGCAACGTGTAAATATTGCAGCATATCTGTGTTTTGCCGGTTTCGGATTTATTTACACACAAAATATAAGGGCTAAAAACTACCATGGGAATGTAAAACTAGGCTTCTTAAGATCCTCACAAATCAACAGCCTAGTAAAGCACTATGAATCTATATAGATGCAGTTTACCTGACTGTGCAAGCTCTTCATTCAAAGTGTGAATTGCCAAATATTTTGGTGGACTCGTACTTTGTCGAATGACAAGAGTTGGACTTTGTGTGAGACTGCCAAACAGTGGGGTTTAGGGAGTTTTTTGATTTCCCCATCTGCACTGTTGTTCCCCTTCAGAGCTGGTGTGTATGTGTGTGTACATGTGTGTATGTATATGTATATATATATATATATATATATATATATAGATAGATATATATATATATATATATATATATATGTGTGTGTGTGTGTGCTGTGTGTGTGTATATATATATATTTATTATATATGTGTATGTGCACGAGTGTATATATTATCAGGATGTAGGGGCACATCCCCCTACATCAGGGGGTGCAGGGGGATTTGCTTTTTGCAAAAAGGCTTTATTTCTTCTGCATTTTTGGATGCTTTTGTAGACAAGGAATTGTGTCTGCACACACACACACACACACACACACACACACACACACACACACAAGTATGTAGTAAGTAACCAAGATGAAACATTATGTAGACTGTGAACATGTAAATATACAATATCCTATCTATGTATGTAAATAATGGAGGTTTTCTCTCCAGGTATCCTCTGAAAAATGGATATTTATCCCAGGCAAACTTTCCTACGAACAAAGAAAAATAAATAAATGTATTCTTCAAAAATGATGCACAAAGTATACCTCAGTGCATGGAGTCACAAGATACAAAATGGAGGAGTCTAGCATCACAGTTCTCCACAAAAAAAATATATTTTAATGGACATCCAAACCCAAATAATTCACAGCAGATCAAGGTATCATACAGCTTTGCCCATGCTGTCAAAAAAGCTGTTTTTTAATAATCTTTTTAATGCATACTCGTGTTAATGTTCTTTTGGTAAAGTAAGGTTAATCTTCTATCATCATCCTTGTGACTTTCTGTGGTACCCTTCCCTAAGTTCTCATTTTCCTACTGTCTGACTTTGAGCCAATCTCTTAACCAGATAATGCTTGGGTACAACCTGGAATTTGGGCTTGGCTCCAAAATGGTCCACATGACTGCAGGCCTAGTAACTACACAGGAACTCAGGAACCTGAGGCCTCTTGGCCCAGGATTAGAGAATAAAATAACCATGGTTTTGAAGTTTTAAATGAAATATTAATATTCACTGAAAGAAAATAACCAATAAAAGTTTAGTTTCTTCACTCCAAACATAAGTACAAAAACTGTGAATTGTCTAAATCAACCATGCAGGAATGCAGTTTCTTTCAATTCTCATTTTAACTCCTGTACAGGTTATGAACTAATTTCAGTTGCTCACAGCACATTTCATTCACAACAGAAAACAGTATAGCTGATTCAAAACAAAGTCTTTTAACAGTTCACTCTTTCGTCTAGAAAGAAAAAGTGAGCAAGGTTTTCCTGTAATATAATAGGCTAAGCAAACTGTAGAAATAAAATGCATGGTTTCACTTACCACCAGATGCCATCTTCCTATCAGACCTCCAAGTACTGTACTACTGTACAGTCACCAATGCTTCAAGGGACATACTTTGGCAAATCTTAAATTTTCCAAAGTCCTCTTTCTCTCCCTCAAAAATGAAGGACTTTTAAATGTCCTTCTTCCTACACCTGGACTCTGCCTTAATCTCCTTTAACTATACCTCCCACCCTGCCTCATCATCTGGCCATTCTGCCCTTCTAGCCACTTAGAGATCACTGGAGATACTAAGCCCAGATAAGCCTTACTAAAGTTTACTTCAGCAATGAGCAATGTTTTACATTTTTTTTTTTTACACAAACACACACACTAACATAGTCCGTGGCTAGAGTATAGATGGAGTATATAATAATCCAGTGTTCAGTGTTCAATCTTCATGAATTTACCTCTTCATCAAAGAATATCACAAAATTCAAATGGCAAAAATCACTCCATACTGTTTCTTGTCTAACAAAAGAAGGCTCCTTCTTTCACTTTAGAAAAGCTCTTTTACGAGGGTGTTCTGGATTTTACACAAGCTATTGTTCATGTTGTTTGGTCTAAAATTACATGACGCAACACTGAAATGTGAGCCAAAAACATAAAACTTCAAAAAAACTGGTTGCAAAAACAAAAAAAGTTCAGCCACGCTTTTATGAACAATAAAAAACAGACTTAATAAGTTTAAGCACTTTCATCAAGATTATACCTTAGACTTCTTCAGAAACAGGAACTACTATAACTAGATTTAAATACCCTCCAAAAGGTCACATGTTTGCAAATAACCAATCTAAGGACACTATATCTCTTACATTTTCATTCATAAAAAAAAAAAAATTTATGTATACTGTGTAGTAACCAAATTCACATCGTTTTAAATGTATGCACATAAAAATATAAACACAAGAATTAAAAACATGATAAAGAAAAAGAAAAAAAATAATTTTATCACACAAAAGAACGAAGTTTTAAAATACTATTGATCGAAACACTTTCATTCAGACCCGAAAGGTTGCATGCATTCAATGTAATTTGCCATCTCAATTCCTTGTATTCAAGCAAAACCTTCCATGGTCCCCCAAACCTTGTCAATATCCATAAAAGCAAAACAATGTCCTGGATGCTTTAAAACATGTTTCACAAGGGAATTATTTACATTCTGTTTCCTAATGTCTAACAAATGTTCATACATACATTCACAAAATTTTCTTTGGGTCTTTCCCACACAAAAAGAGGGGCATTGTTGGCATAGGGCCAAATAAACAATGCCTTTGGAATTACAATCACAATAAAATGGTATTCTTAACATTTTAACAGTAACCTTCTGTCCTACCAAGATGTGATTACATTGCTTACAGATTCTACACCTATGTGTCCCTACATTTTTGTGGGTAAGAAGGGTTGTAGTTTGATAACCATTGTCCAGGTGTTCAATAGTTTTCCCTTTTCTATATACTACTTGTGGACCGGTACCCAATGTTTCCACATAACCTTCAAAACAAAAAAAGAGATTCCAGTTCTTCTTCAGAATCTCATTGATCTGGACAGGTTTAACATTAAAGGTGGTCACAAATGAATGTAAAAACTCTTTTTCCTTTAGTGATCTAGTTTTTGTTAACACCACTTCACCACTTCCATCTATCCTAAGTAGTCGTTTAAATTGGCCTTCCCATCTTTTAATATAAACCTCTTCCTTAACTTTCTGAATTAATGTGCTAGGATAACCTCGAGAGGATAACCTCGAGACAGAAACATATCCGCTAAAATTGAAGTTTGCGTCTGGTAAACATCTTCTGTCACCGACCTAGCAAGTCGCACATAATGATGATGGCCTTTTTCTGGTGCTTGGGGTGGCTACTATCAAGTGAAAAAAACTATTACAATAGGTTGGTTTTCTATAGATGTTGCTTATAAATCTACGGTTTACATCTTTAGAGACATCAACATCCAAATAATTGATCTTAACCATATTAAAAGAAGTACTCTGTAAAGAATTTTTTAAATCCACTAATTATATTCACACAAAACATGTTCCCATTCTCCACTCTCTTCTCCAGCACATCTCCAATGTTTACGACCTACTTGAGGTAAAATCCTCCGAAGTCTTCTTTGGATAGAAAAGCACCTATGCAAACACTTCACTGCAAAAGTCCTAAACCTTCCAGACTTTGCTGCATACCTGGAAACCCTACAGATTTGTACTCCACTGTTCCTTTACATTGCTTTTACCAATCATTTTTTACCTCATGACTTTTTTTTTTTTTTTTTTTACAATCATGCAAAAGTTTATACTCTTTACTAATTAATACCATCTTCTTCTCTAGACTCAACTCGTCTTTCAATTAGTACTTTACTATCCTTTCTCTTTGACTATTCAAACTTGTGTGTACCCTCATCCCATTCCATTACCTTTCCCTCAGGAGTTATTTTCTCCCAATAAATTGGTTCATTTGATGGTTCACACCCAGTGAAGCAGCAGTCAGCAAAGGATATAAAATGATAAACCAGTAATAAAAACAAAAAAGGTCAGTGGATCTGCTTTAACACAATCTTCATTCTTTGTTAGTTTAGCGCATTCATCCACAATATGACTTCATCAAAAATAACAAAACATCAATGCAAAATTAAAGATACATGAAATACATAATGGTCATGATTCACTACACCAATCCCCCATATGTCTAAAAATCCATGTACTAAAACACAATGTATAATTAAATACTTTTAAAATTATGAATAAAAATTATTTGAAATATATAAGAACTCTAAAGTGATGTTAGCCAACTTCATATCAAAGACATACTTAGTAATATATTATTTTCTTATGTATTTAATACATGTTATGTAATAATTTTTGTCTATTCAAACAGAGCTTCTTAGTGAGGAGTCCTTCCACCTCTCTCTTTCTATACATATTCAGTCATTGGTAACTTATGTAAAAACATTCTTGGACTAGCATGTCAGCCACCTACTTGGCGTCTTCCCACTCTACCACGTTCCCCTTCTAATTTATTTGTTCCTAGATGTGTGGCACTGTTTTAGTTTCCTTGTTACTTCCTGCTACGTCTTGCCTATTTGCAGTGCCTTCACTGTATGTATTCCTTTTGGCAAAAAATCCTTCCTCTACTCACTCAAAAGTTTAGTTCAGTTTTTATAATGTCTGGCACTTTATATCATATATGTACATATGTATGTGTACATATATGTGTATATATGTGTGTGTGTGTGTGTGTGTGTGTGTGTGTGTATATATATATATATATATATATATATATATATATAAATATATATATAATATATGTGTGTGTGTGCATATGTGTATGCATGTATGTATATATGAAACATTCTGTATAGTGGTGTCTTTTCTCTTTATGGGCTTTCTTCTAAGACCCCACTCTCACTACAGTCCCTCTTACTTGCACCTTGTTCCACCATCATCTTTTTCCACTTTGATCTACAACCATTTGTTTGCACTATATATAAAAATCACAACTGAGTAGCTTTAAAATATTCTTTCAAATCAGGTAGTGCTAAACCACTATGTTCACTAGGAAGAATCAGCTTATGCCACTTAACACTTGCCCTCTTCCCTTCTTATTTAAATTACTTCAAATCTTTGCCATACACAACTTTTCCTCTAGCTGACAAATGTATGTTTGACCTATGTACAGGACCAAATGAACTAAAAACATTTTCCTTGCCTATATCTTAATGTCCATGGGCATTGTTTCCTTTGTATCTTCCTACAAATCCTCAGCTGCCACGAAAAAATCCATATTAATCCATACACCTAAGCACTTTACCTTTAAAGTCCTCCTAAGCATTAGTACTGCTGAAGTAATTCATCTGTTGGCACATAATATACTGCTATATCCTCCGTAGGACCTTCATTATTTTGCATCTGAAAATACTTGAAACCATCTTAAGATGACATAATCCACAAACAGTGCTTGTTTTTCTTGGGAAAAACACATTATATTACTGAGTTTGCAACTTTCTTATCTTTTTAGCCAAGGGTTCCACATATATATATATAAAACAAATAAGAGAAGGGAAGGGGATATCTCTGCCTTATAAAAGCACTCCTCCCACTTTTACTTTTGCTTCTGACCAAATACATATTTTAATTATTCATTCTATACCATTTGGGAATGTAAATGCTAAATTTCCCTATTCCTGATTTCCCATCAAACTGTGTCCAACTCTTTCTCTGCATCTAAACTAATAAATAATAAAGGAGTCTTTTTTTCCATTTCCTTCTGAAAAGTCATCATTCTTTTAGTGTTATTAAATGAGTCTCTCTCTCCCACAAAATCACACTGATCTACATCAATCAGCTTTGGAAACATTTTTGTCACTTCTATTTCTAATTAAACAGACACTTCTGTAAATATAACTAAGAATCAAAGTTAACCTACATGAGGCAGAGTCTACAGGATCTTTACACTTCTTTAGTAACACTGCCATCACTCGTTTCTTCCATAATGTAGGTGTCACCTCCCCTCTTTCAAAATATTATTTAACTGCACCCTTGAAATCTTCAACAGCCTCCTTAATCCTAACTTCTCAAATTTCTATGGGAATTCTACCATCCCTGGAAAATTCCACGTTACTTCATTACACAACACTATTATCTTTCATCTGTTGGGGTTAATTTGTAAGCTTACATTTTGCCAAGCTTCTATTTGTATTTCTTCCAAGTTTCCCCCCCACTTATGTGTTCTGAAAAATCTTGAATTTCTCTTCAGGATTCCTAGTTAACCTTCTTATTATAGGGTCCCTAAGTTTTGGCACACTTTCTTCCACCTTCTGTTTCCTAAGAGTTTTGGGATTATTGTCAAAACACAACTGTTGAACTTCACATCATCCAAATGCTCCCTCATTTTTTTCTTAGTATTCTACTGTTATTCCTCAGTTTGATAGTTAAGCTTCCCCCACCTCTACAACTTTTTAACGCCTGTCAGTCCTTCTAAATCATTTTGTTATGCTCCGCCCAGACCTCATTCTCCAACTTTAACCCTCTCTCCTCCTCAATCTTCCTTCAGGAAATACCATCAAATATAACTCCCACTACTTTCACTAGGGAATAGGTCCTTAATGCTTTCTCTAAGGCCAAGAGCATTGCATCAGTGGGCCCAGACAATATCCCAGGATGCCTTCTAAAAAGTATGAAACATGACTAAACAAGCCCCTCTGGAATTGCTATTTAACTGTAACCTCCAAACAAGCTTCATGCCTCATGAATGAAGAACTGCAACAATAATCCCTCTGCACAAAGGTTGGCCATCTACAGACCCTGGAAACTACAGAACCACAAGTCTCACTGGTGTCTTATGCTAAGTCATAGAAATAATTACCATGGAAATGATCAATAACAGGAAACATCCAGACAGTGGACCCAATCCAATTTGATTTCAACAAGGGCAGGTCTTGCCCATTCAACCTGGTGGAGGTGGACGACTTTGAGAAGGTCACTAAAGCAATGGAGTACAAAATGGCTCACACTGCCTGCCTTGACCTGGCGAAGGCATTTGATACAATACTCCACTTGGGAATTATTGGCTGACTCAAGAGGTTAGACATAAATCCTTATGTCACCCGGTGGACAGCTGGCTGGCTCACAGACAGGACCCAGGTGGCCAGTCACAAGTGGAGTCCCTCACGGATCAGTCCTGGGACTGCTCCTTTGTGACATTTACTTTTCTGAAATGAAGGCCAAATTCAGTGGCTTCTGGTTAACTAAATCTGCAGATGACTGCATATTAGGAGCAGCCATAGAATCCCCCACTGACAAAAATGTTCTCCAGGTAGGGCTGACACAGGCAAATAACTGGTGTCAGAACCATGGACTGAAACTAAATGCCAGGAAATGAGTAATAGTATCCTTCTGGAAGTCATCCACCCCTGGTAACTATCAGACTGACAATACACCCCTAAGAGCTGACCCAGTAGTCAGGGACTTGCGAATTCACATAGATGGCAATCTAGCCATTGACCATCGTGTGTCTACAGTAATGAGAAGATCATTCTATATTGTGCAGTTTATAAACAAAGGTATGGTATTCTAGGTCTGAGGAAATCATTATTTCACTGTATTTGCCATTCATAAGAACCATCATAGAGTACAATGTCTTCTTTGGTATGTACCTAACCAGGCACATCTAACAACTGGAATGTCCACAGAAGTTCCTCACTAAATGAATACAGGGCATAAGTAACATGCCCTATGCAGACCATCTCAAGGCCCTATCCCTATATTCTGTCTCCTACAGGCTGTTGAGGGGAGTTCTATGCCTGGCATACAAAGCATTATCAAACCTCGCCCTGATGGAGCTCCTGCATGTATCTGCAAAACAAACAGCACCAGAATTACCCATTCTAAAGACTTAAACCTTGCCTGTGATATAAATAGAACCTGCTGGACAGACAGGTATACATCTCATAGACTACCTCTTCTATGGGACAGGCTCCCCATCTATGTGAAGTAGAATTCCTCTCTAACCCAATTCAAGTATAACTTGGACATCTGGATGGGGAACAAGAAATTCAACACTGGTTTGACACCAGTGTCTCTAACAGATACAAGCAGCCTGTAAATGGCTCACCTCCCAGGTCACTGCATGTAAATGCTTCATCTCTCAAGCCCTTATCAAGGGTATAAGAACTTGATACAAATTTGGGATTCATGGCTAGGCTTAAAAATGCCCTTGTGGTTGTTAGTCTAGTAGACATCTATGAACCTATAATTCAACTAGATTTTTAAATTCCATCTTCATTTTATCCCAAGTCAAGTCAGTCTCACTAGAAAGATTTCTATCTGCCAGAACAGCTCTTGAATTTCATTTACCCTTGTTCCTTAAATTACTATCTTTTAAATAAATATAGAGGGAAATGTCAATTTTTTTTTTATTTCAATTTCTTCCATTTTCACCTCAACACTTAACAGGTGCATGGCCAGACATGATCCTGTCACATACAGTTTCTTTCCAGCCTCATCCAGCTAATGTATATTGAATAATAATATACAAATTCATCTGAACTGCCACTCCTGAAATAACATCCGCCATAAGAAATACTTACATATTGTTCTTAACAAATATACTTTATCTTGTAATAGTTTCCGTTCTAGGACCCCCTGACATATCACCAGAGTTACAAAATAAATCCCAGTCACCTATTATTAATAAAGTACCCTGATGGACAATGTATATCTTCAATAAACCTTTTAAGCTCCACAGCTGCATGCCAAGGTAAATTTCCAGAAATGCGTCATTGCTGTCTTTTTTTTTACCACAACTGAAATACCCCTTACTGTCTAGGTAATAACACCCATTTTTCTTTGTCCCTAATATTCTGCCAAGGATCCATACAGAAAACCTCTTTTATCAAACACATATATTCAGGTCTATCCACTAGTATCTCTTGCAACTTTACAATTTGCAGCATTCATTTCATAATATAGTTCAGTACTCTGCTTTTTTTGTCTCTGTGCCTGTAAGGCCATTTCCATTGCATGACTGATAATGCAGTCATTCTGTTACTTTGATAAAGCAGTCATTTTGCCACTTTTAAAATTACAATCACATACAGTGCATGTCACATCCGATAGAAATTGTTAACAGCTTACACATACTTCGTAACACTTGACTTACATGACCTTTACTTAGCTGCAATTTCACACATTTCTATGAACTCATGTCACCTTTTTCCAAATAGTTCATTTCATCATACCATTCCAAAACTCCTAGGAAACACATAAAATAAAAGAAAAGAAAAGCCACATGCACTTGCAACAGAAAAGTAAAAGCCTCCATTTCATCACAGTGGCTAATTGCTCTGGCACCCACCCTAAAAATTAGGGGTACTCATACTGAGGCACATTTTATCAGGGCTTATATATACACACATTACTACTACCTTAACTGTAGTCTGTTTTCCCCTTCCAAGTGTAGAAAAACAATATGCATAAATTCAGCTGACCTTTAACATAAAAACCTCTCTTTCAACACTAGACTGACAAGATTTGTGAAAGAAAAATAGTTTTGCAACTTTATACTTAGTACATCCTAAGAGTAAAACTGCTGGGAAGATAGATATTCAGCTATTGCACTGTTTTTCCTGCATTTCTCTTGCCCTTTTTAAACTACAGTTCTCTCAGCATTCTCTTTCATTGCCCTTGTAAGAGTAAGCTTTTCTAACAGATCCAGTGAGGAATGCACAGACAGCATGTTCTGAACAGCTCTTAATTGATGTCTTCCTTATTATCTGGTGTCATTTCAACCCTTATCAGTTTCTACTAAGACAAGAAAGACACATGCTCCCTTCTAAGACACATACTTATGAAAAATCCTCAAAATCCGTACTACTTTACTTTCATTATTTAACAAGCTTACTTTACAGAAATGAAAAAAGGTCTACCCTTGACTAAATCTACATTATTTTAGTCTATTTTTGTAACATATATTGTGCATATCACCACAGACCATGGTCAGAAACTTCAGATCTTAACATTGTTTAATGTTACCCTTTTAATTCCAAGTTCCATGCAGCATGCTGCAATGTAATTGCTTAGTTATTTTGCTTTTTAATGGTGTACTGTTAATAATCAAGTCAGCTAAGACTAAAAAAAAGTTATTTCTCCATATGCACTTGCATTTAGAAATACACTTTTCTGACATTTATTTTCCCCATGCAGCTCCTTTAAGAGGAAATAAAACAATATTAATATATTTTAGCTCCCCGTAAATTTTAAAATAAATAGCACATAGTAAAGATGACACCAGAAATTCCTTCACTGTTTTTAAACTAACTTTATTATTAGAATTCTGTACAGTCTAAACCTCATCATACCAGCTTCTGATTCAAATCCTTGCATCTGCTGAATGGCACAAAATGAGACTCATGGTTTTTCAGCTTTCCCACTACTTTGAGAAACTCACTGTAAGACAAATTTTTCATTTCTGCCACTATTCAGTAAGTTCATCTAAAGGTTAACTTTCTTCCTGTAGTACTTGCACGTGGTTCAAATCCAAGCTTCCTCTAATTCTTCTGATTGACTAATTTGCTTTCCTCTGCCAATCAAGTTTTTTTTTTTTTTTTTGCAACAAGGCACAGTCTCTTTTGAATTACTCTTACTTGTATAAGGTCTGAAAACAGAGTCTGCTTCACATTGCTGACTGGAGTTCTGTTGACTGAGATGTTCTCCTACAAAGTCATATCTGCCTCCAGATACGTTTCTGATACTCCAAACACCACTTGGTACCGCAGACTGAATCTCACCCTAGTGTCATGGCACTTCTTAATGAATGAAATAAACTTACTCATTTCCTGTTCTGTCTAGTACAAAATGAGTAGTCATTCTCAACAAATACCCTGACATCACCAATGTTTAATAGATTTTCTTTTTGCCATAGTATCTCCTTCTGCTAATCTGACTAAATTTTAAGAAACATATTTCTTGGCTTCTTCCTGGAGACTAAGTTAGGATCATAACTATCATGTGCCCTCTCAATTAACAAATTCTCTGGAGGACCACCACTGCAGTTACTTAATACTGCCCTCATAAAGTGAATACAGTGCACTCCCTCTAAGTTTTCTGATACAGAATTCCTCAGGATTTGTCTCTCTCTGCTTTTCTTAATCTATCATCTACCTAGTTTTGCAAGGAATGCTCCCTTTCCCCTAGGACTTTTTGGCGTAAGGTCCTGCGAGAACCTAAATCTCAATAATATCTCTTAATAATAATAACAGAAAACACAAGTGCAAAACGTTTTGTGTGGGATTTGTCTACTACAAGAGCACATGCTTTCTTTCATATGGGCAGACATGCCCAAAACTATAAACAGAGACAAAACTCTACTTAACAATGTAAAATAAAAGTAATTGATATATGAATAGTGATAACAACTTTCACAATGGGGTACTTATTTGACTGAGATCTAGCGCATGTCAAACAAGCCAGACTATAAGCAAACAAACAGTACCTAGACTATAAAGTTCATAAATAAAAATGTAAAAAGGCACAGGCTTATGTCAGTATTATACAGGGAGTGTCCCTAAGGGGCATATATCTGCCCGACCTGGAAGGGGAAGTGTGCTGAGTTCTGGAAGTCAGGCCAGAGAGCAGGCCTTCCTGCAGCTGAAGTTCCAGTACTAAGGACTACTGCAACAGTGATCTATATAAAGAGTATCAGTACAGACCACTCTAGACATTAAGAGTATCAGTACAGACCACTCTAGGCATTAAGGAAGAATTACTGCTTAAACTGTTTCAATAATGTGCAATTAAGTATAAGAAATAAAGGGTGAAGTTCTGAAATTCATTTGACTCCAGTGACTGACTAAGAAGATAGTTTTCCATGAATGGTACTCAATATATGCTGGATCCAGAGGCTCAAACGTAGGTAAAGTCTACCTGTTTACTTAATTATATTATTTATCTTTATTCAAAAATTATACAAAACAGAGAGGATTATGAAAGGATAAAGACATTAGGAGGGAAAAAGGACCCCATTCAGTCATAAATCTGTATTTAAAAGCAGAATAGTTCATGTTTTTGCAACTATCACATTATGAACAACAAACAAATGCAAGACAAACTTTGTGAAAAATCCACAGCATAACAAAATAACAAACTGTTAAAACAAATTAGGAGTTTAAACCAGACCAAAAATGGGATAAGACCTCTGTTGGAAAAAAAGAAGTTATGTACTTACCGTAACATTCCATGTGAGTTGTTCATCTCGCCTTCATTCTTTACTGATGGGTTAGGAGCCGATCCCTTGGTTCCGATATGGCCAATTGCAAAGCTCGAGGTCTTCAAATAGCTCGAGGCCAATGATGCACCTGGAATTACCTCAGATCTTGTTTGCTGCGTATAATAATACCATATGTCATTCTTTCACTCCCAAGAGAAAGGTATAGAAGGATTGAGTAACCAGGATGGATCCAGCATCTCAATCATCTATCAGGGTGGGACGTAAGAATGAAGTTGAGATGAACAACTCACATGGAACGTTACGGTAAGTACATAACTTCTTTATGTGAGTTGTTCAATCTTGCCGTTCATTCTTTACTGATGGGTAGCGTCCCAAGCACCATCAACCTCGGGTGGCTCACGGGAATATATTTCTCAAGACCATGGATCCAAAGGAGGCCCTGTCCCTGGAGGCCTTGTCAACTTTGTAATGAGTGATAAAGGTATGAGGTTTTGACCAAGTGGCTGCACAAAAATTATCAATGGGAAGCCTGGCAGAAAAGGCAGATGATGTAGAATCTGCTCTGGTTGAGTGAGCTTTAATCTGGTGTTGCAAAGGCATATTGGCAGCTGAATAGGCAAAGGTGATACAATCAGATAACCATTTAGACAGAGTTGTTTTAGCTACTGGTCTACCCTTCCTGGAGTCCAAGAATGAAACAAAAAGTTGGTCTGATTTCTTGAAATCTTTTGTTCTATCCAAATAAAATCTGAGCTGTCTGTGAACATCAAGCTTGTGCAGCATATACTCTACATTGTTTGAATTATTGGGGAAGAAGACTGGCAAATCAATAATCTGGTTGAGATTGGTTTCAGTGCAAACTATGGGCATAAATGAGGGGTTTGTTCTAAGTGAGACTCTGTCAGCATGGAATATCAAACATGGAGGCTTGACGGATAAAGTCTGAAGCTCTAACACTCAGCGGGCAGAAGTAATAGCTACCAGAAAGATGGTCTTCCATGATAAAAATCTGAGGTCACAAGAGGAAGCTGGTTCAAATGGTGGAATAATTATCCGGGAAAGCATAAAATTTAGATACCATGGAGAATAGGGAGATTTCACAGGTGGTCTAATATGAAAAGTCCCTTTGAGAAAGGCTTTGGATAACTTGTGAGACATGATATTCAACCCTTCAAATCCAAGATGAAAATTAGAAATAGCAGCAAATTGAACACAAACTGTTGCTACCGCGGCTCCTTTGTTAAAAATCATAGTTAAGAACTCTAAGATGGAGGCCATAGGGGTAAGGATCAATATTATTTTTAGAGGCCCATATAGAACATTTTTGTCCATTTGCTAAGATATAGTTTCCTAGTAGAAGATTTATGAGAAGATAAAAGGATCTGTTTTGTCTCATTGGAGAGGTTATGGAACCTGGCTATGATGGGAACTGGAGCAGCCAAGCTGTCAGCTTCAGGCACTGCAGAGAGGGATGAAGATCCCCTGACAAGTGCGTCAGAAGGTCTGGAACTGGGTCCATAATCCAAGGATCCTCCAAAAGATGAAGGAAGGGGAACCAAATCTGACGAGGCCATTTAGGGGCTATTAGAATGATGGTCCTTCCCAGGGTTTTTGCTTTCTGTAGAACCTTGGGTAGCAATGGAATTGGTGGAAATGCATAGAGGAGACCCGGAGGCCAGTCGTGTACAAGTGCATCCCTTGGGGCTGCTCCCAGAGGGGGAATCAGGCAAAGTAGCTTCTGCATTTCATGTTCATGTGACTGGCAAAGAGGTCACAGCAAGGCTGGCCCCACCTGCAGAAAATCCTGTCTGCTATTTCTTTCTTGAGGGACCACTTGTGGGGTAACAAGATAGCCCTGCTGAGCTTGTCCGCTATCATGTTGGATTTCCCCGGGATGTGCATTGCCAACAAAAAGTGCTGGGTGGAAACAGCTCACTGCCATACTCTGAGGGCATCTCGACAAAGGGGGTAAGACCTGGTTCCTCTTTGTTTGTTCAAATACCAGACCACCGACATGTTGTCTGTCTGAATCACAGTTGTACCCAGAGGAAGAAAGTCCTGAAAGTACTGCAACGCCAGAAGTACCGCTCTCATCTACAGGACATTGATATGCAGATCTGTCTCGATCTGTCCATGTGCCTTGGGCTGTCTTTCCTTGAAAAATGCCCCCCCCCCCCATCAGGGAAGCGTGTGTGGTCACTGTGGCCGCTGGAGGGGGTAGCACAAATGGGTGCCCTATCGTGACATGAAGTGAGGTCAACCACCACTGAAGGTCCTTTTTGCAAGAATTTGTGATCATTATAGTGTGAGACATGGGAAGCTTTTGGTAAGACCATTGAGTGAACAACAGCCATTGTAGTATCTGCATGTGCATATGAGCTAGTGGTATGGCTAGAATTGCTGCTGCCATCATGCCTAATAATTTCAGAAATTCTGATGCTGGTGCTCTGTTTTTTGATATCAGAATGCTTACATGCTAATGAAGAAGAGAGAGACTCTTTCTATTGGAAGCCTTAATGTGGTGGTTGTGGTGTCCAACTCTACCCCGATAAAAATGATATGCTGCGATAGCAACAAGGCAGATTTTTCTGAGTTGACTGTAATGCCAAGATGATACTTTAACAAACTGTTTATGTTATGTTTATCCTACTATATTTTACTTTATTCTTAGTTGTATATGTTGACATTGTATCTATGGAGCTTTTCTCCTCAGGACTCCATTGAAAATGGGCTCACTCGGCCCAATGGATTATCCTGGCAAACAAACTTCAAATAAATAAATAAATAAATAAGAGATGAGGCACATGAATGAGTTGACAATAGAATTGAGGGTAGCAAGCTGGGCGGCACCTTTATCGGAAGCTCCTGCAGCTACTGTACCCTGAGGAGTATCTCCTAACTCCTTAAGGAGATCTCTTTGTAACCTAGTAAAATGGGTTAAACAGTTTAGCGAACGAAGAGCAAAGGTTGCTGAACTAAACATGCGCTTCCCATATCTATCCATAATCCTGGAATCTCTGTTAGGAGGATGGATAGACGAGGAAGTCTCAGACATTTCCTTTTTGGTGGCTGCCACTACCACCATGGCATCAACTGGAACACCTTTTGTTAAAAATGTTTTGTCAAGGGGGGGCAGAAATTAATTTATTAGGCCTCCTAGGGACAGGCTCCATAGTATCCGGAAATTCCCACGCCTTTCATGAGACCAAATGTATCAGCTCATTGAAGGGTGGAGACATCCAAGAGGTGGAGGTCTGTGACCCAAAAGCCTTCAGGAGAACTGACTCATCCTCAGTACGGGTTTTGGACTGCCAGTCACCCCTCTGTCTAAGGATCTCAAGTATATCAGCGAATGAGATATCCTCAGAGGGGGACTGTGGGGACCCTTCTGACTCATCTAAGTCCTGTGGGGAGTCTAGATCTTTCCTCTTACACAATCTCTTCCTGGGAACCTCATCAGTGGGAGCTTCTGGTGGTGTCTCAGAAAAGCAGGGGCCACCCAATGGGGCTTCGTGAGGCTCTGGGTCTCTATGCTTGGTCAGGATGTGCGAGGCAGAAATAGACATGACATTTTAGGGGAGGAGGAAGGCAGACCTGTGGTCGAGGATGCCCTAGGAAACATGACTCTCCTCATGGCATCGAAAGCACCTCTGCTTCGAAGCGAGGGAACCGACGGATCTGAAGAAACCGTAGACACCCCCTGCACCAGGACAGTGGGCTCCGAGCCCAAGGTAGGAGCTGAGCTCATCTGAGACGAGGCTCCGAGAGGCAAAGTTGGAACCAACAAGTCGGTCCGACTGTCCTGCCCAGACCCAACCAGAAAGTGTCAGCTCCTAGAGTCCTCAATCGGCACGGAGGACGTCAGAGTGCACGGAGCCAAACACACTGGAGCAGGCGTCAGCTCCAAGGGTTCCACTAACATCATGTCTGCCTCCTCCAGCTCTAAAGGACCAGCATGGCTCGGAGGAGGAATAGTTTGAGTCGGTGTAAGGGTCTTCAGCTCCAAAGCCAATTGGGTTGAAGCCGATAACATTTTTGCTAAGACCGGTGCCAATAACAGCTTCTGCACCACACGATCCACATCCAGATCTGACAGGCTGATAGAGGATCGACAGGCGCGTACCAAAGGTAGTACCGACTAAAGTAGACGACTCTTAGGCACTTCGGACACCAGTTCCAAGGCTGCAGACCGGCTCTAAAAGGGAAAGACTGTCGGCTCCGATGGCAATGGAGCCAAAGTCGAAGACTTTTTCCATTTCTTCAAGTACGAAGTCTTGGAAGACTTTGAGGACTTGCTGGATCCATCTTGGTCACTCAAAGCTTCCTGAAATGACGGTTTAAACAACCCTCAATCAATCAATTTTCTCTTCCTTTCATGTAACACCCTAGAGGAGAAGGAATGGCATATAGCACAGCCGTCTTGTAAATGCAGAGCTCCTAGACAGTATACACAATTAACGTAGTTGTCTGTAACAGACATCTTTTGGCCACACTTTGGGCACTTTTTAAACCCAGACTTGGGGTGCTTGCCTTGGTCAGCCATTTGGGAAAAAATTACTGTCACACAATTCAAATTTGGCAGTAATTCACTACAAGAAGCCTTAGAAAAAAATCAGGCTAAGTCTCACACACACAGCAGAAATTATATATATATATATATATATATATATATATATATATATATATATATATACATATGTATATATATATATATATATATATATGTATATATATATATATATATATATATATATATATATATATATATATATATATATATATACACACAACTAACACACAAAATAAGCAGATTATGCAAAAAAAGAAAAATAGCTGCTAAGATAACACACAAGCCATCCTAAAACAACTGAAGGCTAAGCACACTAAAGAGAAAAAACTCTACACACTAAATAATTTTTATATAAAAAAAAATGTGACAAAAGTCATTGACTAAGCACACTCTAATAACTAGCAAAAACTTTTAAACTAGGCCTAAAACAAAAGGCCACTAGAAAACTTTATAACACACTAAGGGAAGGGACTAAAAGCAGAAATACACACAATAAAGCTGTAAGAGCTTTGTAAAACTAAGTAAACCAACTATCTAAATATCAGAATAAAGTAGTAAAAAAAAACAGTTTACTGGCCCAAGATAATTCAGAACCTCCGATCTATAGCAGCGGCAAACTAGATCAGAGGTAATTCTAGGTGCATCATGGGATAGGGACTTGGCCTTGAGCTATTTGAAGACCTCGAGCTTTGCAATTGGCCATATTGGAGACGAGGGATCAGCTCTGAACCCATCAGTAAAGAATGAACGGCGAGATTGAACAACTTCACATCATTTGTTTAGCAATTCATGGCACTCCTCGCCTCAGGGTTATCCATAATTTCCTGAGAAAATTTTAAAGCACTTACAATGTCACAATGAACAGTGTGAAGGGAGAGGTGTAAGGTGGGAAAAATGTTTAGTGTATATATAATATTTTCTCTTTTTGGAATGCATCTTGTTTCAAGATGGATTCTGACAGGCTGACATGTCTTTAATTTCTTTTTCCTGTCAATATGGATACTTCCAACATGAATATTACCATCATAGAAAAATAGGAACTTGAGCCTAAAATGGAAAGTCGCAGATAAGGGGTGTCTGCAGATTGTTAGTAAACAGAATGATGCGTAAGTGTTTAGCTTTAATTGGTCATTGACTATAGTTTAATTCATACAAAATACTCTGCCTAGAAGCATTTAACAATATAGAAGAATTAAGTTTCTTGCACTTAAGGAAACAAGACCTTGATTGCTTAGTGACCCATGCATGTGTGTTCTTTGCAATGTTTGTTTGTTTGTGTCTTTCGGCTTTTCCCTGTTAGGGGTCGCCACAGCGGAACTCTGGTCCGCTAATGATTGGCAGTTGATTTTTACGTACCGGCTTGCCAGGCCTGACGCACAACCTTCAGCAAAGGTACGCCCATTCATGCATGTCTCCACGCAGAAGACGCTCTAGCTGAGAATTTCTTTTTCCTTACTGTGAGGTGACAACGCTACCACAGCACCACCACTCTTTTCAATAAAGGAGATTATTATATTCTGCTGAAGTGTGTTATATGAAGTTATTTTCGACCTTAACAGTTTGGTGACAGTCTTGGATTTTGAGATGTTTGTGAGTTGCTACAGCACAAATCACCTTTTGGGCTCATTCTTGATAGGCTTTCTATCTGGTGCATTTCTGGTGTGCCAGCACACAACTATATTTTTTCATCTTCACCAGAGTTTGAAATATCTACAGATAGGCTTTTTGTTAACAAGTCTTTACAACAGATTATTAAACTGTATTACAACAGGTTAAAATTGTGTGAAAGTGGGTTGCAATACAAGAGTGGGTTCTAATCACAAAAGCATACTCTTCATTATGAGAGTGGTTCTGATGTTATTAAACACTGTATAAAAAGTGGCTTTTTATGTATGTCAGTGGCTAATATTGCCACAGTGTTGAAATTACAATGGGTGCAAATGTGGGTATAGTTCATAGTTCATAGTTCATAGTTCAGTACTAGGCTAACTGCCCTTGCGAGCCATTTTAAGCCTAGCCAATTATTCCCTGTGAGATTCAAACCCTGTACCTTGTGTTTCTAAGGCAAACACCTTAACCATTAGGCCACCCTCCCAACCCCAAAGGGTCAGTTTTCTCACACATGTAATTACACACACCCTACTTCCACCCCCCACACACAAACACACACTTGCCATTTGCAGGATTCAAACCCCTACCTAACTATGTTATGAAACTCAAGACGGACGCATTAGCGGAGCACGCTATTCACATTACTCATATAATAAAACACCTGGAAGTTAGGACTTCAGCCAGACACAAGTTTAATAAATATAGACAAAATAGTTGTAATTATTTGGTAATATGGTCTGAGCTCACCAAAAGTGACAGCGTACTGCAGTTTCCTGAGGGTGGAACTTTTGAGAAGACTGTTTTAGAAAATCTTAAAAAAATAGCAAACAAAAAGGAAATAAAGTATCAGCTTCTTGGTTAGCTTGTAATGACTGGCAAGAATCTTCTAAAACTAAGGAAAAGGAATTTGTAGTTAGAAGTCTAAAATATAATTCAGTTACATAAAAACAGTGCAGTTAGTAGAACAGTAAATACATTACAGAAATATGCAGAAGATAAACCGCATGGTGCCTGAGGTCTTTATCCTTTACAACAGCTCAAAAAAGTTAAAAGCAACTCAACCTGAGTCATCTAATGGTGACTAGCCTCTAATTATTTCATCTCCCCTTCCCCCTTTTGACCATTCTGTTTCTTAAGAAGCAGAATGCTCTCCCATCCCGAAGAGATCAGTTAGGGGAATGATTTGAAGATATCCCCTATGCTATTTCCCATAACACCTCCCAAGTCACTTCCAGTATTTCTGGCCATCCTAAAGGATCAATTTACTACACTAGACTTAAGCTGCAGCAACATGCTGTTTCACAATCTGATCAAATGTTAATGAGAACAGCAAACAAGGGTACACAGTTATATTCAAAACACAAGCATGCATCTGGGATAAAACATAAAGATGAGTTAAAATGATTTTAAGAATAAAAGCACCCCCTCTAAGATGAGCACTTTAAAGAAGTTCAAAAAAACTAGTTACACAATTTACAATAAACATCGATGGAAAAGAATATAGGTGGAGACACCTCCTAAGCAAAACCTCAAGGATGCATCACATTTTAATTCATCGTCTGACAATGACATTTCCACCATCAACACACCATCTGATGCTCAAATTCATCCTTTGAGTGAGGTACCTAATCCTGCATCAGCCTGAGATGGTAATGTCAAAACTATTATAAGGGAGGCATACCCGTGGACTGCAGTAGATTTTCAAACCATTCTGTTTTCTCTCCCTCCCATGCAAACACACTAAGTTAAATATGCTACAATTTTAAAAGTGCAGTTACAATACCCTACTACTGAAGACTTACACGCAGTTTGAAAAGCTTTCATGCCTCCAGGTTTTTTTTTTTTTTTTGTTTTTTTTTTGGAAAATAAGGGAAAATCAGCTACAGGAAATAACATTCCAAAACATACAGAAGAAAGATTCCTAGCAGCAAGAGGCAATTTACTGAAAGCAATCACTACAGCATGCCCTTCAGCACTTAACTGGACAATAACTGTACAGAAAGACAACAAATCTATTGTTGTATATCTTCAGGGAATGACAGATGTATCTGAGACTTTCTCAGGGCATCCAGAAGCTACAGAAGGTTTGGCTGTCAAGCAGCATTTGTAGAAGGCTTAAGACCAGTACAGGAACAGGTTAAGAAGGTTCTCTTCAAATGGCCCAGTCTAGGTATTCATGAAATTGTTGATCAAGCTCAATATGTCACAGATAATATAGTCAGAATGGGGGAAAAAAAGAAACTAATTGGTGCTAAACTTCAGCAATTTAATACTGATTCACAGGGAAGGAGAAATCACGGAGGTAGAGGTAGTTTTAGATTCTCCTCACAGCAAGCCACAGGACAATACTAAAAAAATCCCCCCTAGATCCAGCAGGATGGGCCAAGTTTAAACCCATGCTTTAATTTTGGACAGAGTGCCTTTTCCTTCAGCAAACTGACTCATCTTTTCAGCCCACCACTCCGCCAAATGTCCAAACATACCAACAAGTGGAAAGACACCTTCCTAGCACTTGGCAGCTACCAATGTGGCAACAAGACCATTACAACAGCCATGAACAGGGACACAGCTATCTCCTTTAGTACCTGTGGACCTTGTTAATGTTACAATATGTAATTCCTCTCTTCCCTTCCTTGTTGTCACAGGAGCAACTTGAACCAGGATTACCTCATCAAGTGCAGAAAAACTCCCATTCTCCAAAAAATATGCTCGGGATGTGAGGGGCTCTGCAGTTTCTTTGGATTATCCAGAGACAAAACCTATACCCATTCAGATATCGCCTATTAAAAGATCAACATGCTTTTATTGTAGGAAATACTGCCCCTTTAAATCTTTTAGAAATAAATTTATTATATAAACTGTGAGGTACTGTATTTTGTACTTCAGAAAGAGTTTATCTAGCTATTCCAAATGAACCTTCTCCTTAGGGTCTGTTGTCATTTGATATTTGGGCAAATAAAAATACACTCTTCACAGTTCTTAGATCAGAACAGACCTCTATTATAGCTGACTTAGAGGGACTGGACAGCGTTTCTCCACAGCTGTGGACTATCCATGATAATGAGGCAGAACTCATAAATCTAAGAGAGTTATTTTAAAACCTTATGAGCACTAACCCATGGTAGTTCAGTATCACTTATCAATGAAGACAGATAAAGGAACTGAACCTGTCATTTCTACACTACTTCAGCAAGGAATAGTTAGACTCTACTTCTTTCCAAAGAAGCCACTGAAGAAGCCAAGCCCCTCATACAATGTGCCTTGACTCTGACAGGAAATTACTTATGCAGAGAGTAACAAAAGGAAATATAATCGGACAGCCATTTGCAAATTTTCATGCTTTAACACTGGTTGTCTTTTTTTGTATTTTCACAAGACATTAATACCAGATAAAAATTTTTGAAGGTTTTACTTCTGTGAAGATAGCATCTCAGTTGTCTGTGGACATACCGAGTATGAGGAATTCTGCTTCCCTTATTTTTAAGTTCTGGAAAGAAGACAGGGAGATGAAGATCTTGGCTCAAAGTAAACTTGGATAAATTCTGGCATAATTGAATGATTTGTTCTCAAAGAAACCCTATATTTGTGAAAAATGAGATAATTCCAACCCACAACAGCTAGCAACTCAGATACCCTTCTTGCATTAGTCAGAGCAATCATTTACACTGTTTTCCATGCTAAGAACCTCAAGTCAGCTTGCTGAACTGGTTCAAATGGAGCAAGACTTAGTTTTTTCTAAAACAAAATTAAGATCCGAAGGTGAAGCCTCCTGTTTCCTAGGTGGGCTGGTAAGTAGAAACCCTTTCAAAAACAGCTTGAAGTGACATTGCATTGAAAAAGGTAGATCCACTGAGTGGACATGCTAAAATGGCTGAAAGAACCTTGACAAAGGAATAAGACAGGCCAGAGGATAATAACCTGCACAAATTTTGTAGAACCACAGAAATGCAAATATTAAAATGGTCTTAGTTCTTAATGCTGCACCAACTAAAAAAAAATTCTATTTAATAACACATGATTTTGCAGTAGCAGGGTTTTTTTTTTGCCTGATTGACTTCCTTTAGAACTAGTTGCATGTTGTCAGAAAAATTGTGTCTAAATAGTAATAAAATTATATCATCCAGTTTTTTCAAGTTGGGGTGTATCAAAAACCCTTGTCTTATATAAGTATCTCCAGTCTAGGAGAAAGCTTGTAGTAAAAGCCCTTGGCCATTTTCAAAAGACAAGCAGAACTACTACTACCTGGGCCAGAAGGGAGTCACCAGCAATGACCTTTGTAGAATCCTTCTGAATCTTCAACATTACTATGGATATCAGTGGAGAGGCATACAAGAACACTATGCCCAAGGAAATGAGAATGTGTCCATGTTACAGGTCTGCTTCCAAAGAGTCTTGATGCAGAATTTTGCCACCTGTTGGTTATGAATGGAGAAGAACAGATCTCTCTGAGGGGTTCCCCACAGCTGGATCAAATCATGGAAGACCCCCTGGGTCAATTTCCAATTATGTGAGTCTGTCCCAGTCCTACACAGCTTGTGTGCCAAAAAGTTTTGCTCTGACAGAATGTAGGAAGCCCATAGAAGGAGACTGTGCTGAGTTGCTATATGCCAGATTACCATGGCTAATCTGCACAGAACAGGTAAAATCTGGAATCTCACTGTTTATGTACCACATCACTGTGGTGTTATCTATGGTCACTCAAAGAGGTCCTGGTGACCACAGATGATTATGAAAGTTGAGTATATTTTATTATTGCCATCTCTTTGATGTTTGGGCTTCATCTGTCTTTTTTGTTCCAAAGACCCTGCATTTTTACTGCCCAAAGTTTCAACCCCCCACCCCCAAGCAAAGTCTCTTGACATCTGTTTCTACAGACTGACAAACTGTAGTAGAGCTGGAAGGGAAAATGAAACACCTGGATTCATACAAATCTAGTCTCTACAGAAACACAATTCCATTTTTTCAAATCCCAGAACTGGAATTTGAGAAATCAAGGTGGTATTCATGTTGGGACTATACAGACTTTAGGTATCTTTGAATCTTTCTCACATGGAGTATGGCTACTAAAATCATGAGAATCATAAGACGGCATGAGTCACAGAATACTGAAAAATTTCCTTGAACTCTCTGAATGAGTGGAAAAACTCAAGAACAGATCTTGCTACAGATCAACTTTTTCCTATGGGAGAAGAGCACTTTGAACAAATGCATTCACGAGTCACCCCAGGAATACTACTCTGTGGGATGGAATTAGACAAGATGTTTGAATGTTCTCCTGGAAACCTAGTCTGCCAAGGAGATCACTTACATAATTGAATGATAAGCAAGTCATACAAATAAGGAAAATGTGTATACGCTGCAATCTGCAATAAGCTATCACAGGAGCTAAACACTTTGTGAATGCAAACACCCTTGGAGCAGTGGAGAGCCAAATGGGTAATGCAAAGAACTGAAAATGTAATCAATAGACAGTAAATTTTAAGAAGCACTTCAAATATACGGCTACTGGAACATCATGATAAGCATAATTTAAATCTAGAGTTACCAAAATATGAGAAATAAGAGGTAACATGTTGTAAAGGGATAGGACTTAGAATTTTGGAACGTTTACAAACTGGTTGATAAAAACCTAGGGCTGGTCTCTATTAATGTTCTTTCTTTGGTACCAGAAACATCCCTGAGTAAAAAACTTTCCCTGAAAGGGACAGTGGTAGGTTCTATTATCCCTTGATCCAACAGATGTTTAATAACTTGGGGGAAATAAAGTTTGATCTGCAGGACAAGGAGACATCCCCTGGAAAGGAAAAAGGGACTCCCACTGGCATCTGTACCATAATGGACAACTCTCAGAATCAATTTATCCAATATTTTCTGTAGACAGAAATACAGACCCAGATTTTGGATTAAAGTTAAAGGACTGCCGGGGGCAGGGGTTACCATTTGTAGGAAGCGATTCAAACTTGTTGGGACTCTACTTCTTTTTGGGAGGTTCCTCTCCTTCTTTTTAGACCCCCCTCCATATCCTGAATTGGGGATGACATTGTTAACAAAAAAATAAATAAACAACTTCCAAGATGGATGCACACTGAGTAACAGCTTAACTCTAGCTCACTCAATGTGAAAACAGAAACCCAACATCACAGAAGGCTAGTAAACATTTGTCTTGATGGGTAAATTTCAATAACTGGCTATTAAGTGTACTGTCTGGATGCCCAGAAAAAAGAAATAAAGAGCACCTGGAAAAATCAGCTACAAAAAGTGAAGAACCACTGACTGGGGAGAGTTATGCAGCTGTCCAGCAAAAAGCAATGCAACCTCCAGACATCACTTCTAGTAACCGACAGGAAGACAACTGCACACAGACCTGGTTAAAATAAATGAAACACTGATGGAGTACATCAACACAAACAACAAATGGCTGGAAAAATGGAAGAAGCTTTAAACAGATATTTAAATGAGGTAATAGTGCTGCAAAAATCCGAGGTCAAAATGAAGAAAAAGCTGGCCGAATATGAGACTGCTCAGGAAGAAATGTTTCAAAAATAACAGAATTAGAGGACAGAACATCTAGGGAAAACCTGAGATTTTTAGCTATACCAGAGTAGCTGGAAGGAACAGACAGCATTAATTTTATGAAAGCACACAAATAAGCAACTGGACTGGTATTCCACAGCAGCAGCTGTTAGTTGAAAGGGCACATCATGTGTATGCTCCAAACGTGGCTATGAGAAAGCAACCTAGACCTTTAATAATAAAGATGCAATCCTACCAGCAGAAGTTGTTGTTTCTGACAAAATTATGGAAGAAGTCTACTCAGAGGCAATCTCTGATTAACATACAAGGCCATGTCAAACCCAGAGCTGTTGGACATGCTACACAAAGAAATCCCAATCCCTCAGAGCCACATGCTCCAGGGATCTAAACCTTGTCATCACAATAAACAAAACATGCTGGAGGGATAGGTTCTTGACCCAGAGACTCCCCAGACTCTGGAATAGACTGCCCATACATGTCAAGCAGAGTGCCTCTTTGGCCCTCTTCAAAAGGAACCTTGACTATTGGATGAGAGAAAGGAAATTCACTCCGGGGATCACGTCAGTCACCCTGCAAGATAGGGGTCCAGGGAAGTAAACAGTATTGGAAGAAATCGCCAGGAAATTGTTATGGCTAGGTTTGTATTGGCCCTAGGGCCGATAGCCTAGTACCAACCTATGAACCTATAAGGACAAAATATTAAAAGTGGGAAACAGCAGTGTGTTTGTGTTTGTGGAGAATGATTAGTCATTGTACACCAAGCACAAGAGGAGTAAATTCATTCCACCCTGCAGGGAATGTCAAGACACAGGTATGAGATTCAAACTGCTGTACCCAGCTGTCTTCAAGGTATTCTTCCCAGGAGGGACAAAATAATTTTTTGATTACTAACAAGCTAATGAGGAAATACAAAAGTTTGTCCAACAAAAAGTGAGCAGTGAAACAGAAGGAGATTCTGCTCATTGGTCTGGTAATAAAGACACCAAAATGACTGTACCTGTGAAAACTTTTCTGCTGTTTGAACAGAAAATGTTGGACAGAAGGGAGGGAGCAAGAGATGACTAGAAGACTCAAGAGTAAGTTGGAAATGAAGAAGAGATAGGATTTGGGAGATGGAAATTAACTTAATGTGGGATTACAATGAAATAATTATATTTGTGAAATATGACAGAACAAGAAAATCTGGAAATATTGGACTTTTTCAGAATCTGATAGACTGGTGGGGGAATGTAAAGTATATACCCTACTTCATTATCATTAATGTTTGGGAAAAGGCTTTGGGGAGGTGTAGAGAGGGAAAAAGTTAACTGTAAGCAAAGAAAACATTTTTTCTTAATATTACTCTTTTTATGGTGTATGGCTTCCTTTGTACGCTATAAAGTATAGTTTTTTCAGTTATTTTTAAGTGTAATGGGGATTGTAAATCAGGGCTGATTTTTTTGTTCTTTTCTTTCTCCTCTCTTTCTTCTTCAGTTGTAGGCACTGCAATGTAAAAAAAAAAACTTGTTAAAAGAGCACGACAAAAATAATGTGCTTTTTCTCATTCTTCCATGGGGAAATGACTGGTTTAAAGACCTTAAATTCATTTAGCAATGCGTTTAAAGAGAAAGCAAGTAAATGAAAAAGAATACTGACTTTTATGTGGCTTTTTTCTAGCAAATGAATGTCAGCTTACTAGGAATTATGTTTCTTGCCCTCATTTCTCCATGGAAACAATCTGATAAAGAGAAGTTCACTGTCTGGTTCTCGTGTCTCCAGGGAGACAATCTAATAAGACATTGGCTTTCTGGTTCTCATGTCTCCATGGAAACAACATGATTAACAGAAATTGGTTACAGTCTGGTGGAGAGTGATTGGCTGGGGAATAAAAAAAAAAAGGAGAGAGAAACTGGTTAGGAGATCATGTTCACTGAAAGCACTCAGGGGTTTTCCCAGCTGGCAGAGCTATAAAGATAACACAAACCCAGCTAACACTTAGAAGCACAGACTACACCATGTACCTTACCATGGATAACCTTTCTTTTAGATTAACTCTAGTCTGTGAATATGGCTTTCAGCTTGGGGCATTTGTTTCTATTAGGAGAGTAAAACTTCAGTATGTGAAGATGATATACTTTTTTGTGTTAGTATTAAATTAATATGTTTTGGGGTTGGGGTTTATTTTCTGTTTGAGGGCTTTCAATAAAACAAAGTTTTGTAAGATGTGACATATGCTCAAATGGATGTGACAAGAAACAACTATATACAATTTCAACCTGTCAGTGTACGCATGTAACACAAAAGCTGGAACTAGACATTTAGCAAAAAGGTGTTATACATAAAAGGAGGGAATAATAACACTATAATGTTGCTTTCTGTAAAATCTTTAAATGTCAGTGGTCTCACAGATAAATACAAAAAAGAAATAGTGAACTATATTAAAAATGTAGAATGCAAATTAGCTATGTTACAGGAGACACACTTGGAAAGAAACGGACATGTAAATTTGATAAAGATAAATTACATTAATTGCAAGAGGAGCTCCAATAGTGATAAAAAAGATAATAATGGCAAACTTGTAGTGCTAAGAGGCTACTAGCAAGGGAGGAGGATTATAGTGGCATGTATTTATATTCCACCTAAAACTGCTACTGTATAATGGAACTTAAGAAAATTCTGAGAAAAGTAATTTGTTTTCATCAAGGAATATTACTTATAGTTGGGGGCTGGAATTTAATTTGCAGTAGTGAAGATGTGTCGGGGGCCAAGAAGGGAAAGTATAATAAAGGAGAGTAGATTTTTGAAGACATTTCTGAAAATATTTGGCATAGAAGATGTGAATTCATTAATAGGAGTTAGGAGTGAACTTGCATATTATTCCCCAATATATAAAAACTGGGTTAGGGTAGACAGTATCTACATTTCACAGGAATATGTGCATTTAAGTGAAGGTCTTAATAGGCACCCAATAACCATTTCAGATCATGCACCAATAATAACTAAAATAAAAACACAGGGTAATGAAATAACAATGAGACACTGGCTTGTTCCCACCTATGTGTTGAAAAGAGAGGAATTTAAGGAATGGGTAGTGGAGATTACTCAGGAGCTATTCGAGCGAATAACATTACTTCTGAAAATAGGGGAGGGTGATAAAATTAAGGTGAAGTTTAAAAAATAGGGTGATAATGAAAGAAAGGGAGCTATGATTAAGAAGTAACAAGAATTATTTAGAGGTACTGACAAATGTTAAAGTATTACAAAATAGGGGGAATCTCATGTTAAGCAAAAAATAAGGGATTACCTCGATAACATACATGAGTTTAGAAAAACTGCTGTTTAGCATGATGACTCAGGCAACAGAATGTAGAAAGGGCTGTCACCATGCTTAGGGAGCCTATAAAGTACAGTTATGTACACTTACCATAAATGTAGATGTTCGAGTGTATTCACTGTTGCAGTCATCACACTTGGGTTATCTGCCTGCAGGTAGCCCTCAGTCAGCCCGAATACAGAGTCTTAGTATTTCTGCATCGGATGCTGTCGCTTCTTCCATGACGTCAGGTCGTCAGGGGTATAAAACAGGCAGCCGATGCCATTACATCAGTTTTTCTTGCCCCAAATGTCAGGAGCCTCCAAATAGGGAGCTAGTATATGGTGGGGAACACCACCAGTAAATATTAAATAACAATGCCCTTAGGAATAGCCATAGAGACGAGAGGTAGATAGACAGAGAAAACCAGGGGACTGGAGGGAGGGAAACCAGGACTGCAACAGTGAATACACTCGAACATCTACATTTACGGTAAGTGTACACAACTGTACTATATTCTTCGTGTTTCACTGCTGTAGTCATATCACTTGGTTTGATTCCCAAAGCTGAGGAAAGGTGGAGGTAGTCAAGAAGTGTTAGGGCTGGCTAGTAGGCCTTGCAAGACTGCATTAGCAAATCCAGCCCTGGATTTGGAAAAGATAGGTAAGTGGTAATGCTTGGAGAAGTTGTGTACAAAACTCCAGGTTGCAGCTTCCAGAATGTCCCTGGTAGGGACTCCCCTGAGAAATGCTGTAGAGGTAGAAGTAGCCCTTGTGGAATGTGTTCTGATCCCCTGATGGGATGGTTTTCCATGGTGCTTGCAGCAGAAATGGAAATGCTATCCATTTGGAAATGGTTTGTTTTGAAATGGCCTTACCCTCTGCCCCTGTAGCAAAGCTGACTACCAACTGGTCAGATTTTCTGAAAGGCTTAGTCCTATCCAGGTAGAACCTGAGCTGTCTGTGCACGTCCAAAGAGTGCAGGATCCTTTCCCTTTTACTCTGAGGGTTAGGGAAGAAGGTTGGTAAATGGATGGATTACACTGGACACCACCTTAAGCATAAAGGACGGGTTGGTCCTGAGGGAAACCCTGTCAGCATGGAAAATAATGAAAGGTTCCAAAGCCATTAGTGCTTCTAACTCAGACACTGTTCTAGCTGAAGTTATGGCTAAAAGCTAGGCTGTTTTCCAAGAGAGGAATTTTAACTCTGCTGAAGCAGCAGGTTCAAAAGGTGGAAGCGTGAGCTTTTCCAATACAAAGTTAAGGTCCCAGGCAGGGGTGGGTGCTCTCCTTGGGGGCCTTAAGTTGTTAGCCCCTCTCAGGAACTGTTTGATGAGAGGGTGAGAAAAAAAGAGGTGGCTCAGTATTATAATGAGCCGAGATGGCAGAGGCATGAATCTTAATGGAGAAAGATAGGCCTCTGTAGAGTAGTTTTGCTAGGTAGTCCAGGATTAGAAGTAGGGAGGGCACTGCTGTGTCCTTTCCTTTAGAATGATTCCAAGAACAGTATATTTTCCACTTTTCAGCATAGGATTTCCAAGTACTAGGTCTTCTAGCTTCAAGAATGACATCCAGCACCTGTTTGCTGAGGGTTGCTGGTGGGGTATTCAAGGGATAAGCCAGGCTGCAAGGTTTAGGTTTACAATTGTGGATGCAAAATCTGTCCCTCCTGCTGAGACAGCAGGGTAGGAGTCTGGTGTAGGTGCCAGGGTGGCACCGTTGTCAGGTTGCGTAGGAGTGGTTACAACTGCTGGCGTGGACAGTCTGGGGCAATAAAAATTTCCCTTAGCCTGTCCTGCTTTATCTTGAGAGAAGGGGCAGAGAGGGAAAGGCATAGATTGAGAGGTTTTCCCATTGAAAGGATAGGGCATCCACCTTCCAGGCCCTGCTATGAGGGTTCCTGATGCAGTATTTACTTAACTGGTGGTTCTCGGGGGAGGCAAAGAGGTCCACCTCTGGTGTCCCCCACCTCTGGATCAGAAGGTTGAAGGTGTTGGGCTCCAATTTCCATTCATGTGGGTCTAACAGATTTCTGCTTAAGTATCTGCCAGTGAATTTTGTTTGTCTGGCAGGAATTGAGCTTGTAGATGCACTAGGTTGCTCAAGGCTGTGTTCCACAGGGCCATGGCTAACCTGCAGAGTGGGTAAGAATGGGTGCCCCCCTGCTTGTTTATGTAAAACATAACTGTGGTGTTGTCTGTTTTTATCAGCAGTTGTCCTGGAAGGATTAGGTATCTAAAAGCTGTCAGGGCATTCTGTACAGCTAGCATCTTTTTTGACTAATGTGCAGGAGAATCTGCCCTGGACTCCAGTGGCCCTGAATGGATTTACCTGCCATGTGAGTCCCCACTGCATAGTCTGATACGTCTGCTGCCAGAGTTTGGGTGGCGATGGGTTGAGTGAAATGCAGTCCCTTGTGGTTGCATGCTTCTGCCCACCAAAGGAACTCTGCCCTTAGACAAGGTATGAGAGGTCCTGAGAATGTTGGCGCCAAAGACTTTTTAAATACCATTGAAGTTTCCTCATATCAGTCTTGCATATGGAATTAGCAGAATACATGACCTATGACCCTAGGGCTTGCAGTATTTTTCTTGCAGATAACTGGGTTCTGGTGGCCATTTGTTTGAAGTAGTTTGTCAGATAGACCTGTTTTTCTGAAGTGAGAAATGCCATCTGGGAACTTGTGTCCAAGCTTGCGCCCAGGAATACAATCTTTTAACTGGGTACCAGTTGTGATTTCTTTTAATTGATGGTGTACCCCAATGAAGTGAGAAAGCATTTTACAAATGCCAGGTGCTGAAGTAGCAATTCCAGACTGTCCGACTGAATCAGGCAGTGGTCCAAGTATGGGGAAATTTGGATATTTCTCTGCCTGCAGTATGCAATGACTGGAGCCAGGCACTTTGTGAATACTCTGGGTACAGTAGATAAGCCAAAGGGAAGTGCAGAGAACTGACAGTGTATAGAGCCTGCCCTGAAACATAGATATTTCCTGCCAAGTGGGCCCCCCATGCATAGTCTGATGCATCTGTTGTTAAGGTTTGTGTGGCAGGGGGTAGTGTGAATGGTAGTCCTCTGTTCTGGTGGCAGGCCTCCGCCCACCAAAGGAACTCTAGGCATAGGCAATGCTAGGAATTATTGCCTCTAGATCCTGTGAGTGTTGACACTATAGGCTTTTGAGATACCACTGCAGTTTCCTCATGCAGCCTTGCATATGGAATTAGAAGAATGCAGGAGGCCATGAACCCCTAGGCTTGCAGTATTTGCCTTGCAGATAACTGGGTTTTTGTGGCCACTTGTTTGAAGTAGGTTGTCAAATGAATCCGTTTCTCTGTCATGAGGAAAGCCATCTGGGAAGCTGTATTCAAGCTTGCTCCCAGGAATATAATTTGTTGACAGGGTACCAGTTGTGATTTCTTTTTGTTTATGGTGTACCCCAGACAAGTCAGTACCTTCTGAACAAAGGGCAGATGATCCAAAAGTATGTCGTGGCTTTCTGCCTGAATTAGACAATCATCCAGATATGGGTATATCAGAATATTTCTTTGCCTGCAGAATGCAATGACTGGAGTTAAGCACTTTGTGAATACCCTGGGCGCAGTAGATAAGCCAAAGGGCAGTGCAGAGAAATGATAGTGCATGTAGCCTGCTTTGAAGTGTAGGTATTTTCTGCAAGACTCCCTGATAGGGATGTGCAGGTATGCTTCTTTTAAGTCTAGTGTTGCCAACCATGCATCTTAGCCTAGCATAGGAAGCAGCTGGTGAAGAGTGAGCATCTTGAATGTTGGAATCACCAGAAAGGTATTTAGAGTAGAAAGGTCCAGGATAGGACGTCATGTATTGCCTTTTCTGGGTACCAGGAAAAGTCTTGAATAGAACCCTTGTCCCTTTTCCTCTTCTGGTACCAAATGAATAGCCCCTATACTTAACAGAGAGAGAGTACTTGATTTTGGGTGTCTGCCCACTGATTTGGGGATAGATCTGGCTACCTGCTTGGTATTGGAAAGGTGTGGAAGTGAAATCTGTATCCTTGGGACACTATATTTAAAACACATTTGTCCTAGGTAATGAGTTCCCAGTTTTTGGCCTGCAGACCAATCTTTCCGCCTAAAGGAGCATTCAGTTGGGAAGTGCTTGGAAGTTTTAGAAGCAAGTCATTGAGACTGTTTTCCATAGGGGAGAGTCTTACTACTCTCTGACTTGGGTGCAGAAACCCCCCACTGCTTAGTCTTGTGTGTCCCCTGGGACTGAAACCTGGGGTTTCTGCTATGTCTGGGTTTGGCTTGAGAAGACCTTGAAGAGGCTGGAAAGGACCAATTCTTAGAGGGCCAGTGTCTACTAAATATTTCATGTTGAACTTGTAAGAAATCTTTAACAGTTTCCATAGATTTAGCTTCATCTTCCACCTTTTTAAGAACTTAGTCAGCCTTGTTGCCAAACAGGCGGTCATGATTTAAGGGAGCATCCAACAATTTAGCTTTAACATGATCACGTAAAGATTGCTCCTTAAGTCAAGCATGCCTTTTGAGCACAGAACCAGTAACAGCAGCTCTGCAAGAGGCCTCTAAAGAATCAAATCCACATTGCAAAGTATGTTTTCCAACCTGTTCAGCAGAATGCATTAAATCCTGTAATTCTTTATTTTCCGCATAGTCAGGAATCAACATCATTCTCTGTTTAAGCAAACCAATAACATGTTGTTGATACTTTAACATATGAAACTGGCAGTTTAAAGCCCTAATGGCCAAGGTTGCAGAAGTGTAAACCTTCTTACTCCATCTATCCAGTGCTCTGGAATCTCTATCAGAAGGGGTAGGATTTTTATTAGTAGAAGCCTTAATGCCCTTGGGTCCCTGTGAAATAATCTCCGGATCCGTAATAGGATTTTTAAAAAGGAACTTGTGTGAATCAGGAACCCTGTAATATCTGTCAGGCTTTCTGGGAGCAGAAGGCAAGGAATCAGGGGCCACACTAGACTCCGAAAAAGCATCATGAACAATGTCTAGTACTGGAAGAATAGCTAAAGGCCTATGCTGAGGCAGGAGTAAGAAATCCCTAAGCCTCTTTTTTGAATCAGAAAAATCCTGGCTTTCCCAGTGGAAATGCTCCCTTAGAGTATGCAAGGTTTCACTGAAAGAAAAATCCTCTGGATGGGAAGCAGAGGGTGTAGAGTCCTCTCCATCAGAATCCTCATAAGTAGATAAGGGAAAATTCAGATCATCAGAAGAATCAGAAAAATCAGAATCCTGGTCAGAAAATTCATAAACAACTTCAGTCCTAAGTCTCTTAGGTTGGCTTCCCCTGATTAGAGTTATAAGATCTTCAGCCATTCTTATAATTTGTTTTTTAGGCATAGGCCTGAACATGCGGCCTGGGCGTCGGTTTTTTAGACATGGTTCGAGATTTAGGCCTAAAAGAAGAAGGAGGCATCGGTTTAATATGCAAGTCCATAGGCCTGAATACACCCTCAGAAGCCAGTGCTTGCACAGCGGCTCCAGACACATCCAAGGTAGAGACATCCGCAGGTTCCATAGTTGAAGCATCTCGCAGCATACCGGACTCTGAATGGGTCTCAGTAGAGGCCTGCAAATCAAAAGTAGTGGGTATCAGGGGCTGTGAAAGTGCCTCACTGAACACCGGTGAACTGGCGACTGGCTTAGAAGCGTCGTCGGCAGTTTTGGACCTCGGCGGCCTGTCTCTGTCTTTATCCTTGTGTTTTTTCAGAATCCCGGTAGCCAGATGGCTAACCAATGACATTTCTGGTTAATTAAACCAAGAACCAAAATATTTTGAGGTGAAAATATACCGACGACGGATAGTGCGCTGATTAAATAAAGCACAAAACTGGCAGCACGGTACATTCTGGTCAGGGCCTAGGCAAGGAATACAGTACGAATTAAAATCTTTATGAGGTATTTGCTTTCCACAAGTAATGCAATTATTAACTTTTATTGACATCGGTAAGGAGCAAGAAAAAGTTTCTCCAATGGGGTACTTGGCTTTAGTTGAAGACTTCGGTTCTGAAACTCAAAAATGAAAATGTCAGGAGTCGGCAGACCAGCACTTGCAAACTGATTCTGCTTCAGGCACTGCACGGCAAGAAAGAGTGATGTAATGGCATCGGCTGCATGTTTTATACCCCTGACGACCTGACGTCATGGAAGAAGGGACAGCAACCAATGCAAACCCAAGACTTTGATAATCAGGCCGACTGAGGGCTACTGCAAGCAGATAACCCAAAAGTGATGACTGCAACAGTGAAACACGAAGAACATCCACTGTCAAAGAAACTTAAGGACTCAGAAATTCACAGATACAATTGGTATAATAGTCAAGAAAAGCTGGCTCTATTTCCACATGATATTATTTTATAGCTGACAAAACCAGACAGAGAGACATTACAGTGTTGTGGAACTTTTTGAGACAGCTTGAATTATTTTCGGGATACAAAATTAGTGAAGCAAAGCAATAACGGCAAATTATGTACCCACATATGAGTTGGTCTAGCAATATTCATATTTATAGGGACACGATGAAATGAAGTATTTAGGAGCATGGATGAAAATTTATTCTGGTGTGGTAGCTAAAGATATGTGTGAAGAGACAAAACAAAAGATAATACAAAAAACCTGAGAAAATAGAAGCTTTGTTATATGAACATGTATGATACATGTATGTAAGATACAAGCAGTTAAAAGGTTTTTAGTCCCATTAGTCTTGTACACAGGTCAGGCATATGTTTATGAACCAGAGGTGAAGTTTTGGATAGTAATTAATAAAGAGCTGAAACACTATCTGGGAGGGGAAGATGGGAAAAGTCAAGTGGGATAAGCCTATTCTTCCAGTAGAACAGGGCGCATTGGGATTACCCAATTTGAAGGAGTATTTCAGAGCTACATATTTAAGGCTCCTATACACTACACAAGCAGAGAACTATAACTCAAAGTGGAAAGGATGATGATGAAACATGAGGGAAAGCTCAAGAAACAAGGAGAGACTGGGATTTTGGATGCATGCCTTTAAGGAAAAAAAACAATAATCATACAGAATATTATGTCTACAAAGTAGCAGAAAGTATCCTGCAAACTAAGCCAACATGGGAATGGAGGAGAGAGATTCTGCCAATAGGGATGACTGCAATTAGGGATATAGACAATAGGCAAGAGGGGGCTGGAATTTACTGGAGAAATCTGGCAAAGTAACCAAGGTATTGGGAGCAAATACCTAGAGAGGGAAAGATGATAGAATGGGAAGAGGCCAAGAATGTATTTAAAGTGCAAGTTAGACATTGCCTTCCATATCTAGGATTGATATCAGAGTACAGGTAAAGAGAAAAAAATAGGGGGGGGGGGTAGAAAGGATTGGGAAGAGAGATTGGATAAGCATTTCACAAAGAAGCAATGGGAGGATATATGTATGTCTCCAAATTATGCAAGAAAATCTAGAAGATTTAAGATTTTTGTTTGGAAATGCTTACATAGATATTTTTATACCCCAGGTAGACCCCAGAGAATTTTTCCTCAGGTAGACAGAAAATTTTGGACGGATGACAGGAAAGAAATAGGTAATTGGGACCATATTTTCCTGGGAGTGCAGTGAGTTGGCACACTAAGGATTCCCTGTGGGATGCACTGTCAGAGATGCTGGGTGGGCAGATTGCTGTGATGACAGAGACGATTTTTCTGAGCTATGATACAGAATTGGAATTGCCTAGACATGGTAAGGCCTTGCTATGTGTAATTATGGTGGTTGCCAAAAAAGCAATTACTAGAAAATGGAAATCAAAATCTAAACCAACTGTACTACAAGATATAGATAAAACAACTGGAATTGAGATCTCTAGAAAATGGCAGGAGCAAACTACATAGGAAGAAATGGGAATTGTGGGAACACAGGGGAGGAATAAAGGTTTAAAAGTAAGGGGACTTAAATGAGCTTTTGCAATATTTTAACTGAAAATAACTGGGTAGATTAAAAAGTGATGTACAATGTTTGCCACTGGGAGTATGTCAGTATGGTTTGTGATGTAAAATGCTTGCAACTAGGACTATGTCTGTGTGGTTTGTTTTCATTTACACAAATGTATGATTGCCTGTTTTGTAAATGATGGTTTAATAAACATGTTTTGTGTTTAAGAAAAAGGGCAGAAATTGAATAAGTTATATAAAATTGCATAGCTTATCCAATACATAGCAATATATGTGAAGTAATGTTTGCAAATGTGAACTTGTTAATACAGTTTGATTACTTTCATAGAAGTGTAAATCTGCCTATGTCACAAGTGATAATTCAATAAAGGTGTTTAATAAAAAATATACTGGTGTGTAAAACAATTAAAAAAGAAATTAACAAATTTGCAGAAAGAAGGCTGAAAATCTGAGTCTAAATCTGGTTCCCTCTCTTATCACACTTTTGCAGGACATCATCAGCAGATGGTCGAAACACAATCACCCCCATCAAGAGGATAATTTGAAAATTCAGCTTTTACATCTTCAACAAATTTTCATGGCAGACCCAATAGCTGCTCTGAATGACGCATCAGCTTAATCATAAGAATACTTCAAAGCATGTCTGGTTACTTGAGAAGCAGAAGCAGAAACAATAACAGCATTTACAGATTTACCCTTAGAAGAAGGGAAAGTAGTCATAATGTTTCTCATATTTTCAAAAAAAGCAAACTTTTAATGTGGGAGTATGATGATTAATAATTCTAAAAATAAGAGTGGCGGAGGAATACATTACTTTCCCAAATCTATAAAAAGTTTTCCCATCCACGTCAGATAGAGAGGGATGAGATTAACATTCACTAAATATTTAGCTGTAGAAGAATTTGACAAGGAAAGCACTGCAGGGTCTGGCTGGCTATCCTGTTGCAGGCTGCAATGCATACCTGAGCTGGAAAACAGTAGGTGGAGGAAATTCTATTTGTAATAAACATATTTTTTCAAAGAAACTAGAATGTCATTTTGTTCCCTCTGAAAACATTAATTCATTATAGAAAAGGAAAATTCTTCAAAGGGGAAATCAGAAGAAATACTCTTCTCAGAACCAGAATCTGCAGTCAGAGGAGAAATACTTTTTCACTTTAATTTTATTACCTGTTTGTCACACTGGAATCTTCGCTGGTTCAAGGTGTTTACTATGCTAACAACCACAAGGGCCTTTTTAAGTCTAGCCATGCACCCCAAATCTCTGACAAGTTCTGGTACCCTTGATAAGTGTAAGCAGGGGCTTGGGAGGTGAAATATTTAAAAGCAGGGGGTATTAGAAATGTAAAGGTTGCCTGTGCTCATTAGAGACATAGATGTCAAACCAGGGATGAATTTCCTGTTTCTGATCCAATTGTCCAAGTTACACTTGGATTAGTTTATGGAGGAACTCTGCTTCACATGAATGGAAAGTCTGCTGCAGTGCAGAGAAGGGCTAGTCTCTGGGATCTACATACTGTTCTCTCCAGCAGGTCCTTTTTATATCAAAGGCAAGGTTTATGCCTTTAGAATGGGTACTTCTGGTGCTGCTTTGTGGAGAAGAAGAAGGTCCATCAAAGTAGAATCTGACAATGCCTTGTATGCCGGGCATTGATCTCCCCTCAACAGCCTACAGGAGACAGAATACAGGAATGGGGCCTTGAGGCAGCCTGCATAGGACATGTTACTTATGACCTGTATTCTTGTCATGAGGAACCTCTGTGGATGCTCCAGTTGTTGGATATGACTGGTTAGCTACATACCAAAGGGGTCAATTTACTCAATGATATGAATGCCAAATACAGTGGAAAAATTATTTCCTTGGACCTAGATGCCATAAATTTGTTTATAAGTTGCACAAAATAAAATGATTTCCTCACTACTGGAGACATGTGATGGTCAAAAGCAAGATTACTGTCTTTGTGTGTCCTCAAGTCTCTGACTACTGGGGTCAACCTTTAGGGGTGTGATATCAATACAATACTTATCAGGGGTGGATGACTTCCTGAAGTATACTATTAAGCATTTCTTGGCATTTAGTTTAAGTCCATGGTTCTGATACCAGTTGTCTGTTTCAGCCCTTCTTGGAGGATGTTTGTGTTGGTGGACATCTGCAAATTTAGTCAGCCACAGGCCACTGACATCGGCTTTGACTTCAGAGAAGTAAATGTCAAAAAGGAGCAGTCCTAGGACAGACCCCTGAGGGACATTGCTTGTAGCTGGATTCTTTGTAGAGATAGACTCCCCAGTTCTAATTTCCTTGGTCCTGTCTGTGAGCCAGCTGGCTATCCAATGGGTGATATAAGTGTTTGTGCCTAAACTCTTAAGTTTGTCAGCAATGCCCAAGTGGGATACTGTGTCAAACGCCTTGGACAGGTCAAGGTAGGCATTGTGAACCATTCTGCCCTCATCCATTGTTTTAGCGACCTTCTCAAGGAAGTCCACCAGGTTGACTAGGCATGACCTGCCCTTGATGAAACCAAACAGGGTTGGGTCCAGTGTCCTATGTCATTACTGATCATCTCCAAGATAATTATTTTCATGGCTTTGCATATGAGACTTATGGGTTTGTAGTTTCCAGGGTCTGTAGATGGTCCACCTTTGTGCAGAGGGATGAATGTTTTTTCTATTCATGAGACATGAAGCCTATTTGGAGGTTACAGTTAAATAGCAATTCCAGATGGCCTGACAGGTCATGTTTCATGCTATTTAGAAGGCATCCTGGAATACTGTCTTGGCCCACTGATGCAGTGCTCTTGGCCTTAAAGACAACATTAAGGACTTGTGCCCTAGTGATAGCAGGGCTAGTTATATTTGACGGTATTTCCTGAGGGAAGGTTGAGGGGGGGTGAGAGGGGTAAAATTAGAGTTGAATTTGTTGGTCAGTATGTTTGCTATACCTTCTGGCTCGGTACAATTAGCTCCATTTACAATGAGCTCTGCACACAATTGTGTACTGCCTTTAAGGTTGCAGACCTAGCTGAAGAATGCCTTGTAGTTTTTCTTGGCCTGGGAGGCCAAATTTATCTCACAGTTGGCTTTGACAAACTTTATTTGTCCTCTGAGTTGTTTAGTTTGATGAGAGTGCTTTGATTCTGCTGGGTGATGCAACCCTTAAGTTTTGCCGTGATATTCTTCTTTCTGTTATACAGTCTACAGATTATTTGATTCCACCAGGACGGCTTATTATTTAAATTAATTCTGTACTTCTTCTTGGTGGGTATAGCTGCCTCTGTCCACCTATTAACATGCTTATATAGGGATTCTGTGAACTGTTCTGCATAGGCAGCAGTGTTCTCAATTTTTATAGGGGCTTGAAATTTTGCCAGGTTATCTCTTAATAGCAGGAAGTCAGCCTTAGAGTAGTTCCTGAATATTAAAGGGTTAGCTGGGGTTCCAGATTTTATTTTTTACTTCAAAGAAGACCATTTTTTTATAGTCTGACTTTACCAGAGAAGACATTACATTATGGGGTGTGTAGCACTCTCCCACATTAGTGGGGACCAGATGCAGTATGGTTGCATTCCTGGATGGTGTAGTCACAATATGGTCCAGAGTTTGTGTTTTCAAAATCCATGAGTCTCTGTGCCTGTACATTTGGTGTCATATATGATTCCCAGTTAATAGTGGGTAATTAAAGTCACCCATGAATATGATCTTGGGTTAGATGATAAGTGTTTCCAATAAGTTTAAATACATAGTATGGGTTTTCAGCTTTTAGATATTCTTTTCTCTTAGAATAATAGCAAGAATGAGAAGGATTAAGACCCTAAATTAATCTCTGTAATCTCAGTAAGTCTTCCCTATCTAGGATAAGAGACACAGGGGAAGATAAATGTGTAATATTCTGCTTTTTTTAAACAGTAATATCCAATATAATCAGACAAACTCATCTTAGGGATATCACCGGGGGGAGGGGTGCATCTTAGTCCAGCCAGGCACAGAAGCAGTTACCACTCCTCCTTCTGAGACCAACAAGAGTAGCTGTCCCTTTCTGCATGGACACTCCAACAGAGGATATGTCTAAGCCATGGTCCATGTGGGCTGAAAGGGCTTCACCAGAAGAACTAATAAAAGATAAGTGGACTGAGGACCCTGAAATAACCAGTGCATAGTCCCCCATTTGTGACTGAGCCAAGGAAGCTGCCTGCAGAACTAGCAAAGGCTGTCTTGAAATCTTCTTTTCTTGTGTCTGGAGGAAGGAAGAACTGAATAACTGGTAAGCTGTTACATGGTTTTGTAAAGAAAGAAGCCTAAAATACAGAAAGTGATGTCAGCAATAGTTAGTAGAAGGCAACTATCAAAAAAGCAGGGTTTACTTAAAAATAACAAAATGGCAAGCACAACACACACTTGCACCAGCCCATAAAAATAATTTATGCAAATATCTTCAATAAAAATTGGAGTAAAATTGAATAAAACTAAAATCTGCAGTAACAATAATTAATAGAACTACACAGTTTCAACTGACCTAAAATGTCATGCGACAATCCCCAAAAAAACACAAATATAGAGTGAAACAAACAGTTCTTTTAAGAAGACTTGTACTTCAGTCAAAAATAAATGTGGATTTTTTTCCCTGAAAGGTTTTCATCTGCCTAACAATGGAAAAATGCTAGCTACTAATTGATCCGGATGCCAATTCTATACTGCCTATCTTGAGTTAAGCTTTTGAAGCTGGCCCTATGTTACATCTTATGCAGAATTTAACCCACATAGCTTAAGCTATTGCAGCAGTGCTCAAATAAAAGATAAACATCATAATGGACATTCTTTTTGCATCTGCAGTTATTTGCTATTTTTCCATTAGTAAATTATTTCATTTGGAGATAAGATGTCTCCAGATGCAAGCAATTAATCATAACAGGTCTGAACTATGTGTTCTGAGTGAAATGTATAAGGTGCACTGTACATTACATTTAAATGCATATTGGCAAGCAGTTCACTGAAAATAGATGGAACTTTGAAACTGTGGCAAGTGAAATTAGTTATGCAAGTACTTATCTCCCCAACAGCCTTATTACTATAATATAATTTATACAATTTAGTTTAACTATTTAAAGATAACCAGTGCAGTTTTTCTTAGGGCTAAAAGTTGATATTTATTGAAAGGAATCAAACTGTTCTTTCACATCTGGGATGGGAACAGAGATAAGAAAAGAATAGTCATGAAACAGTGCGAGTTAAACGATCTGTAGCATACACTTTAGTATGGGCAGCCTTAATTGTACAACAGGTAATGTCTATGGGTGCAGCCATTAATGTGAGGCAACTGTTCCTACCTAGAAGGGTAAAACTAATTTTTGGACAATGTACATAGTTTATGAATCTGTTGTAAGTAAAAAGGGGATGGGGGTTCTAAAAATCTGTTTAGTTTTCTGTCAGTAGTTTTTAAGGAAGCAAATAGTAATGAAAATGTGACAAGAGTTCAAATGGAGATAAGAAACAACTGTAGAAGAAATCAGTCTGTCAAACATAGACATGCATGTAAACTAAAAGCAGGAAACATACAGTCAAAAGAACTATCATGTGTAACAGGATATTGTGTGTAACAGCATCTTATCATAATGACTACTCTGTCAATATTGACATACAATGTAAAAGTCTTTAGAACTACAAACAAAAAAATAAGCAAAGCGTACTGAATTACATTAAGAAGCACAGTGTAGAAATAGTAATGTTATAGATGACACATTTGGGTAGAAATGAGCATGTGAACTTGATATAGATAGGATTTCAGAGTGCATATTCAGCAGAATTCCATGGGCAAGGAAAGGGAAGTAATAACACTGATTGCTAGAAGAGCTTAAAGGGTGACAGGCTAAGAAAAAGGCAAAAGAAGATTTGTGGTGGTAAGGGGTTACAGGTAGGGGAGGCAGATTACACTGCATGTATTTCTATTCCACCTGAAACTACAAATATGTAGCTTAAGAGGATCTTTGAACAAAATAAGCAGCTTTCAACAGAAAATATTATTTGTGGGTGGAAACCGGCACCAGATTCAATTTATGAGAACGCATCAGGGGGAATTACAAGGGAAAATATAACAAGAGGGTAGAGTTCTGAAGAAGTGCAGCAGAATATTTGGTATGTAAAATCTGAATTCAGTAGCAGAAACTCAGAATAATTTACATATTACTCTCCAACATACAATATCTAGGTAAGACTGCATAGAAATTATACTTTACAAGAACATGTGTATATAATTAAAAGCTTTGAAATACATCCAATAACAATTTCAAATCATTAATAAACAAAAATTAATATAAAGCTACAGGTTTTTTACTTTTCTGTTAAAAAGAGAAGAATTTAGGGAATTTGTAGTGGAAATGATTCAAGAGTTATTAGGGAAGACAGAAATGTGACAGGAATATGGATTTAAACATGGTAGAAATAAGAAATGAAAGTCATATAGGAAAGAATTAATAGGAATAATTTAGAGGGACTGATGAAGGTTAAAATTATTACTGAAGAGGGAAATGCAGAGCTCTAAAGGGAAAATAATGGAACATTTGGATGCTATGCATGCTTTAGGAAGGTAGCCATTAACCAAGTAGTTTTGATAACTACAGTGCACAAGAACGTCTAGCACAATAACATAAGCAATAGAAAGTAAGAAAGGGGTGTGGTCAAACATATGACAAACTATGACAAGAAAAATACTCAGAAATCCTACAGCGATATTCCAGAATTTGTTTCATTAACAACTGTATTAAGCAGAGGAATTAGGAACCAAGAAAAAACTGCAATTATGCCAAGGCTAAAGAAAGAAGAAGCTCAACAATTAATAGCTATGATAAGAGGCAATGAGAAAAATAGTGATGTATAATTAATTAACAGGGAAATTTCCAGGAAAAGATGGAATTCCAGTGGAACCTCAGAAGTTAAAAAGGATGAAAGTGACAACGATCTGGAAGGTTTTTGTTTAACAATATTTAAAAAAGGGGGGGCTACCAACATCTGGGAAGAAAGCTGTTGGGGCTGCATTACTAAGTGTTCATGTCTACATTAGCTAACAAATGGGAAAAATACTGACTGAAAGTGAAAATAGAAATTTGATCTGATGGACTTGGAGGAAGGAATCCCTTGAAAGGGAGAGATTTCCAGGGTCAGCTGTATCCAAGACAAATCACTTTCAGAACCAGTTTGCCTGAAAATATTTGTTGCAAAAGAGTAAAATGAAGATTCAGTTTTATGAGAAGGATTAAAGGCTTGTCAGGGTGGGAAGGAGGACAAACTTTGAAGAAAGTCATTCAGACTTGTTATATTATCCTTTGAACCTCCCTGACATTGGTTCTTAAAAGTCGGCTTACCAGCAGTTTGCTGTGTCTGCTTATTTTACTATTTATAAAAAAGTTCTAGAAGTAGCAATAAATCCATTGCCAAACTTGGAGAAAGAAAGAAGAAAAATCTGTGAAACTCCCTGAATCAACAGTTTGTTAACTAGAGTAAATCACTTATCCCACTGGACCAATTTCAGTCTCAGCCAAGAATATGAACAAACACCAAATGGAAGAAAATTCAACAATAAAAGCGCAGACTTAAAACAAAGGAATATACAACAGAAAAAAATGATTTAAGAAGGTAGCCATCAGAAACCAATATGTACAACATTTACATCAGGTGCAGTAACGTTAGGAAACTACAGAAAAATGCTAAAGTGAAAATGATAGGCAGTATGTGTTGGAGATTAGGGAAGCTAGGTTATTTGATCTAAAGCATCCAGCTTGTGCTGTGAAATGTTCTTTAAGTTGTGCACAAAAGTATTTGAGAGATCTCTCCACAGTATGGGTCCAAGGGTAGAAATGGAGTGGTTAGAGTACTGAAGTCCGGTTTTACGTGTTTACAATAGAGACCCTAAGTAGCTATGAGATCTAAGGTTATATAAAACTCTTCATCAGTTGGTCCAAAGATTATCTCTCTAAGGAAGAAATGAAAATTCAGCATAATCATCCTCAAAGGTTTTGAATACACAACTAAGCAAACCTATCAATAACAGTTCCAGAAACAGCAGACCTGGGAGAGACATCAGTCATATCACAAGGACATTTCAAAGGGTGGGTTGCAATTTGAGACACACAGGAGTAATTAAATTATACAAAAATGCTTTTTCCTTACATGAGGGGAAAATGCCATACCATTCTTCATACTGTTAAAAGGGGTCTACATTAGGAAATCAAAATGGCAAAACTTTGACTGCCATTTCGACCCCAAAATAACAAACTGCAGGTTACATAAATGGCCAGATCACCAAGTTTTTTCCTAGGGAACAAAAATGGTAGGCAAACCAGACAAACACCACTTCAAGCACTGCAAAGTGGGGGGCTGTGCCTCCCACACCCCCCCAAATAAATATACCAACTCTGAGATCACACTACAGTGGGGAAAAGGGCAAATTCATGGACATAGCCAACCAATTTTATTCCCTAGGAAAAAACTCTGTGATCTGGCCGTTCGCGTAAAACATACTTTGGTATGGTGGGGTCAATGAAACGGTGGTCGATGTTCTTCCACTTCAATTCTGTGATATAGATCCCTTAAAAGAGACAAGCATAAACTTTTTAACACATGAGCTTGATAACTGAGAATTCTAAAAATAATTGCTGGAGAAAAATACACATTTCTTCCCCCAAGCTTATCAAAAGCTTTGCCATCCTGGTCAAAAGGGGATGGACTGGCATTAACCAGATATTTAACTGCGGCTGGGTTTACCAGAGAAATCATTGCTGGGTTTAACTTGGGGTCAGAATATAAAACATTTAAGACTGAGGAACGTTAAACAATCTTCTTTCTTGTGGACAGCAAGCTGGCTGTCAGGCAAGTTATAGGCTACAATAAATACATCCTCTATTGGTAGAAGAACAAGAGGAACTGTGGAAAAGCCTCAGGAAATCCCAGTTGCAAAAAGTGGAATATCATTATGTTCCCAATGAGACTGATTCATTCTGGAAATTGTTTCAGAAAGAGAAAATCCATCCAAGGGTCTGTCAGAAGCCGCACTTGCCTCGGAAGCAGAAAAGTAAGGAGAAAAAAAACAGAATCTTATCAGAAGTGAATAACTCCTTTTTTTCTTTTCCCAGAAATACCAGAAGTGGAATTAAGCTCAATAAATCAGTCCTGTCCCAAGTAACTGGGACAGTAGGAGACATGTGTTGAATGTTTTGCTTTTTGACAAGAATTTCTAAAGTGCAGACCTACTCTTGTCAGGCAAAACCTTTACAGGGACAAGCATTCCAGTCTAGCTATGCAAAGAGGTATTTCCTTCTTCTTCTTCTGCCAAGACTGATCAGAGTGGTTCTCCCTTGCCTAACAGGTACAGAGTTTTCCGATTCCTGGTCCATGGTGGATGTAGGAACTATACCATAGATAGTCTAGGAAAAAGACGAATGATATGAATAACCAGAAATGGCTACAGCAGAGTGACTCATCTATGGCTAAAGTACTTTAATAGCCTGGTAAGGTAGCAAAGGCTGCTTGTCAATTTCTTTCTTGTGGCTGGAAGAAGCAACCAGGGAAATGGTAGGTTGGTAAATGGCAAAGCCAAAGAAAAAATGCCTGCTTCCCAGGTAAGTATTAAAAAATGTACACAAAAAGTAAAAATGCACAGGAACAGGTGAAAGGTGTGGTACAAGAAAATTGTAAACTTGAAGTAAAAAACAAGTACCGAACCAACACGGCTAGGCAAAAACTATTTATTGAACATAAAAAAGTGATAAAAGTGAGCGCTTTCGCGTCATAAAAACACAATGAAACACATTTTAAACACTTGCCCAAGCCCCCAAATGTAAAACAAAATAACTTTTACCAGGGAAAAGGTAGGTTTTAAAATAGTTTTAACAAATTTTCCACAAAACTTAAAAGTAACAGTGCTGTTTAAAAGTTACTAAAAGTCCCATGTTTGTCTACAAAAACACTTTTTTCCAGCTTAAAATAATTAATTTTAAAGGAGTTAACTTTCTATCATAAAATTTAAAAGTGGAAGGTTTTTTTAATTTCCAAAAGGAACTTGTCTGCCCAGCAATGGAACAGCATTACCCAACCATTGATTCACAAAAACCTGCTGGAGGAGCACTCTTTGGTGAGAAGAAAGCTCTGAAAGGCTTGGCACCCAAAATTACTCTTTCTTCACCTCTGCTTGAGCAAAATGTTTGGGCACGTGGAAGGTGTCCTGATCTTTGGAAGCTGTCTGTCTATTATATCCTTATCAGGATATAATCTATACAGCTGAGGCTACTGCAGCAATGACTTATATTGTGAAGATCTGCAAACACTTTTCCTGCCTTGATGCCACAGTTCCACCCTTCCCAGCTAACAGGTCACACCAGGATTGCTGTGGCCCAAGTATCAACTGCAGTCACAAGACTGCTGTCGCCAGAATACCATGGACTGAAACCCAAAATACAGCTCATTATGCTTTGCTAGAATACAGAGACTACATGCTCTTAAATCATGTACATTGCATAAAAAATGTAGCTAACATGATCATCAATGCTTCTGTTTTCTTCTGCTTGTTTTATACATTATCACAAGTTTGGAAATGCACATTGTACTAAAGATACAAACTGTACAACTTGTACTTGTCATAATACAACATAAAGATTGACTGTAACTGTTTTGAAAAGCCCATTGTTTTCTCATTCTATTTTTTTTATTAAAATACTATGATGTGTAGTGGTGGCTGCAGTAAGCTAACATCCATCACATATGAAAGCCATCATAAGTAATATGAGAACACTGTGGAAAATTAAACCTGTCTTATTCTCTTTAAATGACTGTACAATTACAACAAAATGTCAACAATTAATGTATAAAAATATTTTCTCTCTTATAACCTGTACATGTTCAATTTTGTTATATGTGGAAGTGTTGTCCCAGGGCCAGTATTGAAAAGGAGTCTTGTATATGGCTCATTTGGCCTATATATTTTAGCAAAGGAAATAAACAAAAAAAATAAAAAATGAAATGCACTTACTAATGAGAGGTTCACCTGCAGACAGCTGCAGAATGTGTGTAAGCATGTACCCACACTCAAATGTGTGCATGTTCCATTGGCAAACATCAGAAAATTATAAAGGCTTTTTTTTTTGGGGGGGGGTATATTTAACTCTACTTGTTATCTTAATGGATTGTACTTATGAATGTATAAATTAATAATATAGCAAAACTCATCATATAATACCCTGTGCATATTTTATTTGGTTCTTCAATAAAAGTGTTTTTTTTTTCTGTTTTAATAGTATGCTGCTTACTGCATCACAGTTTCATTGGCAAGTCTATGAATGATGGCATATATATGACTGAGTTTGATTCTATTCAGGTTAAAGATGATGCTTCATTATGATTTTCACTAATTGTTGAGGAATTATCATGAGTGAGAAGGAAAAGCCTAGGCTTGCCAGCATACCTTTCAACTGTACAGAGTTTCACAGAATATCCAGATTTTTTTCTCACATTTTGGTCTGCTCCTCATAACATTTTTTTTGACAAATCAATGTGATGATTTTAGGATTAAAGTTACTAAATAATGAAATGCATTTGAGTTTCAGACTTCATATCTTTCAGAAAATGCATGCTAATACAAATATTGTTATTCTAGCAACTTTCTAAGTTTATTAGAGCAATGTTTAAATGTGTCCCTATTTTTGGGCCTTTGTCCCCCCCCCCCCCATTATGTCAGGCTAAAAGAATGGCAAACTTGATGCCAAAATTGATAGATATGGACCAATGTGGTTTTGTGGAGGTGAGTAAACATTTGACAACATAAATATAAAAATGATAATCCATTACGAAGCAGAATGTAAGAAAATACTGCTGTTATTGGTTGATCTTGATGGACAAAGTATTTAATAGAGTAAACTGAGATTTTATGCGTAGGGCAATGAAAGCATTTTTTTTCTGATATAATAATAAGAATAATTAGAAGGATATATGAATGATGCTTGGGGTATAAAAATATGAATGTCCTTTTCTGGTTTTAACAAGTACAAAATTGGTATGCAAATAGATCTAACTTTTCTTGACTACAATAGCAATTATATCCTTGAATATCTGACTCCCTCATTTTCTTTGTCAATTGCTCTAAATATAATGCAAATAACAAAGGAGAAATGGGGCATAATAAATAAAGGAATAAACAAGAAAAGACTGGAAAGAGACATTAGATATACAGTTCTCAAAGAAACAATGGGAGGACATATGCATGGCTCCCAAAATGCAAGTCTAGAAGATTTAGAATTTTAGCCTGGAAGTATCTGTATTTTCTACCCCAAGCAGACTCCAAAGAATTTTTCCACAAGTAGATGGCAAATGTTGGAGGTATAATGGGGAAGAAAAGGGTAACTGGAAACATAAGTTTTGGAAGTTTATTGAGTTGGCAAATTTAAAAATTTCCTACAGAGTACTCTATCAGAAATACTGGATGAGCAAATGGCTGTAAGTAAGGTAATGATTTTTCTGAGCTGGGATACAGGATCTGAATTGCATAAACATAGTATGTAATGCATTAAGTACAATTCTGCTGGTTACCAAAAAAGCAGTTAGTAGAAAATGTAAATCAAAATGTTAACCAACTGTATCTGAAGTACTGACTATTGTAACAGAGATAAAGAACAGAAGTGGGATCTTTAGAAAAGGGTAGCAATAAATTACATAGAAGAAATGGAACTTGTGGGAACAATACATGCAAAAAATATTTAGGAGGAGGAATGAGGTTTAAGAGATGGCAGGAACTGAATAATTGATGTATTATTGCTAAGATTATAGGATATCTAACAATATCTGTGATGTATGTTTGTAAATGTGAACTTGTTATAATATGGCTTGATTACTTTTATATAAATTTAACTTTGGCCATGTCACAGGTGATAATTCAATAAAGATGTATTTTTTTTTTAAAAAGGGAAGGAATATAAACTGGAATTTATTAAACACTGCTGGTTTGGGCAATGACCAGTTACATATTCAATTATTGTACACTCAATCATACTATCAACTTATAGTAGTTGTAGCCAAGCAGTCACAGTCTTCAAGACAAGGATGCTAATGGTTATAATTTACCAGTGTTGTGAAAATAACCATATGCACCTAGAAATTAAATACACAGTGAAGGATATTCTTGCACAGGAAAATAAAATTTTATATCAAGAGATGGCATAAGAACAGTAACAGCTAGGGGGCGACACATTTAGTAGTGCTTAGATTTAACTATAACCTATCTACCCCACATAATTTGAACACCAAACTGTCTCGCTTCTCATCTGTAGTCCATGAAAACATCCTCTTCACTGCTCCCAGGCTTGCTAACCGCCCACCAGACATTCAAAGAGGAAAGCAGAAACTGACTAGACCAACTGCTGAGCTGATTTCCATAGAAATAGTTACTTCACCTGAAGAAATGCCGGGGGCTTGTCCTAGACTGAGTCAATACTGGGAAATGGTGAAATGGTACCCTTTCTGCAAGAAGGCACCCTGACCTTTTACTTCTTGCCGAAATAAAAAAAAAATAAATACAAATACTTTCCCTCAAAGCAAAGTCGATTAGGTAGCTAGAAGGTTCTAACCACAAATAAGGCAACATTGCTTTTGACAGTAAATAGCAATCTAAGGAACTCAAAGCTATGCCTGTGTTTGTGGATGTATAAACAGTTTTACTTTTCAAAGTTCTGCTGCATTTCAACAGAAAAAAATATTTACTCTGTACAGCTTATCTCATTTCACACTCATGATGAATGTTTACTTAAAATAAAAGTTCAAATTTTCTACAGCTTCTCACATTTTACATCTCTGTTGCATGTTTACTTAAAATCAACTAAATATTTCTACAGTTTTTCACATGTATTACACAAAAATTTCTACACAGCATAATACAGACAAAACAATGGGAAAAAATCCATTGATAAACAGTAAAGTGCAATAATGCGAAAAACTCTGAAATTAATCAGATCAATGTCAGAGTAAATTCCACAGTGATACATTTTTCCTCTTTTAACCCCCTCCCCACCACCACTACTTAGGATCAAGCTTGATAGCTCTTCTGCCTGCACAAATCAGTTCCTCCGTTCCATGGATATGGTAGTTGGGAACTCCTAGGTTCTCAGTCCATTTGTTGCAACCTGGGAATCCCCAATGAGTTCATCCATTTATGGTGAGAATCAGGTGGTAGGGAGCAGGCCAGCTTCCTAGTCCTGTGGGGAATATTACCTTTTTCTGTGGAAAAGCAAACTCCATGCCCTGTTGTAGCTCTTCTCAGCACTGCTACAGCTGCTCTCCAAGGGGAAACATGCCACTACATCTCTAATTCCTCTTGATATGTATGCCATTATTCCATCTGGTTTTCACTTAGCATTTACAGCTGAGGAGCAAAAATGATCCTCAAACAGGAAAACAAGCCAAGTATTTATACAGTTTATGCCACATACGGAGCACTACAGCATTTCATTTCTGACTGCAAATGCAACACAGACGCTCATTTCTGAATGCTGGTAATGCACTAAAGACTGATGGGCATCAGCCAGTTGTACCCCATAACACACTGCACCTGAGGCACTACCCTCTTCTCCCCCCATCTTAGCTATGCTTCTGCTTCTTGGTCTTCCCACTGCCACTAAGCCTTTATCTCCTACTAGTCCATTCATTTTCTAACCATCACCAGCCTGCAAGGACAAAGATAAGCTCATGGTACTGTTGCTACCATTTACAGACAGCTGAAAGATGTTATGTACTCCTAACTACATCCTCTCTTGCACCCCCTGATTCACTAGTGTGCACACACTTTCCCCACATACACTAGTTCCACTGATTGTCTGGTAGGATGAAGCACCCAACCTTAGTCCATTCACTGCATGCAGTCTAACCTTACTTCCATTAGGTTTCAGCCAAACTGGGAACCAAATCATTAGCCTATGCCCCCCCCAGGATGGTTGAAACTACCACTCAACTCTCATTTCACCCACTCCTCATCTCCAGCTACCTCTTCCAGTTGCCAAGTTCATTTGTGTATTCCAGTTACTAGGACAGTGTACTATTATGATTACTGTTTGACTCACACTCAGGAAAGTATGCAACTCATCCATGAAGAGCTCCACAGAGAGAGCTACTTACAACTGCACCACAGAGCAGACCATACAATGTTAAATGGTGAAATGCCTATGTCCTTCTTACTTCATGTTTTAAACCAGTCCAAAATAATAAAATATATTTTAAACATTTTAAAGTGAGCCTAAGAAAAAGCTTTATTTTCAGGGTCGGGGACAGCAAACTGATTTACTGGCAATATTTTGATTAAATTCCTGTTCAACCCTAGTTTTAAACCTTATCTGAAACCACCAAAAACGTACAGTTGTGTAAAATCTTACCATAACAGTCATTGGTGAGAGACCTGGGCGCACAGGTTGACAGCAACCTTAACTTCAATCGCCATGTCTCCACAGTGGTAAGAAGGGCATTTTATACTGCTCATCTCATAAGTAAGGGCATTGCCTCCAGAAAAAAAAGAGGTTATAACCCCCCCCTGTACTCTTCCTTAGAGTACAACGCTCCCTTTAGTATGTTCCTTTCCAAATACCTGCAGCAACAGGAGGCCACAAAGGTCCCTTCAAAGAAAATTCAGGGTCTTCAAGACTTGTCTTATGCAGACAGACTGAAATCATTGTCATTTTATTCTGTGTCGTACAGAGTGCTTAGAGGCGACCTGTACCTTCCATACAGAGAAATCTTTGACACAGCTTTAACGGAAATGCTGCACATTCGCAAGACAAATGGCACACAAGTAATTTGCACAAAGGACCTTAACCTGGTATGTGACATCAACAGAACTTGCTGGAGAGACTGACTTGTCTCACAGAGGTTGCCTCACCTTTGGAATTCACTCCAGGGGTTCCACCTGTGTCCCTCTTAGACGGGGACAATTAGGTGCTGATTTTAGTGTCTGCTTGAACTAGACACCCTTGGGAACATGGGTTGAACTTGGCTCTGGTTGTAAGGGCCCTGGGGCTGTTAGCCTAGTAACCTCCTATGATCCTATGTCCTTCTCTTCATTGTTGCAATATTACTCACCCAAGGGATCTCCTTCCAAGGATAGCCCAACATCTGGCCAGTATACCAAACCATTCAGCTCTTATAGGCACTTTACATCACACCTATGCTCCCCATTCAAAATATAGGGCACAAAGGTGATGTAGGGACACATACGCTCAGAACTGAAGAAGCCCCAAGAGGAACAAAATACCCTCAGGAACATGTGCATCCATAAAGAAAAATAAAGGAAGGACGGGAGGGGGGCCCCTCAGCCAGGAGGGAAATAAAACACAGAGCAACAGTCAGGACAAAGGGGGAAGGAGGGAGAGAGTGAATACTGCAACACTGAAGAGAAGAATATCTACTGTTATGGTAGGATTTACAGAACTATGCTACTTCCTTCCATATTACTGTTGCAGTATTCACCTAATAGAGTACAAGCAGAACCTGGGAGGAGGAAGGCAGATGGTCAGTCCCATGACATGACTCAATGATGATGGCAGGAATTTCCTCGCTCACTAAAATCCTCCTTGGTCCCACAAATATATTCAGCTGAGGTTCTCCCTCAATGTCAGGTGCAGATGTTGGAAAATATGTAGGAAGTACAAGAATTTGGATTCATGTCAGCCTCTGGAAATGTGCAAATGAATCTGAAGCAAGCACAGGACAGTCTTCAGGACCTTCACAAGCTTCAAGAGAAATGCTCGGGGGAGGCTGGACAGCAACAAACTCAGCCCTAAGTTTTTGGGCCTTTGTGGCAGATGGCAGGCCCTTGCAATGGAAGGATTCTGCCACAGCACCCTAAGCCAACAGCTTAAGTTATTGGTTATCAAGATATATGGACAAAGAGGAGAGATGACTATGTAGAGTCTCAGGCACAAATGCTTGGCAGATAAAACACTATTATTGAAGGAAGCACCCAAGCAAAAAAAGACTCTGGTTGAGATGGTCTTTATGGGGAATCTGCTTTCCACAGTGACATTTTCACTTTCTGGATGACATGAACACAATATCAGACAAAAGTAAAAGAAGAAGAAACCCCAAAGGGGCACTTATCTGAAAAGCAGCTAGGTAACCAGAACAGCAGAAAAGCATTCAGATTGATGGACAATGATGGACTTTGGACTGGCTGCAAAGAAGTTCTGCGTGTTTGCATCTGTACATCACCTTTATGCCCTACACTTTGCATGGGGAAGCACACGTGAGACTTACTGCGCCTATAAGAGTTGAAGGCTTTGGTACACTGGCCAGATGGGCTATCCTTTGCAGGAGATTTCTTATGTAAAGCATACTGCAACAGTGATATGGAAGGACATCTACTGTTTAATTAAACTTCTTACTATTTCACTGCATTCTAATGCTACTATACACAGCTTTCTGCTTCCTAACCTTAACTCTGTTTCAAAATACAAGTTCACTCATATAATTTCTTACTATTGAATTTTTATCAAAGTACCAATCAACTATGATAACCTCTCTGTCATTTAACCCTGTCTCTCTGCAGTACTTTTTCTTTCCACCTCAGCCTGATCTTTGGCATCAAGTGAAATTAATCTACTACGGTATTGTAAAATAACTTGTTTATCCAATGAATGTCAGTGTATGTACATCACAATATTGCAGAATTTGATTTCTGTTAATGTACTTTATTAAAGTTTAATCCTGTGTCTCTGTACTATAATTGTTATCCTATGTGACTTTACTCTTTGTATTAACGTGCAACATTGTATAATTCTGCCTGGAGCCCTTCTACCAAAACCTCCAAATGAAAGGTCTTTTTTTTTTGCCCAGTTAGACTTTCCCAGTCAACAAATGGAAATAGATAAAAGAAATGATTAGCATATCTTTCTCATAATGTAAAAAGAGCACTAAGTGCAAAATATGCATTCACTGCACCATATTGTTTTCAGTACTGCAGTTTATTTTTGCAACCCATTGTGCTTACTTCTTCAAATCCAAATGATAGCACAGGGGTACAAAAAAAATACCTGAAGCTGGGGTAATGTAAAAAAATGAGTTATGAAAAATAATAAACCTTGCCACACAAAAGACAAAGATTAAAAAGGAATAATATTTCTAGAGTTGCAAAGCTTTAACCTGTAGACTACCAAGTAAGTAAAGGGATGGAAGGATATCCAAATGAAATTAATAATTATGTCCAACAGTATGAGCCTTAACAAGCACACAAGCAGAAAGCAACCGCTTCTCCCCCCACCTAATGTAAGGGGGATAAAAAAGTGACTGTCAACCTAGAAGTTAGATAGGTTCCAAGAACATTCCCATACTATCTTTCATCAGTGGAGTCCCTCCTAGGAAGGGCAAGCAACATGACAGCAGCACATCGGTTGGGGTTATATGAACACTAGGAAGCAGTTATGATTCCCTGAGAATGTGAAAGTTTAAATAACTAAAATGATACCCCCAAAATTAGTACAGTCAGAAGGAGTTTTAGCAGCTCTCCCATCTCCCCTCTGGAATAGAAGAGGGGTTGCAAGCTCACAGGCCTAGCACTTCAAATGCAGTGTGCACCACTGAAAAGGTCAACACAGTAACCAAGAAAAAAAAACATCAAATTTTCTTCAGATAGCCACAACACCAATAAAGGAATCATGGATTAATATCCTTTTTATCAAGGTTAGTTTTGCTGAGGTACAAGCCAGACTTTTATGGATGGGAACAAATATATCAACGCCAGGATGCAAAAAGGTTGTTAAACTGATGCAACCAACCTAAATAAAACATGGTTATAAATGAATTATAAACAACATCACAATAAGAACTTTTTAAGAAAAATGTTAAAATATTAAAACACCTCGTTGAACAGCCATAGAAATCCTTCATCAAAATGAATAAATGACCACTGTAAAAGCACAGTATATATGTATTCAATACTTCTTCTTCTTCTTCTTCTTTCGGCTTTTTCCCGGTTAGGGGTCGCCACAGCGGATCACCTTGTCCGCACATTGAATGGCAGTGGAGTTTTACGGTGTCGAGTTGCCAGCCCGGCGCCCAACCTTCCACAGAAGGCACACTCACATGCACACCTAGGGCCAATTTAGAGTGTCCAATCCACCTGCAGCATGTCTTTGGGATGTGGGAGGAAACCGGAGCACCCGGAGGAAACCCACGCGACCACAGGGAGGACATGCAGACTCCGCACAGAAGGCACCCCAGCCGAGGATCGAACCAGAGAACCTCTTGCTGTGAGGCAGCAATGCTAACCACTGCACCACCGTGGCCGCCCTATATATGTATTCAATACTCTTTATGTAAAAATACTTAGAATAGAAATTCTTAATTAAAAAATTCTTAGTTAAAAATGATGATAATAACACTGTGTGTGTGTGAGAAAGAATCTAACATGAAACTATAATTTAGCCCTTCTTAATTTCAGAACACTCGCAATACTAACACAGTCATTTATTCATTTAGTTATTTTGATGACGGATTTCTATGGCTGTTCAACAAGGTGTTTTAATATTTTAATATTTTAGTATTTTAACATTTTTCTTAAAAAGTTCTTATTGTGATGTTGTTTATAATTCATTTATAAACATGTTTTATTTAGGTTGGTTGCATCAGTTTAACAACCTTTTTGCATATTTATTTAAACATTTACCCAATTAATTAATTTATTAACTAACTGATCATGTGATTTCACTATTTGGATTATATAAACCTGTGATGTTTTGAATGCAAGTTCATCTTGAAAAAGCCTGGTACTATCCAGGCGAAAGCGCTTCATTATATATTTTCATTTTCCTAATACGTTAGCCTACTACTGCTGCAGGTTCTTGGGCCAAGAATAATGCCATTCCTTGTTTACTTTTTCTGTGAAACATCCCTATAAAAACCTATATGTCAGTTATTTTGCAACTTAGTAAGAGCTAGTTCACCATTAGCAGAAGATGTACTCTCTCTGTAGGACAGATGAGAAGCCAACTCACAAATCCATCTGTGCCCCTCCCCCCCAGAAGTGATGCTAATACCTATATAAATACTTTATAAAGAAATGCACAGGCAGCTTTCAAGCTTAAGTACTACTTACATGAAATCAGCTATTCAATAAATCTAAGCTTATTTTTCTGCAACCTGGTTTTCATTAACATTTCCCTAACAATCTTACAATTCTAAGGGGTAAAGGATATACTTACCATTTCCTGAAACATAATGTTTTTCTTACCTTATATGGGACTTCTTAGCACTTTGAAATTACATCTGCTTTGCAGGCAAAAGAAAACATTCGAAAGATCCACAGTTAGAGATTCTACAGCACACAGCCTCTGTTCCCAACATGAAGTTACTAAAGCAACTACTTTCAGTGTTCTAATAAAATAAGTAGTTATACTTGAATGGAGAAACGACATCACAACATAAACAAAATTTAAAAACACTTATAAATATATCTGGTACACACTCAACACAAAATGACTTACAACATAGGCCAAGTTAGTTCTTGAGATGATAGCAGAGCCCTTCTCAGGAACTGTAACTATCAACGAACAGCCAGGTTCAAGTTTAGGCCCTTCATCTTCCTTAATCGCCACTGCCACTTTCAAAGAACTTGATGCCCCAGTAACCGTGTCAGTAACCAAAAATATCATGCTGTCATGTGATGCCACAGAGCCACTCTGATAATATTCTACTGCATTCTGGATGACATGTACATATTGAAATGTGTCACCTAAAAGCAAAGAAAAAACATCACTTCATTACTTACATAAGAACAGTGGTGGTAACAATAAGAAGTAATACAGCAGGACACAGAATCAGCTTTGGATCCGTGGTGGTGGTGCTGCGGTAGCGTTGTCACCTCACAGTAAGATGCACTCCAGTTTGATTCTCAAGAGTCTTCTGCGTGGAGACATGCGTGAATGGGCGTACCTTCTTTGAAGGTTGTGCGTCAGGGCTGGCAACTCGGCACGTAAAAATCAACTGCCAATCATTAGTGGACCGGACTTCCGCTGTGGCGACCCCTAACTGGGAAAACCCAAAAGACACAACAACAACAACAGAATCAGCTTTGGAACATAAAGTAGAGGCATGCTGGGCAACTACCATAACTACGGCTTATGAATCACATTTTAGTTAACAGCTACTTTTAGCTTCCAGAAACAGCTTCTAAGCATTTACCACATGGAATTGAATCCCACCTTCCTAAGGCAGCATACAAATACATCACACGTTTACAGATACCAACCAAAGAAACCAAAACTGGTCCTCATCTTACAGAATTGTTCTGAGTCTCAACAGTGGAGAAAAATTCACCCTGAAAGAAACTACAAATGAAATTATTTCAAAGAAGAAAGATGGCCCACCGGTAACATCAGTCCAAATTCTGCAATCTCATATGAAGGAAGGGTTATTACCCAATATTCTCTTAAAAATCAAATGATATGGAATGTACGAGGTGCAATGGCTTACCTTGTTTGAAGTAATCTTAGTTGGTAACACACTCACAAGCTTCTAACGTATTATTTAAACCAAATGGTGATAGCCAAAAGACATAAATAACCCTAAAAAAGCAAACACAAACCACAATATATGGAAAACAGAGAGTGCTTGATCAGCATATCCTGCTGCAATCTTCTCTGAACATGGACACCATAAGCTCCTTAAAAATGTGGACTCTTAGGCAATACAAATATTAAGAAAAATATGAAAAACAATACATCAGAAAGACACAAATGTAAGGAAGAATATTATGCAGCTACCATTCTGACCTCCATCTCACAATTAATATTTTCTTCAATGTTTGCTGGCCTACACACCACTAACCATCACTACTAGCTCAGTCAACCTTCCACCATCCTCCTCTCTACAGAACTTCCTTAAGTTTGATGAGCATTTCTATCTAGCTGTTATTCATACAAACTCCTCTCCCATCTTCCTTCAAAAATCCACCAAGTTTTTGGATTATACTGAAATTCCAAACCATTTTCACATGCTCCTTACTTTCCACCCTAGAGTACACGTCTAATGCAACATTATTCCTTGATTCGCCATGATAAAATTTCCAAGTACCACCCTGGCTCTTCTTTACCTATCATTCCATTCCATTTTGGTGCTCTTCTGTTTTTTTTGCAAGGACTCCAGAACTGTAAACACTGGGATACATTAGCTACAATGTGCAAAAATCATGTAACAACTGTATGTAATTTCCTGAAATGAAAATGTAAATGAATGCTTTGAAATTAGTACTAGTGATAACCTATTAGCAAAACTTCATTGTGTGAGCATCATACAGTGTATAATGCTGCATAAATATGCTGACATTCCTGGTTTATTCTTTCTTTTATGCGTAGTCCTTGTGGTCATCTGGTGTATTACTTTTTTTGGTTTTATTAGTTTATATTTATTTATTAATATAATGTTAATGGTGACTGGTGTAGAGCATTGATCCCAAAGGACCTATTTTCAGACTCATCCTAGAAGAAATGCACAAAAAAACAAGCAAGCATTCCAAAAATTAGCAAGTAATAACTGCACGCGATAAAAAAATTCAAAGTAACAGCAAACAGCAAGCATTTTGAAAACAATTAGCAGTTAATCCTTTATTCCTGAAATTAAAATAATCTTAACTTCACCAATTTGTAATATTTTCACTCCAATTTTTTAAAATACCATCTATGAGTTTTCCACCTAATGAACTACGCAAATCCTGCAATTCTGTATACAAATGTAATTTCAATCAAATTGTAAAATATCTGTGAACATTGAAAAAAATTATTGTTATGTAATTCATAAGATGAGGACTCGTGTTATGCTGAAATTTTGGAGTGACAAGATAAGAAATGGTGTAGTCATGGAGTTTTAAATCACTATTAAAATGAACACACTTTCTGCATTTTTATGAATCAGGCAGTTATCCAGACAGAGTTACATATGTTACCTGCTTTGTTCTTAGGTGAGAAACTGGGGTTTAAGCATTTGGTAACCTACAACTGACAGAGGAGACAGACAGACCAAATGGCAAAGAGATAGATGGATAGTATTCTTCTGCAGCCACCAGAGTAACTGTCTATGCTCCTATCAAAGGAGTTGCAATGGTGAATATCCACTTTATCCAAAATCACCCAGGTTTACTATCGCACTACATTGGGGATCTGGAAATGTACCCTTTTTTCACTGTAGTATATTCTCGGAGTTGGAATATATAATATGCAGGGGGCGTGGTGGGGCACAGGGGACTTGGCCCCCTGCGAAAACATTATCAGTAACACAGAATTTCGAAATTGAAACTTCCAGTGTTCAAATGTCGATGCCATGATATCATTTCGAAAATTCTGGTCATTCTTTATTACCAATTTCGATGAACAGGTTTGATCAAATGTGGAAAATTATTTAAAATTTCCACATTTTGATAGTAAACCAGTCACCCATAGTTCCATCAAGGAAGAATAGTAGAAGTAGGGGTTGCAAGGTCAGTTTTCTGAACATTTTAATGTCCAAGATTTTTTTTTTCAGTCTGGAAAGCGCCAAGACTAGTCTTCAGGATCCATCCTTATTGGGTGCTAGAAATGATCTTAAGTAGAAACCATTTCCCTTGCAGCTTGAGAACTGTTTTTATGTTCCTCTGTTTAACAGCTGTCCAAAATTTGCACAGCTATGCTTTGCTGGATGAGGGAAAGCACACTCAATTCTGTATCTTCTAACCAACATAAATTGTCTCTTAACCAGATCAAACAATTTTCTGTGAAGAAAGAGAGCCTTCTGTCCATGACGTCAAGTGGCAGTGAAGAATAATCCAGTCTTTTCTTCTTCAATATGGAGAGAGCTGTTTCCTCTTTCCCTAATATCATTACCTGTCTCTACTGCCTTTCTATGCCAGCTTTCTTTCTGAAATTCTCCTCTTTGCTAAATCTGTTCTACTACCATTGTTTACCATGGATAAAAGGGATAGTGTTTTAAGGGACGATTCCTGTAACACTTAGAAAATGTGGGACAAAAACAATGTTTTACAGACGGCATAGTTTTCCCAGTCTCTTTCAGTTTTAAAAAAAAAATGTTGAGATTGATTGCAAAACACAGTTCTTAACTAAGGGTATACTTCCTAAGTGCCACAAGACATCACCAAACATGGTCTGAATTCCAAGGCAGGCATACTTTCAAGTAGTGGTACCTGTAGATGCCTCCAAAACAGGTACCTATGCCATCAGAGTCATATTTAATAGCACATCTTTCAACTTTCAAGGCAGTCTGTGTCAACTTATAAAACCTTTATGGTCTCACCCTCCATTTCAGTACCCTTATATCTGTGTTGCATTAGGATATCCCCATGTTATACAATCATTTTCTTCTGGCATTTTATGGTCTTGACTCCAAGGAAGGGTGACATATTTTCATCTTTCACAGCTCTACACTACATATGGTGTTGGTCATAGGTCTGGGTTACAGCATGCCCCTCAGTTTCAGATTTCTCTTGCATGACTCTAGCAACTCTCTGCTCCTTCACTGAAAAATTTCCTGCATTAAATTAAGGATTTTCCCAAAAGAGAATTCCACTGATTGGCATCCTGGGTAAACAGTACCTTCCTCATGTGTGCCACAGCCCATACAGTGGTAAAGCTGGCAAAAATAAGCCTAGTCCTTCTCATTCTTGAGTCAGAGGAAGATGTCTCCGGTGAGGAAAGGCCTGTCTTCCTCTTAGACAGAGGGCCATTATCCAAGGTAGCAGATCTAGATATGGTGGGAAGAGGTTAACTCTTCAACAAGCCATTACATTTTACTCCTGTATTCTTGTTACCTCCGTGTCTGCCAAGCTTCTCCCTACTGATCTTGAGTTTACTTATTCTCCCTCACTGAGTATCCCCAGCACAAAGGTAACAACAGACTGAAGGAGAGTCATTCAGGAAGCCAAACAAGTGGGCTGTGCACTAGATGGCATCCTAATGATGATGGAGTCCTGATAAGGTTAACAACCTGCTGCTGGGGGCTGACATTAGCATCCACATCACGACTGTGGCATTGCACATCCTTCCTGTTCATGTGCATGCTACCACCAGCATGTTAATGATGATTATCATTATTTCCCATGCCCATGGTTTTGGTCTTTTGCATGCCATGCAAACCTCTACTTGCAAGGTGGTGATCAGTCCCCTGAAACCATCCCCCCACCATGGGGGAAGATGGCATCAAGTCACTCATCTTCCATCCTGCTGCAACTTCACACTTCCAATAATTTTGTCAAAACCATTCATATAACTTTGAAGAAATTTAACTGTCCATCTCTTGACTCTCTGGTAAGGAATGTTAGAAATCTCGGTGTAATTTTTGATGGTAGAATGACAAATAGGGATTAGGTATCAACCGTGCCGTGAAGACCTCCTACTTACAGCTTCATAATATTTCTCACATCAAGTATCTCCTTCTTCCAAATAACCTCTCAGTGGTTTTACATGCTCTGGTTCCTGCTCCTCTTGATAACTGCAATTCCCTAAACCTGGAGCTGCCTGATTACAGCTTGATGACTTGCATCAGGTTCAGATCTGAGGCACAGTTACTTACAGCTAATTTGTTAACTTTAGATTATTCCTATTCTGTGGGACCTGCACTGACTGCCTGTTCAATCATGTTACCTTTAAAATCATTTTACTGATTTACTTAGTCCTACAGGATCTACTTCCTCTGTAACTTAAGGAGCTTCTGATTCATATGTCCCAGCTAGGTCCCTTCATTTCTCAAAAAACTAGAGTATAAAGACTGTGGTCAAAAGAAAAGGAGAGAAGGGGGATGAAAATTGGAAATTTCAGTTATGGTCACAAACACAGAAAAATGCAGAGAGTTTGAAAGATGAATGGCTAAGATGAGGTGAAGTTAAACCAAAAGATGGGACTTTAATAACAGCCTTTATCCCTGTACTCTTTTTCCTACACACTGCTATAAGGTGATCTATGCCTAGATTAGAAGGCATCCTCTGATCACACAGAGATAGATTTGTTGCACATTTGCAAAACAAACGGTTTCAGAAATTTTCATTCTAAAGATCTAAAACTCATCTGCGACAAACAGGACATGTTGGAAGGACGGGTACATGTCTCAAACATTATCCATCCTCTGGAACAGGCTTCCCATTCCATGTGAACCAAAGTTCATCACTAACCCTATTAAGATGCAACTTGGACCAATGGGTGGGAAATTTCAAATTTCCAACAGACTGGCACTATGTCCCTGATGGTCAAGGAAAGATGGTAAATGCTTGTGTGCAAGCCTATACAGTAACTGTAAAATTCATTGGGGTATTGACACATGCCAGCAATATTTTGCTAAATTTGGGGTAAGCTTGGCTAGGTTTAAAGTGGCTCTTGTACTGATAGCTCAGTAACCCACCTAGGAACCCATAATAATGGCAGTTCAAAATCTTTTCTTTTCTACTAACTTCCAAATGTCTCCAGGAATACTCTTTTTCTGCAGACTTCTTTATTAATTGATTACACATCATCATTTTTATCTAATTTCTTCCTACCTTAGTTGTTGTGTCTCATCTTCCTCTAGTGTCTTCCATAAAAATTTCCAATTTTACATTTTCTTGGTTTTTCCCCATTCCTCTGCTTTATACAAATGTTCACAAAATTGACAAAATATTTCTAACCTCACTACAGATCTCTTACTAATTTTCCTGCCATATGCTCCCTAAGTTAGACTACTATTCTTTCTACTCTCTGCTCAGCATGTTCAATGTGTTCCACAAACAAACACTATCCATACAAGAGACAATGAAAATGTTTGCCGTCTATCCCAAGCTGTTGTGCTAGAAGTCTTTATAACCCAGAATTGTTATTACAAATAAAATGCTCAACTACAACCTTTCTAAACTCATGCACATTCTCCTTCTTCTTCAGTACTTTAACCTTTGCCAATTCCCTCTAAATAATTCCTATTGCTTCTTTCCTATTTCCTTTTGCCTCTAATTTCTACCATGTTTTTAAATTCCATTTTATCCCGCTCGCTATCCATCTCTTCTCAAGTAATATCTATCTTAATGAAAAATTTGCACAAAACACTAGGCACTCCTTAAATTCTTCCTTATTTTATCAAAATAGAAGGGCAGTGACAGTGACTTATCTCTATATCTTTACCAATAATATCTTAATCTTAGTTTTCATAGGGGCATGATCTGAGAAAAATTGTCAGACGAGTCAAAAAACTTTCAATTACTTACACATGCTCATGTGAAATAAAATCCCTATCCAGTCTAACCCAAATATTTTTTCTTGTGGAATATGTAAATTTTGAGTTCCTGTTATGGAATTCACATATTCAACACCAAATACGCAAACATATGTCTTCAGAGATATATCCTCTTCTGTTACTTATATCATCATCATAACTGCATATTGGATTCCACTCAAACAACACTCAGCTGAAAGGATGTTACTTCTCCAAAACTCTCTTTGTAGTTTTGGATAAAATATAAATGCATGATAGCATAACCCTCCATCCCTACCAGTAATCTCTTAATTCCACAAATATATATTTATTGTATTTCCTCATCTCTTTTGTCATTGCAGTCAGTACTTTTACTCTCGTTTGTCCATGTCCCTGACATGCTGAATGTTGAATCCAAAATCTGTTGTCAAATTTTCATACTTGTGGTGGGACAGCAGTAGCGTTGTTGCTTCACAGCAAGAGGTTCTCCTGTTCAATTCACAGCTGCAGTGCCTTCTGTGTGAAGTTTGCATGTCCTCCCCATGGTTGAGTGGCCTCCAAAAGACATGCGTGAATGGGCGTGCCTTCTCTGAAGGTTGGGCGTCAGGCTGGCAACTCGGCACCATAAAAAAATCTACTGCCAATCATTAGCAGACCAGAGTTCCGCTGTGGTGACCCCTAACAGGGAAAAGCCGAAAAGACAAACAAACATCCTACTCCCTGACGAAGTAGCATACCCGCTGACCAGGCTCTGTATTTAGTGTGCTTGGCTAACAAAGAACCAGAAGAACTAGTGTTCCCCCCAAAAAAACTAAGTGACTGGATACGCAACTAGAAATAGCTTGGTCCCAAGAGCTCATGTCTACTGACTGCTCAACACAGAGCACCAGAAGAGCTAGTGCCCCCCCCTCCCAAAAAAAAAAAAAATGAGTGACTAGATACATAACTAGAAATAGCTGGGTCCCAAGAGCTCATGTCTACTGACTGCTCAACGTATGTCATCTTTGCCAGTGGATCTGTTTATGTAATATTTTAACTAGCTAATCCCTGGCTTGCACACACTCTGCGGTAACCTGCTCACCTACCCCGCCCGTTTTCTTATTCCTAACCTTGTTATACTGTTCTCGCCATTCATTTCTAGTGTTATCCCAAACACACTGTAACACTTCAGCCATCAGCTAAGGCTTTCACCCCCCCCCTCTTTTCTCATTACTTTATCAGTCTCCCTTCCTGCAGCTATATCTCACTTATGTTTCTGCTACCCAACATACCTTAACCTGATTGTTTTCTTTCACGGCTGTTTCATTCTTCTCAGGCTCAACCCCTCCCATACGTCTTTCTTTCCCCTACATCACTTGGACAATCCTTTAGGTCGACACAGTCCTTCCTCTTCATGACCTCTCCTCCCCTTATCCTACTTTGGGCCTCCTGAATCTATACAGTGCCCTGCTGTTATGGGTGCCACCTTTCAATATTATATCCCACTCCTTGACCAGGTAGCATTCACGCTGACCAGGCTTCATATTTAGTGTGCTTGCCTATTAAGTCGAATTTAAAGAATTATATCCTGTTGATCTGTTTTCAAAACTGAGCTGTATTGATTGCCTGTATTCACATTGTATACTCGTCCTCTGTTTGATTCTAACTGCTGTGTATTGCTTTATTTACACTGGTATTGTTCCAACTTAATGACTTGAGGAATGTATTGCTATTCTGCACATGTTTAGTTGCATCACTTGCATACTGGCCACAGGTATTCCTTAGCTGTCTGCTGAGAACGAAATTAAGTGTTTGCCTGACTTGCTATGTTCTAGTGCTGCAGATAACATTGTGGCTATCCCCTTTTTCCTTAAATTGGCATGAGGTTCCAAGGCACTCTCCTTAGGCTGCCTTATCACAATTCTTGTATATTTTAGGATAGCCATGCCTGACTTTAGAGCTACTCCTGCTCATTTCTTTTTGTTGAGTCAGTAAATTCTGAAGCTCTCATTTTCTTTTTAACAGCTGTTCAAGACCCTAACTACAAGCTCCTTTATCAGTAAACTTACAGCTTCAGAGATAGCTACTGGATTGGCTGTATTCTTCCCTAACAGTTACATAGCCACCATGCACCTGTAATTTTTTGGCACCAACGCTAAAGAACGTTTTTTACTGCTCTATGCAGCAGTTGTGTTTGGTACCAACATAAATAGCTTGCATTAACCAGCTTTATCATCTTCCACCATTGATACCATCACTCTTATACCTTCAACCGCAATCTTCCCGCAGCTCATAGCAGCCTATGCAGTATGAAATGCTAAAATGTGTTTTCTGCTAACTGTACATTGCTGAGTGCCCTTTAACTTTGCTTGGTGGTGTTTATTCTTCATTTTTCAATTGTTATATGTATTTTTGACAATGGCATTGTTTCTTCATTTTTTCCAAATGTACTATTAACTGCTCTATATTTCCTGCTATTGCTAGTGTCTTGCCACATATCATGCCTCTCAATAATACCTGCTTATTAGATCTTCTTTCTTCTGCTCCCTTATTACTTTCTACTTATTAGTCTAGTTAATAGTTGTACATGCTCCCCCAACCTTCTATATTTTACAGACAGTGTACCAGAAGAACTAGTGTGACTGAATACGCAACTAGAAATAGCTGGGTCCCAAGAGTGCATGTCTACTGACTGCTCAATGTACATCACCTTTGCCACTGGATCTGTTTATGTAATATTTCAACTAGCTATTCCCTGGCTTGCACACACACTGCCTGCTCACCTACCCCCCCCATTTTCTTATTCCTAACCTTGTTATACTGTTCTCACCATTCATTTCTAGTGCTATCCCAAACCAACTGTAACACTCCAGCTATCAGCTAAGATTTTCACCCCTCCTCTTTCCCCATTACTATATCAGTCTCCTTTCCTCCAGCTATCTCTCACATACGTTTCTGCTACCCGACCTCTCTCTGTCTTTGCTTGGACAAAAACATACAGTCACTCACCTTAAACTGTTTTCTTTCATGGCTGTTTCATTCTTCTCCGGCTCAACCGGCTCCACTCGGGCTCACACTGCTCCCCTACCCTACCCACAATTCTCACCCACCCTCACTTTCATTACATTTACACCTAACGACACCCACACCCCTTTCTACCTCCTCCATTCAGATTAATAACCCCACCATCCCCCATACTACTACAACTTCTATTTGGTTTCTTCCACTACCTCCCTGTCTTATCTCACATCTTAACACTGTAATTTCTATTCTCCACCCCCACTTTATATTGGCTCTGCCCCACTCCACCACTTTTATCTTTCTTTCTCTCAGAACCATACTACCAAATATGAAGCTCTACTACTCTATGCTCTGCTACACTATTCAATCTTGTCTTTTGTTCCTGGTCTATAAAGCAACTGACAACCACAGCTTTTGCCCTAGTTACAATCAACCCCATGCACAAACCCCAAACCCTACAGCTATATTTGCTCACAACTGTACAATACTTCCAACTCTCTCCTTTATCTATTCAAAAATAAAAAATCCTCAAACCCTCATCCCCCCACTTTCAGATTCCATCAGGCTATCGCCAAATTTAAAAATCTACTACTGCTCTCCCTTAAACAAATAAAATTACAAGTGGACATCCATCCCAAACCTGGTCCCAGCAATGATTTACCTCAAACTGTATTGTTCCTCCCAAACTTTCTTTAATACTCCTCTAACCAAACTTTCCCTAGATCAAAGTCACATATCTCTCTACCAACTACCTCCAAATCTGACCTACTAATTACAAATTTCAACCTTAGAAGCCTTATAAATAAAATTTTTGAATTCCATGTTAACATAGACACCTACTCTCCTGACAGCAGTTATTACTGAGATCTGGTTAAAACCTCGCATTAAAGACTTGGACATTATTTGTAACAGTTATAGCATTATTAGACAAGACAAACTAAACAAAAGAGGTGGTAGAGTAGCAGTTATGTTTAAACACTCTCTAATACTAGACAATTTTAACTGTACAAGTCCAGGCATCCCAAATGCCAAACTCCTCATCACCCGCCTGCAAATAAATTCTCATAAATCCATGATAACCATAGCTACATATCTGCAGCCTGGCAACAATCTCCCAAACATAGAACTTCTCCTCTCATGGTCTACCTATACTTTCAATCAAGAAACTATCATCCTAGCTGACTTTAATCTAGACTGGCTCGGTTTCTCCTCTAACCACCCCATCAACTTTATGAATCTATATAATTTCTCTCAAGTTATAAACTGTCTCAATCACACTGACAAATACTCCAAAAAAGCCACTACTCGACTGGATACTAACAAGCCTAACCTCAGTGTCCAGGCCGGCTGCCTACCCATCGAACTTAGTGACCATGCCCCTACAATTCTAATTAGAAAAAGATTTCAAACTCAATCTCTCAATCCCTTCAAATATATCCACAGTACTATGATTGGTCACCATTACATAACCTAAATCTTGACCGTGCAGTAGTTCTTTTAACAACAAATGTTTAGAAATACTAAATAGCCTAGCCCCCACCAGAAAAATACACACCAAGTCCAAACTACCACCATGCTTTTCTTTTGACACTAAACAATTGATTCTACAAAGAGACAGAGACAGAGCCCACTACCCATCTACAAAAAACAAATCTGACCTTACTACTTATCAGCAAATAAGAAACCAAACTAAGAAAAATATCTTAAACGACAATAAAAATACTCCTTCCAAACCTCCCAATAAAAGTTTCTTCACAACCCATAAAAATTCTGGCAATCAATTAACTTCCTACTCAATCCTGGTAAAATCTCCTCCCCCACTCCTTCCATAACAAATGCCTCCAGACCCTTAGCTTTGCAGGTTAACTCTAACTTTATCAACTTTATCGCCTGTCTCCTTAATAACCACAAACAACTGCCTCTCACACTCCCCTCCCCTAACTATAGTACAAACACCTTCTACTTTAAACCTATTCAAAATTCTTACATTAAAAAGCTCCTAAGCAAACTAAAACCCTGCAGCCCAAAAGCCAATCAACTACCAAACAAATTCCTAAAAATAGCAGCTCCAGCTATTGCCTATTCTACCTCTAAACCAATCAACCATTTAATCTCTGAATATGTACCTCTCTTGTGGAAAGTCACTCACATAATCCCCCTCCACAAGGGTGGCCCCTCTAGAGACATCTCAAACTACCGCCTCATAACTATCCTCCCACCCATAGCCAAAATCCTGAAGAAATGTAGTCAGCTTCAACTCCTCAACCACCTTACCACAAACAACCTCCTATCCAATAGCCAGCATGGTTTTAGACCCCAGTACAGCACAAACACAGCCTTGTTATCCTTCACTAATACTATTCATCACCTTATGAGCAAAGGACAACTAGTCTCTGCAATTTTCCTGAACACGTGAAAAACTTTTGACACCACCAAATTCTACTCGACAAACTTGCTACAGTCAATCTCAGTCCAGCACCCCTGGCTTGGTTTCACAGTTATCTATCAAACTGCCAACAGGCTACTAAATGGGAGAAACATCTCTCCCACTACTCCCAGTATCCACTGGTGTACCCCAAGATTCAATAGTTGGACCCTGCTATTTATCACATTTACTAACAACCTTAATACAGCAACCCAACTTGCCTCAATCAAACAATATGCAGATACATCTCTTATCAGCTCACATCCCTCCCTACAACAACTGCAAGAAAAGATGCAAAAAGCATTCCTGGAAATTGAAACTTTCCTCTCAAACCACCAACTCATCCTCAACCCAAGTAACACCAAATTAATTTTTACCAACAAAACTACCAAGCAGAGCTCCCCATCCCTCTCTACTCATTCTGTAAATTGTATCAAAGTTGATCCAACAAACCAGGCCAAGCTCTAAGGTATTACAATAGATGACCATCTCAATTTCAATACTCATATTTCACTTACTATTAAAAAAGTCTACACAAAACTCGGAGCTCTCTACAGAGCTAAACCCTACCTAACACCCCAAGCCAGGTTAGCCACAGCTAGATCTCGGCTTCTCTCTACACTTCTCTATTGCTCTAACATCTTCACCAACTTAAGCAAGACTGACCTTCATAATCTAGAAACTTGCTATAAAGCCCATCACTGATCTGCTCTTCTACAACTTAACTGGCTAGAATTCCCCAACCTGTTAACACTAAACTAACTTACCTTCACCCATAAAATCATATACTACCCAAGTAGCTGCCCCACAATTTCTACCCTAGTCCAACAACAGGTAAACAGCAGATCCTTTAGATCTTCCAATAGACCTCTGCTCATAATAACACAATCACATAACCATGGTGACTCCCTCTACTCATACAAAATAGCCAAGTCTTGGAATGCCTTGCCCTAAAGCTTACAAAATACTCCCCGCTGTTCTTCCTTTAAAATAAAAATATCTAAAAAGCAAGTAGCTCTGCCACTGCAGTACCCCTGGATAACTCCTCTCTCCCACTATGTCCTCAACAACACCCATCTGTTCTCATTATAGCCGTTTTCTATTTTTTTCAATTTTATAACTGATCATCTCCCAACTGTTTAGATTTTGATTTACTTTCAGTACTTCATATTTTCTTTTTGTTACTCACTCAGACTCTACATGTGCTCAAATCTCTTCATTAGGCATGCTCACTGATTGCCTCAAATTTTCACCCAGTTATTTAAGGGTTCTGTAGTATACATGTTCAATTTTTGTTACTATGATGTATTATTTCTTATTTAGTTTTTTACTATTTTTGTAATGTAAAAAAAAAATTATGAACATCTATGCAACTCTACATTTGTTACCTGTTTGTGGAGCTTTTCTCCCCAGGTCTCTGCTGAAAACAGGCTACTAGCCTAGTCAGACACTACCCGGTAAACAAATATAAATAAATAAATACATTCACATTCTTATTTATATCCAAATGCATCTCCTGTAACATTCCTTTTTGCACCCTACACTTCTTAATATAATTCATTACTCATTTCTTCCTGTTTATACATATAAGATCATTTACATTCCATGTTTATACTGACAAAGCAGCTATTCTGATTACATGTGACAGCTCTTTTGACTAAGTTCATAGGTACTTACTAGGCTATCTATCTGTGAAGATCTTAAGAAGCCTAGCCTTACATTGCCATGATAATTTTGAGCTCTTCAATTTTGCAAACAAATAACCCAAAGATGGGTAGCACAATGATAGTTTGGGACATTTACCTGTTGGCCCATCCATGAGGAATATGGGTGCTTAACCTGGAATATATTTTCAGATTCTCATCCATTCATCAAAATTACTTGTGAAATGAGTATGAGAATTACTTCACTTTGTGGAGCGGAAGATAGCTCCATGGAAGAGTCCTTCTCCGTGATATGTATCTATCATTCAAAATGTTCTATTTATGTTACAAAAGAGATTGAGATCCCCTGAGCAGGTACTCATGCTACCACTGGACTTCTGAATGTGTAACAGGTTTGACAGGATAGGGTTTATTGAGGCCATAAAAGCAAGACAAATGTCACATCTTAGTAGCCTATATGATACCAAGGAGTAGGACAAGGCTTTGAGATGGTCTACATAGTTTTTGTGATTTAAGTACTTGATTTTTAAGTGAGAAACCAATGTGGTCTTTCCAGCTGTGATAAGTATTTGGACAAGTACGTACTGAATAGAGCATTACATACAATGATTGGCCTAATAAGAGCAGAGTACATTGGAATGATTACATTCCTAGACCTGGATGCCATATATTTAGATACAAAATGTGCATTAAAAAAGGATTTCTTTATAACAGTTGATATGCAGTGATCAAGGGAAAGCTTGCGGTTTCCAACTCGCAACTTACATGTATACACTAATGTCTGGCAGGCTGATCTTGTATGCAGCTGAGTTTTATCTTCTCTATTAGAACCTATGCCATATGTTCTAAGATTTCTCAATTCAACAAAAGCAGTCAAGAAATAAAAAAAACTAAATACATTTCCATAACCCCACCAAACTCCTTTAACTCAAAGTAAACACTTAAAACTATATACACTTCCCAAAAAAGGAATTTTTATCCCTCCAAATATGAGAAGCTGCCTAAATCTATGGTTGCACCCAAAGGTGCTACTCTTTCTAAAGTGCTTATTAAAGCACTTACATAGATTGCTGTCTTTTCCTACCTTACCTTACTCTCCTCCTATATGTGAAACATGTATATACTTTCAGTAAACCTTAACTTTTAACCTTAAGAAATAGTGCATTAGTTACCTTTAAACAAATATATTAAATTGGGCACTGTTGCAACTAATTCATTAAAATATTAAGGTTGCTGGGGAGATGATTACGTGTCTAGCTATTTACTTCCTACCGTTTCAAGCTTCATTTATTTTCACTGAATTGAATGTCGCATCTCTTTTAAAAGGTAAGTACGTATTCCTTGTATATCTCACACAGACCACAATGTTCAGAACTTTCATAACTGCTTGTACCTGCTGCCTCCTTGTCTCCATTTAAAAATATTTTCTAAAGGGAAAAAACAGAAAATTTCCAAATGCAAGAAACAGCCCTTGCAGAGTTCACTCAAGACACATGGAAAACCTCTCATGATTAATTTCTTGCATTTATTTGCTCACTGTGTCCATCTGAAGGAAGGAGTCAATGGAAAAATAAACAGCTAATAACTTTGCAAATGTATGAAACAACATTTCATGCTCTTCATTTTCTCATACTTTCCAAGCTTGATTGTTTAAAAAAAGTACAGTTTTGTACCTACCATAAATGTAGATGTTCGAAGATCCACATTGCTGCAGTCCTAACACTTGGGTAGTCCGCTGTCCCAGTCGGCCCGAATACCAAAGTATATGGCTGACGTCGGTCAAGGCGCATTAGTCTGACGTCAGGACGTCAGGGTACAAATGCGCATGACCGACGTCATATCCTCAGTCTTTTCTTGCCCCAGATGTCAGAAGACCCTAAAAAGATAAGGCTAAAACCAAAAAACACGACACACTCCTGCACCAAATATATATATACAATATATACAAATTTACAAGAGTATAACCTCACCCACACAACCACCCCTAAACACAGAGGGGAAGGAGGGAGCGTAAATTGGACTGCAGCAATGTGGATCTTCGAACATCTACATTTATGGTAGGTACAAAACTGTACTATGTTCTTCATACCACATTGCTGCAGTCCTAACACTTGGGTAGAATCCCAAAGCAGAGGTAAGGGAGGCTGGCAAATTATAAGGAAGCAGGAGCTGACAACATGCCCTGCAAAATAGCCGTGGCAAAACCAGCCCTAGATTTAGAGTAGAGAGGAAGGTGGTAATGCTTAGAGAAAGTATGCACTGAACTCCAAGTAGCTGCCTCCAAAATATCCTTAGTTGCCACCCCCCTTAGAAATGCTGTAGAAGTGGCAGTAGCCCTAGTGGAATGAGGCCTAATCCCAGCTGGAATCTCCTTGCCATGATGGGAATAACAAAATGCAATGCAAAACCCAATCCACTTAGAAATAGTTTGTTTTGACACAGGCTTGCCCTGAGAACTCAAAGCAAAAGAAACAAACAACTGCTGAGACTGCCTAAAATCCTTAGTCCTGCTTAAATAATAACGCAACTGCCTGTGTACATCTAAAGTGTGCAAAATCTTTTCCCCCTTATTTTGGGGATCTGCATAAATAGTTTGGTTTAAAGCCACACTAGAAACCACTTTAGGCATAAAGGAAGGATTAGTACGTAAAGATACCCTATCCTTATGAAAAATCAGGAAAGGCTCAACCGCCATAAGGGCCTGCAATTCAGACACCCTTCTTGCAGATGTAATGGCCAACAAAAAGCAGTCTTCCATGACAAATATTTCAATTCAGCAGTAGCTGCAGGCTCAAAAGGTTGTAGAGTGAGTTTCTCCAACACAAAATTGAGGTCCCAAGCAGGAGTAGGAGCTCACGTGGGGTCTTATATTCTTTGCCCCTCTAAGAAATTGCTTGAACAAAGGATGAGAAAACAATGGTGGGTCACAATCATAGTGAGCTGAAATTGCTGCAGCATGAATCTTAATGGAAGAGAAAGACAAACCTTTGTCCAATAACTCAGTAAGATATTGAAGAGCCACACTCAAATTCGGCTCAGAAACATCCAAATCCTTTGCTGCACACCAAAATAAAAATCTCTTCCACTGCGTACACTTTCCTTGTACTAGGTCTTCTGGCTTCCATAATCACATTCAAAACTTGTTGAGGAAGCTGAGACCTGCTATGGTTCAAAACAGAATATGCCAAGCTGTTAGATGAAGAGAGTGAAGCTTGACATTGAGCAGATGCCCGTCCTTCTGAGACAATAGGTGTGGAATCAAAGGTAAGGGCCATGGAGGCTTCCTTACCAGACTCCTCAGCAATGGGTACCAGTGCTGCCGAGGCCAATCCGGAGCTATTAAAATCATCCTTGGCTTGTCTTGTCTGACCTTTAGAAGTACCTTTGGGAGGAGAGGCAGAGGTGGAAAGGCATACACATGAAGATTTTTCCAACTGAAAGAAAGAGCATCCACTTTCCAGGCTGTGTGATGAAACCTTTCGTGCAAAACTTTGGCAGCTGGTGGTTTAGTGGAGAAGCGAACAGATCTATGTCTGGAGTTCCCCATGACACTGTCAATGTCTGAAATACATGAAGATCCAGTTTCCACTCGTGGGGATCCATGATTTGCCTGCTTAACACATCTGCTAAGGAGTTCTGTGCTCCTGGCAGAAACCTTGCTTGAAGATTCAGCTGGAAGCTTAATGCAGTCTCCCACAAAATCATTGCTTGCCTGCATAGAGGATAAGAATGTGTTCCCCCTTGTTTGTTGATGTACCACATGACAGTTGTGTTGTCTGTTAGAATCAACACCTGCCCTGGAAGAAGTAAATCCTTGAAAGCCAGTAATGCAAACTGGACTGCTAACATCTCCTTCATGTTGATATGTAGATGCTGCAGTCTGGCAGGCCACTTGTCTTGTATCCACTTTCCATTCAGATGAGCTCCCCAAGCAGTGTCTGAGGCATCTGTCGTTAGAATCTGACTCGCCTCTGGCCGGGTCACAGAGAGTCCCTTGTTTAGGTGACATTCCTGAGCCCACCACAAAAATTCCTTTTGAATGCAAGGTATTATTTGAATGACAGTGTCCAAATCCTGGCAGTGCTGTGTCCATACATTTTGAGATACCATTGTAGCTTCCTCATATGCAGTTTGGCATTGGGAAGTACCAGAATACAAGATGCCATGAACCCTAAGGCTTGAAGGACTGTCCTTGCAGTCAGCCCGGACTGATGAGATAGTTGATGGAAGTAAAGAGAAAGATTCTTTTGTTTGTCCGGGGTTAAAAGGCCATCTGGGTTGCTGTATTCAGTCTCACACCCAGAAAGCACATATCTTGAGAGGATACTAGTCTGTACATTATTTCGATCACAGAATACCCTAGGCATCTTAGCACTGCTATCACATATTCCAAATGCTGAAGAAGCACGTCCCTTCCTTGAGCCAGAATCAGGCAATCGTCCAAATAAGGATAGATTTGTATTCCTTTTAGCCTGAAGAAAGCTATCACTGGAGCCAGAACCTTTGTGAATACTCTGGGCGCAGTAGATAAGCCAAAGGGCAATGCAGAGAACTGATAATGAGAATTCCCAGCTCGAAAACGCAGATACTTCCTGCAAATTAGTCTGATAGGAACATGAAGGTAAGCTTCCTTGAGATCCAAAGTTACCATCCAGTGATCTTTGCCCAGCAGAGGTAAAAGCTGTTGTAACGTCAACATTTTGAACTTGGGAATGTCCAGATAAGTGTTGAGGATAGACAGATCCAAAATTGGTCTCCACGTGTTCCCCTTTTTGGTACTAGGAACAGGCGAGAATAAAATCCTAGGCCCCTTTCTGGCACAGGAACCGCTGAATGGCCCCTATTTGGAGCAACAGAGAAATTTGCTTGTGAGCCTCTTTCCTTTGTTGAGGAGGAATGTCTGGCATGCCTTTGAAAGGAGGCAAGGTATGGAAATAAAACCTGTAACCGTGGTGAATGATATCCAATACCCATCTGTCTTGGGTAATTAAACTCCAGTTTTCTTTGAAAAGTGCCAACCTTCCTCCTAAAGGTGCTGCCAGCCGAGAAGATTCTGGCAGCTGAAAAGGCAGGTCATTGTGTCTGTTTACGAAAGGACTGACCCCTGCCCTCACCAGAAGACTGAGCAGGTGAACTCCTGTTCTAGGCCTAAAAGAACCTTGAGCTCTGCCTCTACCACGCCTAGACCTACCCCTAGACTGGGAATCATAAGCAGGATATGTCCACCCCTTGGTAGGCCAATTTCTACTAAACTCGGAGGCTGAACCTGCAAAAATCCTTAACAGTCTGCATAGACTTAGCCTTGTCTTCCATTTTCTTTAGAACTGCTTCCACAGGCGAACCAAACAACACATCAGATTGTAAAGGAGCATCTAAAATCCTTGTTTTCACATGCTCAGCTAAATTCTGATCCCTCAACCAGGCGTGCCTGAAGAACGAAGCAGTGGCAGCCACCCTCAAGAGGCCTGCACAGCATCAAAACCACATTGCAAAGAATGCTTACCCACCTGTTCAGAAACATGAACTAAATCCTGCAACTCTTTACACTCAATACCTTCCGCCAAAGCATCTACCTTAGACTTTAATTGTGAAAGGAGATAATTTTGGTATTTCAACATGTGAAACTGGCAATTCAAAGCTCTCATGGCCAAAGTGGAAGAAGTATACACTTTCTTTCCCCATCTATCCAAAGCCCTAGCCTCTTTATCTGGAGGAACAGGATTTTTAACAACAGAAGCCTTAACACCTTTAGGCCCCTGTGAAACAGTTTCTGGGTCTGCCCTAGGACTCTTAAAAGATACTTATGAGCTTCAGGCACCCTATAATATCTATCCGGTTTAACTGGAGCAGGAGGCAAAGAGTCAGGGTTCAGAGAAGCCTCTGCAAAACATCCTCTACCACATCTAGAACAGGAGGTATAGCTAAAGGCCTATGCTGGGGTAGAAACAAAAATTCCCTAAGCCTTTTCCTGGAATCAGAGAAATCCTGACCTTCCCATTTAAAATGCTCCCTCATGGAATGAAGAGTCTCTGAAAATGAAAAATCCTCAGGAGGAGAAGCAGAAGGAGTAGAATCATCTACATCAGAATCAGAGTAAGGGAATACTCCTGCAAGTCTTCAGCCGAACACTCAGAAGCATCCGAACACTGGTCAAAACTCCCAAGCTCAGGTTCCACCCTAGGCCTCTTATCAGGAGGCATAGAACCTCTAATCATTGTAATCAAATCTTCTGCCATCTTAAGCATATGCTTCTTAGGTACAGACCCTGAAGAACTAGGGGTAACTCCTGAAACAAAACCTGGCCTGCCCCTGGGAGAAGCCTTGGAAACAGCAGGGAGGGCCTACCAACCTTACGAAGGGAGGGAAGAACAGCTACCTGAGAAGCCCCTTCCGCCTGGCCTACCTCCTGAGAGGTCACATCTTGCAGTAATAAAGTCTCTCCCTGGGATTCCAAAGAAATTTCTGGCTGAACCCTGGCTCCACCGAGCCTCTAAAGAACCGACGTCCGGGACGGACGGTTCTTCCAGCCTAGGCTTTGCTGTTTTATCCTTGCGCTTTTTGACAAGCGGGCCGGAGCATCCAACGGCATTTTATAATTACACCGCTTCCCAAAACTAACCTGGCACAATCTAATCTTCTCTTTATAGTGCGTTTGTTAAATCTAGCACAAGAGCGACAGCCAACAACGCCGTGCTCAGGCCCTAAGCAAGGTATACACAAGGTATGGTAATCCCTATGAGGTATCTGTTTCCCACAAGAAATACAGTTATTCACTTTTTCTGACATCCGGTAAAATACTGTGGCAAGAAAAAACCAAAATAATCCCTAACGGGTACTTAGCCAACTTGGATTCGGTCTGAAACTCCGACTTCGGAAAATCTCAGAACGCCAACCTGCACTTGCAAAACTGCTTCTGCATCGGACCATGCGGCAAAAAAGACTGAGGATATGACGTCGGTCATGCGCATTTGTACCCTGACGTCCTGACGTCAGACTAATGCGCCTTGACCGACGTCAGCCATATACTTTGGTATTCGGGCCGACTGGGACAGCGGACTACCCAAGTGTTAGGACTGCAGCAATGTGGTATGAAGAACATCTTTGCACAGCACTACATAAACAGGACAAATTATGATCTTTTAAATTCACACATCAATTTTACACCCTCAGCAGCCCAATATTACAAAACTATATTAGCTTTAACTTTCTTATTTCCTGTCTATCATGTTACAGTGAAAAAACCTGGATATATTACAGTTACAAAAAAGTGTTTTCTTACTTTAATAAAACTAGCATATACAGCATTTACTGACAAATCTCCATGACCTCACATATGAAATACCTCTGACTCCATACTATAAAGAACCGCTTTACAATTTAACATGCAATTCGCATCATGAAATTTTTATACAACTAACAAAAATTGTTTTGCTTACTTCTTCAGTTCCTTCAGAGTCCTTCTAAACATTAATGACAAACTGGGGTTTACGCTTTGGAATTCTCTACCCAGTTTAATACAGACAACTAGCTTACAGTCCTCTTCAGCCACTTTTGCAGAAGAACAGACCATGCATCTAAACTACAGTTCTCCCATTTATTCACTAATTTCACAACCTCCCAACACCGATCTTTAGTTCAAGTCTAAGGTACTCCTGATTCTTTTAGTCAGCTCTTATGCTTTTTTTTCTGCTTTTCAAGCATTTTTCTTTGGAACAATATGAAAGGCTTCACTAGCAAAGTTTTTTTCTTTGGGGTATGCCACAGTCAGAAGACCAAGAAAGAGACTGCCTTTCAGCTTTCTGGCTCATTCTTTGTTGGATATTTTTTTTTTAATTTCTTCCTTAGCAATGAGTTTGATCTCCCTGGAAAATGTTTTGAAGACATCTGGATAAAGCAACTGGAATCTCACACACCTGCCTTGACACCCCCTGTCTGCTGGGATAAATTGGCTTCTCTTCTGCCTGCTGTACAGCAAATAATCATTTTCAATAAACAATCTGGCACCTCCAGTTTTTAATTCTTTTCCTTTTTGCTACAGTTTTCTAAGGAGCCACTCTTTCTGAAAGTGCCTTTAGTAATATATGTTTTCTGAAGCACCACCAATGCGAACATGCAGCTGGCCATACCTGGTGCTTACACATTACGTTTCCTCTCAATTAACAAACCCTGCAATGAAACACCAGTCTAGTTGCGTATCTATACTTCCATAAAACAACCAAAGTTTATACTTTCCAGTTCCTCTGGTACAGCAAAAAATCTCAGGTTTTCTCAGTCTGCTCTGTTTTCTAACTCAGCTATTTCTGAAACAGTTTTTCTTCAGACACTTCTTGTTCAGCTAGTCTTTTCTTCATTTCATCCTTTGATTTCTTCAGTCTTATCAGCTCATCTTAGTGGCTACTTAAAGCATTATTCATGTAAATTACTGGAAGTCATTTCCTGTACTAAAGCTGAAACTTTTTTTTTTTCAAACTGCTGCAAAATTATTCTGAACCAGGCACTACTCTTCTTTGATTTTTCTCTTACCTTCTCTAAATGTTTTATTTGCAAGCATCCAGGCAGTGTAAACTACTAGTTAGTAAATGTATTTTACCAAAATCAATAACTTTTACTTTTGTTTTCACAGTAGAAGTGCTCTAAACAACATCTTGCTTAGTGTGCAGCCATCATGGATGTCCTTCATAATGTATTTTAAACCAAATAATATGTTGGGAGAAACATCAGAAGAAGCAGTGGGCCCTGTCAAAAGTCTATCTAATTCATATCTGAAGTTCCAGCAAATCAATAATATAGATGGGAGGTGTCTCCAAACTAATATTGTGTGGTGACACCTTCCTTAACTGCAGCCTGTAATGAGGCTGGTGTCTTGGGACTAATTCAGACTGAAGCATTTATACCAATGTCTCATGAGGACTGCTAGGATTATGAGCTCCATGACCTGAATAGTAAAGGCTGAATATTGGAATGCAGATATAAAAAATGTCTCCTCAGAGACAAATAGTTTGATAACCATTATGTGGTATAACAAATGGAGACTTCACTGTCCACTGAGATATCTGCCTCATCTGATCGGTCACTGTTTTACTGAACAGTTGATAGAATGTGTAGACCAGCTTTGATGCATTCTTCTCAACCTCAAAGTATTAGGGAACTTCTCAGCTATTTGTGAATAAAGTCACCAAGATCAGGCTCTGTTTTCCCAAGTAACCATTGTACATTCTAGTGAGTTGCATATTAACTTATTTTGGACTGCATCCAATTATATAAACTATGCTAAGATCATGAATACTTTAAATGTGCATCTTACACACTAGAACCTAGATCTGTGGCCTACATGGTTAGTAAAATCCTGCATTGAATTTCTCGGTACAATGATTTACCAAGTTCTTTGGTCATCCAGTAGAATTCAATGAAAAAAATCACCACTCTGAGTTAATGCTCTACTATGCAAAGCCAAAATCAAATAAATAAACGTACAGTATGTTCCATTCTACAGGCGTTTTGTGGATGACCTGTTCCTTTTATGGACAGGTACATCCACACAATTAGACATCTTTATCCAAGAGGTTAATCTGTCCACAGACTTTTTGAGGTTTTCTGCTGACAGATCAGATTTGAGAATACCCTTTTTGGATATTTACGTAGAGAAGTTAACTAATGGGATGATCAATACTGGATTGTATCGTAAACCGTGCCACAGGAACACGTTATTACATCGATACAGTATGCATCCGGGTTTTGTATACAAGAACATTGTTTGTGGACAGGCCATGAGAGTCTCTAGATATACCCCAACAGATTTTGCCTTTAGATCAGGCTTAGATGATTTGAGAGGTAGATTGACAGCTAGGGGTTACAGTTTGAGTGACCTTACATCTGGGACTACAGATGTCCTTGTTCATAGGGAAGACTCAGCTAGGCCGTATTTTTCTGAAGGAGCCCTTGAGCAGTATACAGCAGACAATGTAAGAGCAAAAGTTAATTCAACTGATTCATCAGTTACTTTTCCAGTATATTACACTAAGGATGTAGGCTCTATCAAAGATATTTTTATGAAGCACTGGCATATCTTGATGGTAGATCCTAAAATCCAAGGTATCATAGGTGACAAGCCAAGATTTGTATATAGGAACAAAAAGAATCTTAAAAATCTGTTATGTTACCCTAGAACCACTTTATCAGATGACACTTTGGGTCCATCCCATACAGTACCATGCAATAGCTGTCATTTTTGTTCATATATATTGACGGACCCTATGTTCACACATCCCCTAGGGCTAGGCAGCCACATGTTTCGTGTCCGAGGTGACTGTATGTCGAAAGATGTTGTATACATGGCAACTTGCACGGGATGCTCAGCGTACTATGTTGGCAAAACGAATCGATGCCTTAGAGACAGGATTCGTGAACATGTATATCATATAAGAAAGGGCAATGTATGCAATGCCCTTGCTAAACATGTTCTTGTTGCTGGCACCAGTCATTCCTTTAAATTTAGGGTATTGGAACAGGTTCTTAGGACTCATAGAAGGGGAGATATAGAAACATATACTGAAGCAAGAGAGACATACTGGATTATTAAGTTTAGATCTGATAGAGCTCCAGGATTAAATGGTAAAGTTCCCCTGAGACCTCTTCTGAAAATGAGGAGATTAAAGTATCACAAATGACTAAAACACTTTATCTATACATTTTCATTATTGAGTGGACAGTGTTTAGAGGCAATATATATGTAAGATGTTTTTAACAAGTTATTAAGGCAACTTAAATGACAAGATCACTGTCTTTGCCTCATTGTTTTTATTTTATTTCCATCATTGTCATTACTATTTTTAATTACTTATTGTGATATAGCTTTAAGAGCTTTTTTAGAGTTTCCAGCGTTTTTATGTATTTAAGCCTCTATTCTATGCTTGATTAAATGTATTAAGGTCTGATGAAGCTTTTTAGCGAAAGCGCTCACCTCTATTGCAATAATGGCTTTTGATATCATTTGGAATACGTTCATTTGGACATTCTGATATCAAGGACTTTTGTTTGTATTGCGCATGGGACAGTTTTGTTGCACATTTTACCTCTTCATTGTTTTGCTCTTATGCTATACGTTTATTTATCCAGTAGAATTGGTTGGGAGTGTAGGCCATAATTTCCTCCTCCTCAAGAGTTTTTCTCTTTTTTTTTTTTTTTTTAAAACATCTTCATTGAATTATCACTTATGCCATACACAAACATATTTATATAAACGTAATCAAACCTTATTAACAAGTTCACATTTACAAACATTATATGTCATGTATATTACTCTACACCATAAAATCAAAAGCAACATTACATAAATTGTTCAATTCCTGCCATCTGTTAAATCTCATTCTTTCTCCAAAACATTTTTTCTGCATGCATTGTTCCTATTAATTCATATTATTTGTACATAATTTACTCCTATCCCTTTCTAAAGATACCACTTCCTGTTATTTTATCTCTGTTACAATATTCAGTACTTCAGGTTTAGTTGGTTTAGACATTGACTTCCATTTTCTTAGAAACTACATTTTTGGAAGACACAACAATTAAACTTAACAAGGCCTTATTCAGGTTGTGTATCCCAGCTAAAAAAAAAGCATTACCTTAGTTAAACTTACTTGCTCCTCCATTATTTTTGACAAAGTACTCCGTAGGGAATTTTTGAAGTCTGCCAACTCATTACACTCCAGGAACATATGTTCCCAAGTACCTCTTTCTTCTCCATTACACCTCCAACATTTGCCATCTACATGAGGAAAAATTCTTAGGAGTCTGCTTGGGGTATAAAAGTATCTATGCAAACACTTTCAGGCAACAATCCCAAACCATCTACATTTTGGTCCACATTTGGGAGCCATACATATGTCCTCCCATTGTTTCTTTGTGAATTGCTTATCTGATCTTTAATGGCAAATCTTCCCAGGTGAACACAGTAAACGAGGCAAACAACAGTTCAAGCAATAGAATATTATCCAAAGGCTGAAGGTAACTGAAGAAAGTTAAATACTCCACAAAGTATAAAAATCCAGTGTTTTGTTGAAAGTAGGTGAGCGCTTTCATAATGGTCAACATTGCTTCATCAGACAGTTAAAAATCAATTAAGTTACTTAAATATACATACAATCCTCCCACTCTGTTTCAGGCTCATATATACCAATCTATGCTCTTACACAGTAGCTATACTACACAGATTAATACATCTAACAAAGCATATGCACATATATACACTAAGTTCAACATACTAAAGAATGTATGTATAAAAATATATACAAAAATGTATAGATGGTATATAAAACCTAGATTATTTTAATTTCCCAGACTTTAAAACAGGTTTAAGGGGGACAGAGTCATTAAGACCCAGCTCCCTATGTGCCCACAACCTCAGAATCCATTGTAGTTCCACACACTCTGTCTGATTAACATGGTCCCCCCAACCTACTATTCATGGTTTGTACATGTAGCACTTAAAACAAGAACACATGCTCTTCATTAGTCAACATAGTATGCTTAGCTAGGGCACTGCAGTCCAGCCCCCTCCTAGTGCAGTAAATATGGTCCCTTATCCATTCTCTAAGATGGCAGTTCATCTTCCCTACATAAAAATGGAAACATACCCTGCAGTGTGCTACATAAACCACATTGGGGGTATTACTGTCTGCTCCTGCTCTGTTTCCATAAATGCCCTGTCCCTGGATGCTTGAAAAACCTTGATTCATCTATATACACGCAATAAGCACAATTTCCACATTTAAGTGTCTCAAACTCAATATTTTCTGTTACATTCCTCAATCTGGGGTAGCATAGCTGTTTTAAATTATTTTTATTTTTGTAAATAAAACATGGTCGTGTGCCTACTATTCTTATGGTTTTGTCATCTACCAAGAGAATATGCCAATTATCTTGTATGAGATTTCTAAACCTATCAACATCCACAGCATAAGACAACACCATTGAGGTCTGGAAGGATTCTTTTTGTTCACTCTCTTTATGCTGTACTGATATTTTTGCTGAGTAGTAAGATCTAGCTTTCCCTTTTCTTTCATTTTGTACCCTTACATAGGCTTCCTCAGTTTCATACACACTGTATCTTCTACTTAAGAAACTTTCTTTCAAATTGCCCAATTCTTTCCGATACTCATCTTCCTGGCAACAGAGGCATGAGACCCTCATTGCTTGTCCCCTGACTATATTGGGGAAAATGTGTTCTGTATGCATACTGTCATGATGTAAAAAATCTGGACAGTAACAAGGTTTCCTATGTAATTTAGTACTCCATCCATTCTCCATTTTAAAGACAGTAACATCTAAAGTCTACAGTCCTTCTGGATCATACAAGATAATTGGCATATTCTCTTGGTAGATGATGAAACCATCAGAATAGTAGGCACACGACCACGTTTTATTTACAAAAATAACAGGTATACTACCCCAGATTGAGGAATGTAACAGAAAATATTCAGTATGGGACACTTAAATGTGGAAATTGTGCCTATTGCATGTATATAGATGAATCAAGGTATGTAGCACACTGTAGGGTATGTTTCCATTTTTATGTAGGGAAGACAAATCACCTTCTTAGAGAATGGATAAGGGACCACATTTACTGCACCAGGAGGGGGTTGGACTGCAGAGCCCTAGCTAAGCATACTATGTTGACTAATGAAGAGCATGTGTTCTTGTTTCAAGTGCTACATGTACAAACCATGAATAGTAGGTTGGGGGGACCATGTTAATCAGACAGTGTGTGTGAAACAACAATGGATCTTGAGGTGGGGGCACATAGGGGGCTGGGTCTTAATGACTCTGTCCCCATTAAACCTGTTTTAAAGTCTAGGAAATTAAAATAATCTAGATTTTATATACCATCTATATAGTTTTGTACATATTTTTATACATACATTCTTTAGCATGTTGAACTTAGTGTATATATGTCTATGCATATGCTTTGTTAGATGTACTAATCTGTGTAGTATAGGTATTCTGTAAGTGCATAGATTGGTATGTATGAGGCTGAAACAGAGTGGGAGGGTTGCTGGCAGTTTCAAGTATTTGATTGGCTGGTTGTGAAGTTTGAAATGGGTATTTAAGTAACAACTTAATTGACTTTTTTAACTATCTGATGAAGCAATGTTGATCATTGCGAAAGCACTCACCTACTTTCAATAAAATGTTGGATTTTTATACTTTATACTCTGTGGAGTATTTAACTTTCTACAGTTACCTTCAGCCTTTGGGTAATATTCTACTGCTTATCTAATCTCTGTTCCCGGTCTTTTCTCGCCTCCCCTGATTGCTTATCTGTCTGTTTAACAACCATTCACTGGGATCTGCTGTTGATCTACCTAGAAGTTCTGCTAACACATATTTCTGTCATGGAATATACAGTGCCATTTCCCATGGAAAGGAGGTTAAGAGCAAGTCCCCCCCTCTTGTTTGCTGATCAAACACATTACTGTGGTATTGAAAATCCGAATTTATAGGGTTCCCTGTTTTCAAATGTGTCTGAAGGCTTTGACGGCTTGGATTGCTTTCATAATCTCTTTTATGCTGATATGCTTGCTTTTGAATGCTCTATTCGGAGTTCCCTGCATTCTCAGTTTTCCTACATAGGCTCATCAAGCACTGCCGGAGGATTGGAAAAAGCTGAGACTTAAAGAGCACTCCCAGATTTACAGAAATGTATTCTATCTTAACAGTCTCAGTGGCAAAATAAATAGCACAGCAACCATCAAAAAGCCAGGAACACAGGATCATTCACATAAGGCGTCCAAGGAATTGGGCAAGTCTCAGAAAACACTTTATTAAAACAAAAATAATAAACCAGTAAATATTAAGTGCTTTTGCCCCATTCCAGTCAAGGACTTCTTCAGAACTACAAAACTTGATTTAAAATCACAATAAATAACTGTCCCCAGATCATATGACAAGCACAACAAACTCAATGGAGACAACGAAAATGAATTAAAAGTCATTCCTCTTTACAATATTAACTTAACAATAAACGTAACAATAACTACTGAGTTATCAATATTTTGTGATTTTAAGTGCCACAATTTCAACACACTTGCAAGAGAAATGGTGCAATTCAAACTTGGCAGAGACTCAACTCTGAACCTCAACTGCCACCAAAGTTTCCTAACCTCCAAAAATTCCTCTAGGGAAAAACACCTAGGACTACCCTGTGAGCATTCCAAAATGGAAAACATAAAAGAATGACTAGGAATTAGTAAAATATGTCTAGTAAGAGCAGTGTTGGTTTTCTTTTTCAAAATATCAAAATTATGTTCGGTGCTGCGGTAGCGTTGTCACCTCACAGCAAGACGTTGTGCCGTTCGATTCTCAGCTAGAGCGTCTTCTGTGTGGAGACATGCATGAATGGGCATACCTTCGTTGAAGGTTGTGCGTCAGGGCTGGCAAACTCGGCACGTAAAAATCTAGTGCCAATCATTAGCGGACTGGAGTTCCGCTGTGGCGACCCCTAACCTGGAAAAGCCAAAAGACACATGTTCATACATACACATAAACCAGCCCTTTAGTACGTACCACAACTGGGATAACATTTAATGACATGGTACAGAGCAACAGCTATCTCATCCCCTTCAAAAATAAAACCACACTGGGTACACACATACTTATAAACATCCATGTCTATTATTTCTAACTATAAAATCAGGTTTGGAACCTTCCAACATTTTTTTTGATGTTACCCCTTTCCTAAAAATCACTTTTGGGGTACTGTCCACAATCTTACCAAAACCACAGGTAAGAGTGAAAATGTCTCACATTTTACTGATAATGTCCTGAACAGGGTTACAGTCAATACTGTAAGTAAGACAAAGCCCTATCAGTGCTAAAATGCTCCATCTGCAAACATTTACTACTTTGGTAAAGTTCTTGATTAAACAATAGTAAATCTTCTTCTTTCGGCTGCTCCCGTTAGGGGTCGCCACAGCAGATCAATTGTTTCCATTTCCTCCTGTCCTCTGCATCTTGCTCTGTCACACCAACCACCTGCATATCCTCTCTCACCACATCCATAAACCTTATCTTAGGCCTTCCTCTTTTCCTGTTACCTGGCAGCTTCATCCTTAGCATCTTTTTCCCGATATACTCTGCATCCCTCCTCAGCACATGTCCAAACCAATGTAATCTTGCCTCTCTGGCTTTGTCTCCAAACCTTCCAACCTGGGCTGACCCTCTAATATACTTATTCTTAATCGTGTCCATCCTCGTCACACCCAGTGCAAATCGTAACATCTTCATCTCTGCCACGTCAAGCTCTGACTCCTGCCTTTTTGTCAATGCCACTGTCTCCAACCCATATAGCATAGCTGGTCTCAATACCCTCTTTAAGACCTTCCCTTTCACTCTTACTGGTACTCGTCTGTCACAAATTACTCCACCCACTCCATCCTGCCTGTACTCACTTCTTCACCTCTCTTCCACACTCACCATTACTCTGAACTGTTGATCCCAAGTACTTAAACTCATTCACCTTCGCCACCTCTACTCCCTGCATCCTCACCATTCCTCTATCCTTCCTCTCATTCACACAAATACATTCTGTGTTAGTCCTGCTGACCTTCATTCCTCTTCTCTCTAGAGCATATCTCCACCTCTCCAGGGTCTCCTCCACTTGTTCCCTACTCTCATTACAGATCACAATGTCATCTGCAAACATCATACTCCATGGGGACTCCTGTCTGATCTCGTCTGTCAACCTATCACCATTGCAAATAAAAAAGGGCTCAGAGCTGATCCTTGATGTAATCCCACCTCCACCTTAAATGCATCCATCACTCCCACCGCAGACCTCACCGCTGTCACACTACCCTCGTACATATCTTGTACCACTCTTACATACTTCTCTGACACTCCCGACTTCCTCATACAATACCACAACTCCTCTCTAGGCGCCCTGTCATATGCTTTCTCTAAATCCACAAAGACACAATGCAACTCCTTCTGACCTTCTCTGTACTTCTCCATCAACACTCTCAGAGCAAACATCGCATCTGTAGTGCTCTTTCCTGGCATGAAACCATACTGCTGATCACTAATCATCACCTCCCTTCTTAACCTAGCTTCCACTACTCTTTCCCATAACTTCATGCTGTAACTGATCAGTTTAATCCCTCTGTAGTTATTACAGCTCTGCACATCACCCTTATTCTTAAAAATCGGTACCAAAACACTTTTTCTCCATTCCTCAGGCATCCTCACACTTTCCAAGATTTCATTAAACAATCTAGTTAAAAACTCCACTGCCATTTCACCTAAACACCTCCATGCTTCCACAGGTATGTCATCTGGACCAACAGCCTTTTCCTTTCTTCATCCTTACTTCCTCCTTGCTAATCCACTGCACTTCATGATTCACTATCCGCACAACATCCAACCTTCTCTCCCTCTCATTCTCTTCATTCGTCAACCCCTCAAAGTACTCTTTCCATTTGCTCAACACACTCTCCTCACTTGTGAGTACGTTTCCCTCATTATCCTTTATCACCCTTACCTGCTGCACATCTTTACTAGCTCGGTCCCTCTGTCTAGCCAATCGGTATAGGTCCTTTTCTCCCTCCTTAGTGTCCAACCTTTTATACAACTCTTCATACGCCTTATCCTTAGCCTTTGCCACCTCTCCCTTTGCCATGCACCTCATCTCCTTATACTCTTGTCTACTTTCTTCATCTCTTTGACAATCCCACTTCTTCTTCGCCAACCTCTTTCTCTGTATACTCTCCTGTACTTCTTCATTCCACCACCAGGTCTCCTTGTCCCCCTTCCTCTTTCCAGATGTCACACCAAGCACCCTTCTAGCCATCTCCCTTACTAGCTCTGCTGTAGTTACCCAGCTATTTGGTAACTCTTCAATGCCGCCCAGTGCCTGTCTTAACTCTTCCGTGAACATCACCTCACAATTACCCTTTTTCAATTTCCACCATTTGATCCTTGGTGCTGCCCTCACACTCATCCTCCTCTTCTTGATCACCAATGTCATCCTACAAACCACCATCCTATGCTGCCTAACTACATTTTCCCCTGCCACCACTTCACAGTCTCCAATCTCCTTCAAACTGGCCCTTCTACATAAGATATAATCCACCTGTGTGCATCTTCCTCCACTCTTGTATGTCACCCTATGCTCCTTCCTCTTGTTAAAATATGTATTCATCACAGCCATGTCCATCCTTTTCGCAAAATCCACTACCATCTGACCTTCTGCATTCCTTTGCTTAACACCATACCTACCCATCACTTCCTCGTCCCCTGTGTTCCCTTCACCAACATGCCCATTGAAATCTGCTCCAATCACCAGTCTCTCACCCTTGGGTACAGTCATCACCTCTTCATCCAACTCACTCCAAGATTTTTCTTTCTCATCCATCGCACACCCAACTTGTGGAGCATATGCACTAACAAAATTCATCATTACACCATCAATTTCCAGCTTCATAAACATCACTCTATCCGACACTCTTTTCACCTCCAAAACACTCTTAGCATACTCTTCCTTCAGGATAATGCCTACGCCATTTCTCCTCCCATCCACACCATGATAAAACAATTTGAAACCGCCTGCGATACACCTAGCCATGCTCCCCTTCCATCTGGTCTCTTGCACACACAATACAATAGTAAATACAATACCAAATTCCTTTTCTGAACTACTTCAACAGCAATTGCATCTAACAGGAGATTAGGATAACCTCTCTTCAAAAACATGTACTTTAGCACACCTAAATCCTAAAAAAATGCTGTCATCTGATATCATTCATGCCAAATGGACCATGTGTCCTTTCACCAAAGATTTTTTTTCTAATTCTATTCCAATTCCTGCATGAACAATCCTCCAGGTGGGGGAAGATGCGACTATCCTTCAGCCTGAAAAAAGTTATGACTGGAGCAGGCAACAGACAAGTCAAAAGGCAAAGAAGTGAAATGGCAATGATACCCCTCTGCTTAAATCTTTGGAAGTACTTGTCATTACCCTTGAATACAGGAATGTGTGAATGTGTGGACAGGTGTTTTTTTAGATCTAAAGTCACTGCAAAGGTCTCATGTAAAGGATTTCTAATGACATCTTTTTTATTACCTTTATTATCAATTAAGACATAGGCAAACATACATTAATATAAAAAAACATACTAAGAGGTTTCCAGTTAGACACATCACATATCACATATGTTGTTCTTTATAACCATCAATCCAATGTTACATAAATTGCTCAATTCCTGCTGTTGCTAAAAACTCACCCTTTCTCCTGAACATTAATCCACATATACTGTTCCCACAATTTCCATTTATTTCTATATAGTTTGCTCTTTCCCCTTTCTAAAGATCTGACTTCCATTTTTTTTATCTGTGTTACAATATTCAGTACTTAAAATACAGCTGGTTTAGACTTTGATTTCCATTTTCTAGTAATTGATTTTTTGGCAGCCAAGAGAATTAAACTTCAGGCCTTACTATGTGGAGGAAAGTCAGATCCTGTGTCCAGCTCAAAAGAATCATATCCTTAGACACACCTACTTGCTCAATGAATATTTTTGACAAAGTATTCTGTAGGGAATTTTTTTTAAAAATCTGCCCACTTATTACACTCACAAAATAAAAGTTCCCAGTCTTTCTTTAGAATTACACTTTCAACATGTGCCAACTACCTGAGGAAAAATTCTTTGAAGTCTGGTTGGGTTTTAAAAATGCTTATGCAAAAACTTCCAAGAAAAACTCCTAAACCTTCCAGACTTTGATGCAAACTTGAAACCCACACATGCCATCTCATTGTTCCCTTGTAAAATCTCTCTACCCAATCTTTTCTAAACTCCTCTGAATGTTTCTTAGAGTTATTGTTCAATAACTTATGTGCCCTACTAATTATCCCTATTTTCTGTTCTTGATTCAACTAAAAACACTACCAGAATAGATCTTTCATGTAGGCATCCCCTAACCATTTACTTTTGCCTATATTCTGATATCAGTCTCTGGTGGGGAAGGTCTATAGCCTGCAGTCCAAATGTGTTCTTGGTCTCTTCCCTTTGTATCACCATTCCCTCTCTAGTTAACAGTGGTTCCTTTCTCAATTTTCTCAAGTAAATTCCAGCCCTATCTTGCCAGTTCTCCGTACACCTACTGCAATCATTTCTACTGGCAAAATCTCCTTTCTCCATTCTTTTGTTGGCTTAGTTCTTCGAATACTTTCTGCTACTTTATGCATATAATATATTTTTGTAATTTCACCAAGTCTTTTGGGCTTCTAATACTATGACAGGAATGGACCCCATTCCTAAGTCAAACTATGATTAAAGTTTATGAAATTATTATTGTTCAGTCTTTGATGCCAGCCAGTAGTGCTCTTCGCAGCACTCGCAATGTGCTCAGTAATAACTCCTTCTGCAATTTGTATGGAGTTACATGTATTGGTAACAGGTCTACTTTAAAACATCTAAAACCCATAACATCTAATTTCATAACACTGAGACCAGAACATCTAAAACCCATAACATCTAAAATCCATAACATCGAATTTCATAACATCTAACACTACAAATCACAAGTAAATAACATCCTCTCCACATATAACGACATCGCACTATCAAACACACTTTTTAGTATGTTTCTGCAGGGGGGCAAGCCCTCCTACACCCCCATTAATTAAATATACCAACTCCAAGATCGCACTACAGTGGGAAAAAGTTAATTTCCTAACCCTACTGTATCAAGTCCCCCTCTAGAAACATAGTAAAAAGTGTGTTTGATAGTTTGGTGTCATTATATGTGGAGGGGATGTTATTTTCATGTGATTTGTACTGTTAGATGTTATGAAATTCAATGTCATGGGTTTTAGATGTTTTGAAGGGGATCTATTGGTAACATATGTAAATACAACTGGAAATTCTTTTTTATAAGACCCTTTGCTCCTACTACTATTGGAACTGCCTAGGTATCTTTCTTCCCCATTGCTCTCATTTCTGCCTGCAGATCCTGATATTTGATGACTTTGTCTCTATCTATATGTAAGACACTGTAGTCACAGGATGTGGCAATTTCAATGATCAATGCTACTCCTGTCTTCTTTTCTTGGATCACTACATCCGATTTTCTAGCATCTACCTTTTGAACTGTCAGTAATGGATGATCCCATGTGATGTAGACTTCCTTTTCTACAATGCTTTGTGGCTCATGTTTCCAGTGTTTTTCAACCACTTCAATACCATAGTGTTTGCACAATACTCAATGCAACAGTCTTGCCACATTATTATGCCTTTCAGTATAAAGTCCTTCTGCCATTAGTATGTTGCAACCAGCAACAAGGTGTGCGACTGTTTCCAATTCGGTTTTACAAAACCTACATTTGTCTGTTTCTCCCACATGTTCAATGGACTTTACAAACTGTATACACAGCCCACTATCTTGGGCCGCCAATATTAACCGTTCATCTCTTGGTTTGAATTTGTATCTCCTTAACCACTCCTGTGTTCATTCCTGATCGACATGAGGTTCTTCCAGAAGTTTTCTAAACTTGCAACTATATTTATGCTTTTTACACATTTCTTGCCTTCTCATCTGATCCTTTTCCTTATATTCTTTCTTTTGTTTTTTTTTTCAGATTCAGTTGTTGCCTGTTTTTTTATCTACTTCTGGTTTGATTTCCATTCCTGCTTGACGCCGATAAGCGTCCTCATGTGTTTCAAAACTTTCACTACATTTGGGTCTCGTGAGGTCAGCAGATATTTTTGGAGTCCCACGATTGCAGATCTATACATATAATCAATTTCAAGGAGGCCCATACCTCCTTCAGAATGGGGAATACATAATCTTGGTATGCACTAATTTTCATAAATTATCTGGTGAGCATGAAGGATCCATCTTGTTTGCCTATCTAATCTATCCAACATGTTTTGGGGCCAGTCATTCACTGCAAAACTGTAAGTTAGGACAGGAAGAGCAAAGTGGTTTATAACTTGGATTTTGTTCCTAGATGTCAGTGCTGTTTTCAGGATTAATTTCTTCTGAAGTACTCCTTACTAAGTTTTATTCACATTTGTTCGTGTTTTATTGTTGATCCTTCATCAATTCCCAGATATTTATACACTCCTTCTTGCTCAAGTTCTTTTATATCACATTCTTGTCCGAAACTGATGTTTTCCTGGAGTTGCAGTTTTCCTGCTTTAAAGGTTGCGTTGGCACATTTAGCAAGACCAAATGACATTGTGCTTTCACTTCCTTATCTGATGAGCTATACAGTTTTAAATCATCGACAAAGAGAAGGTGAGAAGTCTTTACACTTTGTTTTCTAGGAGCCAGATTATAGCAATGGCCTAACCTGCTGAGTAAATAGCTTAATGGATTAAGGGCAAGGCAGAATAGTAATGGTCACAGAGCGTCACCCTGGAATATCCCCCTTTGAATTTTTATCCCTGGGATAACAATTTGTCCTTTATCATGGCTTAAATGCAAAGTGGTCTGCCACTGTTTCATGGTCAACAGTGACCATCAGTGTGGGGTTATTTTATACATTTTAAAGCACTGTTTTATCCATGAATAAGGGATACTATCAAATGCTTTTTTGTAGTCAATCTATGCCATACTTAGATTCTTCCCCTTTTTACAGTTCTCCACTATGACTTTATTTAACAACAAATGATCCTTTGTTCCATATGACTTCCTTTTATTGCCCTTTTGTTCTACTGCCAAAATTACGTTTTCTTCTAAATGACTATAAAGTCTGTCGGCATCAATTCCCATATATAGTTTATACATCGTTGGAAGGCAAGTTACTGGTCTATAATTTTTTGGGTAGCTTGCAGGTTCAGTCTTAAGTAGGAGCATTGTTTTTCCTGTTGTAGCCGCATTGTTTTTCCTGTTGTAGCCAGGTTGGTATCTGTTCTGGGTATGCATATAAAGAGTTCTTTATCATGGCTAAATCTTTGTGCAAAGATGTTAATACTTTTAACCAGAAGTTAGGTACTGCATCTGGTCCTGGGGTTTTCCAATTAGAGGCTTTTCTTAACTTTGTTTCAGTCTCTCTAGTGGGTACTTCATCCCATTTCATATCCTGTACCTTCAAACTTCTTACTCTTTCTTTTACTTCTTCTATCTATTTAGCATTTATGTTATCTTTATGTTCCACAGGATCTTCATAGATATCTCTATTTCTTCTTTTTTTCGTGGTCTTTCAATTCCCTTTACCTTATTTCCCAGTTTTCTACAAAATCTTTTTGGGTCATCAATAAATTGCTTATTTTGCACTTTTCCTTTATATCTATCTTCGTATCGTATAAGTTTTTCTGCCTGTGCTGAAATTTTTAGTTTATCTGCGATAGTGCATGATAGATCCTGGTCTGTTCTAATATTGCACATTGCTTTTATCACATCTATCTTTCTTAGTATTTTTGTTGCTCTATTCCCTCTTCTATAGTCTTCTAACAGTGACACTTCTTAATTGCTTTATAACTGTCTCTAGTCGATATTTCCATGATGATATTTGATTTCTCCCCTTCCTTTCCCTCACTACCCTGTGTTCTTGTGGTAGAACTTTATCAGTTATTAATTTAGCTGCACAGTAACATATCCTGTTTACTTCTGTTATATTGCATGGATCTCTATGAACAGTCCTAATTACTGTGTACATTTGTTTTATCAGACTTCTGACTTTTTGGGTTTATTAACCTTCTGCGGTCTACTTCTTTCATTGATCTTGATATATCTGTCCATGTCTATTAAATCAAGCAATTTTCTCTTAGTTCATTTTCTTCCAAACTGAGGGCACATCCTTCCAACTCTTGCGGGCATTCTATAGAAGGTTCTATAGCATCTTCCTATGACACATTCTCATCAATTTCATCCTGTGCCATTCATTGCTCTATCATATGGGAGCTCACTGGCTTACCACTTCTCAACATTACCTGCATCAGAGTTTCCACAGTTTCCTGTTTATTCCCTTGTTATCTAGCTTCAAGTGAACGTTTATACTGGTTTCCTGTGGAAGGCTCCAAATTATCTTCATATGGCACCTGACCAATTGCTTCCTGTTCCATTGGTTTCCCCTTAATTTGACTATCCATTACTCTATCGTGTTGTGGTGCTTTCTGAATTAGAATTTCTATACTAAATCCTTCACTTTGCAGGTACTCCATAACCTCAGTTTCTATTTTTTTAACTTCTCCATTACTAATCTCCTTTTCTACTTTTCCTCTGTCTTATATTTTATACTGTAAAGTTTTCCATGTCTGGATTCCTTTGCCTGTAGTTCTCTTCCAATATCTTTGGTGCTGCTCTTTTTGTATTGGTTAGTTTTTCTTTCTCCTTTGCATAAATATTACATCATATTAAAACTCTTTTTCTTTCCCAGTTCCATATTTCTTCTTCTGATGTTTCCTGATCTTCTTGTTTCTCCCTGCTTTGGGGACTCACTCCATCCTGCTCTGATATAACCTGTGTTAGACCTTCTACATCAAATCCTTCACTTCACAGGCACTCCATAACTTCCAACGTCTATTTAATGTCTACTTTACTGATCTTCTTTTGTACATTCCATCTTTGTGATTTTTTTTATTGTGAAATTTTCCATATCCGGATGCCTTTGCCTGTATTTCTCTTCGAATATTTTTGGGGCTGCCTTCTTACATTGATTAATTTGGTTTTCTCCTTTGCATAAATATTGCACCATATCAAATCTCTCTCTCGTTCCCATGTCCATATTTCTTTTTTATACTTTTCAAATATCTCTTGGTTTTGTTGTTTATATTTTTGCACTTCCTCAGATGTTTCTTTTTCTAAACAGATCAAGGTTTCTTGATCTATATACTGCTTTTCACAAATCTGTTGTATTAATAAACACAAAACTTCATTTGAAGCTTCTGACAGTTTTTCTTGTGGAAGTATTTTTCTTTCCTCTAATTTCTCTTTTAATCATTTTGTATATCTTGTGTCTGGAAATTCTGGGCTTTTTGTATAACAGTAACAATACATAATTTCTTTCTTATCCTCAATAGTCCACTTCATCCTCTTTATGGGTCTTCTTTGGCCTATCAGTTTTTTTGACTTTTTGTGGACTGCTACTTCCCTTCTACAACGGTGGGGGGAGGGGCATCCCCCCTTGGGCCTGGCCTGGCCCCATTGTAGGAATGTTTCCGTATTTTGAGGATTCTACACTGTCATATTTTCTAGTCCTGGCACCAGTGTGCCTACCAGGATTGGGCACCCAGCTATCTTTTTTTAGTTTTTGACCTACTTCTGTCCATGATATATGCTATATAGTCTATATATCAGTGTTGCCTTGGTGAAATTTTGTGAAAACAGGGTCTACCTTGTTAAGGTACTCACCAAGACTTGACGATGAATTCAATTTCAGCATTACAACTCTCCTTGGCTTGCTGACTTTTCATCTCTCCATTCGGACTCCAATAATATTATGCATGGTTGTTATTATACTTAAGGATTATGTATCTAAAATCCCATTCTCTCCTTATTTCTTCAACTTTCTACCTGCTCCATCATCTTTCTTTTCCTATTTGAATTATAACCTTCTGCTTGTGTTATATATATAAGCCTTAACTGTATAGCTCTAAAATATCCCTTCAAATTGGGTAATCTTAAACCACCTTGTTCTACTGGAAGGTTCCACATATGGCAATTAATGCTTGCCCTCCTTCCCTCCCAGATAAATTCCTTCAATTCTTTATTGTCAACAACTTCTTTCCTGATTGATAAAAATATGCCTGACCTATATATAAAACTGAAGGAACTATAAAACAGTTTTCATGGCTTGTATCTTACCATCCATATCCATTCACAAAATCTTCCAGTTTCTCAGTTTTTGTGCTATCTTTTTAGTCTCTTTCCACATATCCTTAACTGACATAATGGAAGCCTTTTTAATCCATACTTCTAAGTACTTCATCTTACTTTGTCCCCATAAATATGAGCATTGCTGAACCAATTCATGTCTGGTTACATAACTTATGGCTATAGTCTTTATCTTCAGCAACTGTATATTCTAAAAAGACTTGAAACTGTCTCAGAACATTCCACAACACTGAGAAATCCTTTTACAGATTTATCAGGTACAAAATAATATCTGAAAAAATTTTTTTCTTGATTATCTCCTTCAATTTCTGAGTCCCTTACTTCCTTTTCCAAGGTTCTAAGTATAAAGCAAATAAATGGGAAAGAGTACATCCCTGCCCAGTTCCTCTTTTTGGACACAAATTATGAAATTAACTCTCCTATTTTAATTCTTTCCTCTAATTCTTCATATATCTTCCTAATTATCCTTATTCTCTGTTAGAGGGAATGTAAATGATTCTATTGCCTAACTTGTAAAATCCCAGCTTAATCTGCCTAATGCTTTCTCTGCATCAAGACCCACCAACAACAAAAGTGGTATTTTCTTATATTCTCAATCCAGCTGGATCATCATTGCTGGATTTATATTGTCAAATGTTTAAATGCTTTACAATCATGGTTAAAAATTGAAATGGGCCTATATGAAGCTGGATCTGATGGGTGTTGGTGCTTCCCCTCCTTTTAAAATTCAGTTAAAGAAAACCTTACTGAACTTTATGACCTTCTTCCCTCCTAGCTTCCAAACTTCCACATGAGCACCTTCATCCTGGAGACTTTCCGGCATACTGATTACACATCACTGTTTTTTTATCTAATCTCCACTTATCTTAACAGACTGCTGAGCTTTTTCTACCTCTAACTGTGGTATACTCAAGTTTTCCATAAATATTTCCATTTGTGCCCCTTCTTGATTTCTACCTTTCTCTGCTTTATAAAAATAACATTTCCAAAAAAGCTCTATTACCACTACTTTCTCGTTATAGGCTCCCTAAATTTGACGGCAACCCCTTGCAAGCTCTGCTACCTAAGTTTTTTTCCAAAAGTCTTTCTGCTCTGAAGTTATCAAAAATAGCTACTAAACAGCAATCCTTCTAAACTAATACATATTATCAACATATTCCCTCTTTTCTCTTTAGCACTCTGCAAATGTATCACCTCTTGTTCTGTGAGATTCCCCTTATTATGCAATACTTTAACCATTGTAAGCCCCCTTAAATAATTCATATTATTTCTTCACCATATCTCTTTTATTTCTACCCTATTTTAAACTCCATTTTCATTTTATCCCACTCACTAACTATAACTTTTGAAAAAAAATTCTATGTTCTAACTACTCTTGAATAATTTCTGCTACCCATTTTTTAAATTCCTCTCTTTTTAACAAGTAGGTGGGAAAGTGCCAACCCAGCCACTGGGGATGCACTAGCCAGTGCATTTCTCTGTGCCGGTCCCAAGCCCGGATAAATGGGGAGGGTTGCATCAGGAAGGGCATCCGGTGTAAAACCTCTGCCAAAAATTACTGATGCGGAGATGGATGTGGTGAGAGAGGACATGCAGGTGGTTGGTGTGAAAGAGCATGATGCAGAGGACAGGAAGAAATGGAAACAGATGATCCGCTGTGGCGACCCCTAATGGGAACAGCCGAAAGAAGATGATGATGAGGTGGGAAAGTGCCAGTGTGACATTTTTACTCCATTACCCTGTATTTTTAACTTAGTTTTTATTGGTGCATGATCAGAAACAATTATTATATTTGTGTCAAAGCTTCTAATTAAATGCACATGTTCCTCTGAAATATAATTTCTATCTAGTCTAGTAATTATACCTAGGGGAATAATATATAAATTCTGTCAAGTGATCTTACAACTGAATTCATGTCTACCATACCAATTATTTTTACCAATTTCTTCATAAATCTACCTCTTTTGTTATATTTTTTATTCTAGGCCCCTACGTATATCCTCACTGTTAGAAATCAAATTATAGTCTCTACCTATAAGTAATATTCCTTGCTGAAAGCTGATTATTACTCTCAAACTTTTCTTAAGCTCCATAACAGCAGTTTTTGATGGAATGAAATATATGCTGGCATAATCCTTTCCCCTTGCCAATAGCCCCTCACGCCCACTAATTTACCATTATATGGAGCTCCTCTAGCAATTAGTACAATTATTCTCCTTTTCCTTTGACCCTGATACATTTCTGAATATCCATCTTGAAATCCTTATCAAATTCATATGCTCATTTCTTTACACGTGTTTTCTGCAACATTGCTATTTGCACTCCATTTCTTAGTATAATTCAATACTCTTTCCTTTTTATCTATAAGTATATTTACATTCAAAGGTAACATGGATAGTCATTATGATAAGTTATTGTTCCCACCTATTATACATTTTTGAATGTGTATGTCCAACTTTTGTGTTACATGTACACAGTAATGTCTGGCAAGCTGATCTTTTCTACTGCTGCATTTTATAATCTGCATTTGATCCTATGTCATATTTTTCAAGACTTCTGATTTCAATGGAAACCCTTAAAAACTATTTTCAGAATACCTCCAAAACTATTAACTTAGAACACAAGAAACTATGTACTACTTCGAAAAATTATGTTTTACCCACCAATCAGGAGCAATTGCCCCAAATAAATAGCTGTAACCACAGGCACTACCTAACCTAAAATTAAGCTTACTACTGCCAAACCACATGCTACAGGCTGTGTTCCTGCTTACACCAACTGGTGTCCTTTCCTCATCTTTTTTCCCATTCCAGATGTGATAAGCAGCTTGTATGCTTTCAGAAAGCTAACATTTACCCCCAAGAATAACAGCACTAGCTGTATTTAAATAAAACTCAATTATACACTGTTCTCTTAAAGGTCTAGGTAACCTGCTACCGCTTATTCACTTCCAATAATTTTGAACGTACCTTTACATTTTACAGAACCCTTAGGAGAAAATGCTCACAACTCTCAAGATTCATTGTTTGCACCTGCACACAGCTCATCTCCATGGAAACAGTCAACAATTAGAGAAAGGCAGCTAACAACTCAGGTGTATGAAGAAGTCTCACTCAATTTCATTCAGCACAGAACAGAATGTGCAACTCCTTTTGGATGCAGACTTCTCGACTCCTAATAAACATTAGCTAATGGAAAAAAAAAGCTAATATCCTCAAGGCGTTCATCATTTTGTCTTATCAAGCCTACTTTCTTACAATGCTTGTTTATAGATTAAGCCAAGGACATTAAACCAGACATTCATCTTTGCTAAAAATAAGAGAAAACATCTCAACTTTACATATAATCAGTGCACTTTTATATCCCACCTCCAGCCCAGCAGCTCAAGGTCACATAATATTAACTTAAACTTGTTTTTGTCCAGCCTTTCTTCTGTAATTACATTGTAAATCCTATCTGTCTTACAACTACAAAAGTACTTATTTACTTTAATATCTTTATCACATACAACAATCACTGAAAGGATTCCCCTACCCCAACATTTAAACTAACCCTGACTACATACTACATAAAACCTTACTATGTAACGTGCAGCTTATCATGTAGTTGCAGTGTATATCATGAAATGTTTTGTACAAATACTACTAAGAACAAAAATTGTTTTATGTACAGTTACATTTTTGTGTGTCCTAAACATAAATGACAAAGTTGGATATATGCTTTGGGTCTATATCAATTTGTTGAAGGTTCACTAGTGCAAACATTTCGACCCGAAACCACTGAAAGTTCAGTTAAGCGAACATTCACAACTGCAAATTTGCTCTTTTCTCCATTGTGGTGCAATCTTGAAGTTGGGCGGGTTTGACATACTGTGGTGTGTGTTCCGATGTAGTGTTGGCCAAGTGCTTCCTTTCCCTGGTGAAATATTTTTGGAGTTGGGAGAGTGGCCTAATGGTTAAGGTATTTGCCTTACAAACACAAGGTGCCGGGTTTGAGTCTCACAAAGGATAATTGGCTAGGCTTACAATAGCTCACAAGGGCAGTTAGCCTAATATTAACATATGAACCTATGAACATTCCTGGAACTGAATATTTGGTGGTTTTGGGTAGATAAAGAAAGGTTCGTGGAAATGAACCTTCGACAATCTGATATAGACCCTATGTTTTACAGTCTACCCACAAGCTAAACAAAATCAGCGGAAGACCAGTCTTTCACAGCCAGTTTTTCTTACAAAACAAAATTTCACACCTGTGAATGATGTTTTACAATCTTACATTTATTCAGTAATTTCAGCGCTGCTGGTCTTCTACTTCTTCATCTCCATTTCTCAACACCAGACAGAGGTTCAAGTCCAAGGTATTCCTGATTATTCTAATCAGCTCTTGTGCTTTTTTTCTCTCTCTTTCTCAAGCATTTTACTTTGGAACATTTGAAAGGGTCTCAAAGCTACAGTCTCTCTATAAGCTTTAGTCTCAGAAGAATGATGGTTCATTTTTTTGATGATGTTGGGTAAGTTTTTTTTTTAATTTATCCTGTTTTGCATCAAAAATGTAATAGATCCTCCAAGAAAAAATATTCTAAAGATAGCTGGATACAGCAGCTTGAATCTTACAACTGCTTCTCAACATTCCCTGATTACTGGAATATATTTGCTTCTCTTCTGCCTGGTGTACAAAAACACACTGATATCTCCAATTTTTTATATTTTTTCTTTTCTGCCAAAGTTTTGTCAGGATAAACTATTTTTGCTGGTATGATTGCACCTTTACTAACATAGTCCTGGCAGCTTTCTCATGGACAGTTTGAAACATACACTTTGTGCCCTTTCAACTACCAAATCTAACAAATCATTCTGTGAATACCATTCCAGTTGCTTATTTGTACTTTCATAAAATTGATACAATCTGTTTATTCCTCTTTCTGTAAGACAGAAAAAAAACTCATGTTTTCTCTGGATCTGTCTTCTAACTACCATTTTTTTCTAAACTGAGAAGTCTCATACTCAGCCAGCCTTTTCATTTCAACCTCAAATTGTTTGCGGTTTTATCAATTCATCCGAATTACTAGTTAAAGCAAAACTGTTACACATACTGGGGGGAATAATGGTCTCAAAGATAACATACAAAAAAAGAAAGAGTAGTGAGCTACATTAAAAAAATATAGAATACAACTAGCTATGCTACAGGAAACACATCTGGAAAGAAATGAGCATGTGAACTTGATAAAGGAAAGATTTCAAGATGATTATTCTGAGGAATTTCTGGGAAAAAAGGAAAACGGGAGTACTTATATTAATTGCAATAGAAGCTCCAATAGTGGCAGAAGAGGAAAAAAGATAATATGGTAGACTTTATAGTACTAAGGGGCTACTGGCAAAGGAAGAGGATTACACTGCCATGTATTTCTATTTCACCTAAAACTGCTACAATGGAGCTTACGAAAATTTTGGGAGAAATAATCAGCAAGGACTATTACTTACAGGTGGGGATTGGAATTTGATTTTCAGAAGTGAGGGTGTATCTAGGGAGCACAGAAGGGAAAATACAACAAAACAGGGTAGATTTTTGAAGAAATTTATGAAAATATTTGGCATGAAAGATGTGAATCAACAGAAGGAGTTCAGAGTGAATTTACATATTATTCCCCAAATAAAAAAAAACTGGGTTAGGCTAGACAGAAATTACATTTCACAGGAATACGTGCACGTAACTGAAAGTTTTGATACACGTCGAATAACTATTTCAGATCACATGCCAATAATAACTAAAGTAAAAATGCAGGGTAATGAAATAAAAATGAGACAGTTTTGCAGAATAGGGGGAATCTCATAGAACAAGAGGAAGAGCAATTGCAGAATGCTAAAGAGAAAATAAGGGATTACATCAATAACATGCATGAGTTTAGAAAGAGTGCTGTTAAGCAGTTGATTTTTGATAATAACTCCAGAGCACAAAAACATTTAGTGCAACAACTCAGACAACAGAAAGTAGAAAGGCTTGTTGTCAACCTTTGGGGACCTGTAACAAAGGAAGATAACCAGAGATCCTGTAAAGGTACTACATCTATTTCAGAAATGTTATAAAAAATGTACAAAGCAAGAGAAATATGGAAATCAAAAAAGGTACAAATGGAAATGTATATAGGAAGAATTAATTATGCCAAGGTTTGAGTAGATGATGCTCAATTACTAACAGTTAAAATATGAGGGGATGAGTTAAAAACTGTGACGTACAACCAATCTACAGGAAAGTCCCCAGAAATAGATGGTATTGCTGTGGAAATTTTGAAGCTAGGGGAGAAAACATGATAATGATCTTTAAAGTTTTATTTTACAATAATTTTGAAAGGAGGAGAAACACTGACATCCTGAAAGAAAGTGGAGGTGGCTGTAATACCTACAGATGGAAAAGACTAATCAGATCAAGCTTCCTACAGGCCCATTTCAGTTCTAAAACAAAGCATGATTACAAAGTGTTTATGTGTATAATGGCTAAAGGAATGGCAAAGGTGATGCCAGAATTGAGAGATATGAATCAATGTGGTTTTGGGGAGGGGAGACAAACATTTGACAATATTAACAGAACAATGATGATCTAGAGGGAAGGAGAATTTAAGAAAATACTACTGTTATTAGTGGGTCTTGATGCAGAGGAAGCACTCAACAAGAGTTAGCTGGTATTTTTATGAGCAGAGCAATGGAAGCATTTGCATTCCCTGATAAAATTATAAGGTTGATTAGGAGGTTATATGAGGGATCAGAGGTGAGAATTAGAAGGTTGGCTCCTCTCTGATAACCAGGCAGGGGTGTTCTCTCCCGCTTATTTGATTTATATTTAGAACTATTAGCAAAGAAAATAAGGGACTCGGAAATTCAAGGATATAATTGGTATGGTAGTCAGAAAAGCTGGCTTTATGTGCAGATGACATCATTTATACATGATAAAACCAGAAAAGGCCATTTCAGTGTTGTGGAACATTTTGAGACGGTTTCAAGTCTTTTTCAGGATACAAAATTAGTGAAAATAAACAAAGGCAATAGCTGTAACCTATGTACTCACACATGAATTAGCTCAGTAAGACCCACATTTATGGGGACATGATAAAATGAAGTACTTAGGAGTATGGATTAAAAAGGATTCTGTTCTGGCAGCTACGGATATGTGGGAATAGACTAAACAAAAGATAATACAAAATCTGAGAAACTGGATAGCAAGATACAAAGGGTCAAAATGTTTTCAGTCATTTTATTTTTATACACTGTCCAGGTACATTTTTTTATCATCCAGAGAAGTTATGGATAGCAATTAATAAAGAGCTGAAGGATTTTACCTCGGAAGGGAAGACAGTAAGGGTCGAGCAGGATAAGCTGATTTTTCCAACAGAACTAGGTGGTTTGGGATTACCTAATTTGAAGTGGTACTTCATATATACACAGTTAAGGCCAAGAATTTATGTGGACTGCAGGGCTAGAGATTGCCTTCCCTATCAAGGAATAATATCAGAGTATAAACAAACAAAAAAAAGGGAGGGTCCTAACCGAAATACCAGCACTGGTAGTTTTTAGGAGAATCTAGAACAGTAACTGCTGTTAAAAAGGGATAATTAATACAGTAAATAAAATACTGCATGGTAACTATAAGAATCAGAGGAGGTTAGAAAAGACTGGAAAGAGAGACTGGATATGCAATTCACAAAGAAACAATTTGTATGCAACAAAGTCTAGAAGATTTAAGAGCTTTGCTTGGAAGTGTTTACTTAGGTATTTTTATACCCCAAGTAGACTCCAAAGATTTGCTCCTCAGGTAAATAGTAAATGTTGAAGGTGTGATGGGGAATAAAGAGGTAACTGGTAACATATTTTTTGGAAGTGTAATGATCTGGCAGAATTTAAAAATTCCCTGCAAACTATTCTAACAGAAACAGTGGGTGAGCAAATTAATATATCGAAGGAAATGTTTGCACTATGATACAGAATCAGAATTGCCTGGACATACTAAGACCTTCCTGAGTCTAATTATGGTGGCTGCCAAATAAACAATTACTACAAAATGGAAATCAAAGTCTAAACAAACTGTACTAGAAGCAGTGAATGCCATAACAGAGATGAAACAACTGTAAATGGGATGCTTAGAAAAAGATAGGAGCAAATTACATACAAAAATGTGAATTGTGCTAATAATATATGCAGAATAACATTTTGGAAGAGGAATGAGATTTAAAAGGCAGGATCTGAATGAGCTGTGGGACGTCTGACTGATAATGACTGCATAAATTACAACTAATATATAATATTTGCAACTAAAAATATGTCAATATGTTTTGTTTTCATTTATATAAAAATGTATGATAGCCTGTGTCATAAGTCATAATTTAATAAAAGTTTCTTGTTTAAAAAAATAGATAGCTAAATCCTCTATTTCTCCAGTCTTTTGTTATATCAGTTGACAAACTTCTCCAATGTTTAATTTATTTACTCACCTCTGAGTCCATTTGATTTATTTTTTCCTCTAAATTAATGGAAGCAATCTCTTGTAGCAAAGCTAAAACCTGAACTACTTTTTGCTAAACAGCTGCAGGATTCTACCTGGTCAGTGTCTTCTCTTCACTTTTTCTAGTTGATTTTTTTCAGGCTAAGTTTCTGCTTTGCTAGCAACCACATAATGTAGTTACTAGCCAGTAAATGATTTTACTCAGGCTAGCAGAATTACTAGCTCTTACTTCTCAGTTTCATTTTTCACACTGGGAGGGCTGAAGTTAAGCTGTTGATCAGTGTGCAGCCATAGCTGAAGTCCGATTTGTAAAGACAACTTTAACTCTAGGGCTGTCATGACACCTTCTTAGTCTGGAGAAGCCCAGAATATGTCTTTGTGATGCTTCTTTACTTGGGAAGAGAAATGGCCTCAAGTACAATCCCATCCTCCATTCTTTCTCTGGGACCCTCTCTAGGTAGCCCTGATCCACAAGACATTTTACTTGTGAAGACATTAGGTATTGCTACTCTTTTGGGATATGTGGAATGGCTAGGAGTTTTGGAAATGTAGTCTATTAATCCTTTTTTATATTATCTGTAAACCCCACTTAACCTGTGTGATGCCTTTGCATTGTTTTGTAAAGAAGGCCAGCATGGGTCTTATTTTTGAATGCTGTAGGAAATAAAGTGGGGTAAAAAATGCTACTAGTTATATGGAGTAGCCTAAATAATTTTTTGTCATGCCCTAGATCATTGGATAAGTGATTGCAAAAAAGAAATAGATGTAGTCAATGTGGGGGGAAGGGCTATATGATGAGGAAATGCAAAAATGCAGAATGTGGTTTGACTAAGAAAAAAGAAATGTAGCAAATAATGAAGAAGACAATCTATTAGAAATGATGATAGAAATAATGATAATAATGGAATGACTAGAAAAGAAGGTGAGAACAGAGAAGAAAATGTCATAGTACAAGGCAGTCATGCTCGGGAAGAAGAGGAGAACGAAGGTAATGAAAATAGTGAAGAGGATACTGAAAGTGGGAAACACATTTTAAACAAACCAGGAAAAGGAACTCAATAGGTGCAAGAGTAAGGATTAGAAAGAGAAAATCTAAAGATATCTCTCCAAAAATTAAGAAGAAAGGAAAAAATTAGTGATAAGAGTTATTTTGTGAATATTAACAGTTGGATTAACAAGGGAAAGAGAAAAGCAAATATTACAATAGTGTAAAAAAGTGAAGCTGATATTGTTTGTTTTCAGGATACAACATTTATCCCAGAAATAGACAGAAAAGAAGTAGAATATGGGAGGGAAAGGTGGTATGAAATTTTGGTAAAGAAAAATGTTTAAGTGTAGTTTCAATATTTAGTGATGAGGTTAAAATGTTAGATTTTTGCACTGTTAAAGGAGGTAGATCAATGTTTGTAGATATTAGAAGAGTTTGTAATAAGGTAGTTAGACTTACAGAGATGCATGCTAATACAAAAGAGAATAGTTCTTTGGGAAGCTTATGTGACAGCAAATGTAAGAATAATATTAAAAAGTAATTGGGGGGGGGTGGCCACGGTGGTGCAGCGGTTAGCGTTGCTGCCTCACAGCAAGAGGGCCTCTGGTTCGATCCTCGGCTAGGGAGCCTTCTGTGCGGAGTCTGCATGTCCTCCCTCTGGTCGCGTGGGTTTCCTCCGGGTGCTCCGGTTTCCTCCCACATCCCAAAGACATGCTGTAGGTGGAACGGACACTCTAAATTGGCCCTAGGCAAGAGTGTGTACATGTGTGTGCCTTCTGTGAAAGGTTGGGTGCTGGGCTGGCAACTCGACACTGTAAAACTCCACTGCCAATCATGAACAGACATGTGATCCGCTGTGGCGACCCCTTACCGGGAAAAGCCGAAAGAAGAAGAAGAATTTTAATTCTGGGTTAAGAAAATGTAACTAAAGGATAGGAATTGATATTGGGAAAGTTAAAAAAAATTATAAAATGCAGTCATTTAAAATTATGGAATGCATATAAGCTGTACTTAATGTACAGAAATTGATCTTTTTTATGTTTTCTGTATCTTTTGGAAATAGTGGTAAAATTATTAACTTTTTTTTGGATCACAGAAGTTTGGTTGATTGTGGGGATAGCAATGGAGATATAGGAGAAGGAAAAAATTAAATGATTAATAATCAAAAATATGGAGAGTTGTAGGTTAGAAAGAGTATTTTTTTAGGGGATTGAAGATAGTACTGTGAAAGAATTTTATTAATAATAGACGAAGGCTGTATACAGCAGTCTTCAGAATATTTTTCCTAGAGGATCAAAGTCATTTTTTTGATGCATAACTGGCTGAGTAGGAAACTCAAAAGTTTGTCATACAAAAAAATGAGCCATCAAGCAGAAGGGAATCTGCTTTCTTTCCATTTTTATGATAATAAAGCACACAGACTTTGTCGGTGAAACATTTTCTACTATTCTAAAGTAAAATGCTTCAGATACAGAAAAAAGCACAGGAGTTGATGAGAAGAATTGGGAGTACCATAGAATTGATCTGGAATTTGGGAGATTGAGTTAAACAGTAAGAAGACCAGAACATGGAAATTAGTGAATTAATATGAGACTGAAAAGCATCAATATTTGTGAACTACAACTGTATAAAAATAAATGGAAAGCATGGACTTTTGTTGACTTTGTTAGTCTTGTGAGGAAATGAAAGGCATTTGCCTCACTTCATGTGATTAATGTTTAGAAGAAAAAAGGTAACCAAGTGAAACAATTTATTTTAACAGTATTTCTATAAAACTTTTCACAATATAAATTGCATATTTTATAGTAAAGTATTTGTAGTTCTTGTACACGATAAAGTCATTAAAGCAAACAGATGCCTTTTTTTCTTCCTTTTCTCTTTCAGCATTACAGTGTAAAAGGAGTAGAAAAGATACAGAAAAGTATGTTTCAGTTAATAGGCAGTAATCTTGGATTGTTGAGGTGAAAAATGAGGTGAAAAAGTACACATATCATAGTATATAGAGAACCGATACGTTTTCTATTACTTTTACATAAGTGAATGTCTGCAATAAGACCTATGGCTTAATCTAATAACAAATTTTAAGTGGAAACAAGTAAATATGAGAAAACTGACTATAATGAAAAGTTTTTCTTTAGCAATAAATGTTTCTGCTGGTCTTTTAGGCTGCAAAAAAGAACTACATTTCTCTTTTTTCTCTTAGTTTTCCATGGAGGCAAGTTCATAATAGGGCAATAAAAAACATAACACTAGTTTCTTCAAGACTAAAAGTTAAATATTTCTGAAAGTATGCAAGTAGTTTTCACATGTGAGATGGGGGAACAAAGACAAAAAAAGGACAGACCCAATTAGTGTAAGTAGAAACACAGGTAATAACATGCGTCTTGGTAGTCATCACCTCAATTTCAGGTTAGCTAGGGCCTGTGTTAGCAGATAACCTATTTGGCACAAATGTTTCTATTAGGAGGGTTAAACTTCATTCTATAAAGATGTACATATTTATGTGTGTCTGTGGCAAATTAAAAGGTTAAGGGGGTGTTCTGGGGGATGTTTGCATTTTTTTGTTTGATGGTTTTTATTAAAACAAAAAGTCTTGTAAAATGAGACATCAGTTCCTATACTTTTAAGAAAAACTTACAAAGGATTAACCTGCCAAAGATTAATGGGTGCATGCATCATGAAAGCTGGAATTTGACATTCAAAGTACTGCCAAATATAACAGGTAGGAATAATGACTTCTTACCCTAATAGCAATCCTACTGTTGCTAAACATTTGGTAAATGATAATTCTCACCCCATCTGATAAGGATAGGAAAGCTTTTGATAAATTTGTGAACTTTTCTGTCATACTTATTTTTTGAATTCTTAATTGTCAAGCTTGCACGTTAAATGTTTTTGCTTGTCTTTTTTGAGAATATAAGGAACATTTCAGCTACCTTTCCATCTTCTCAAAATACTTAATTATACTAAGAAATTCAGAGTTAATTTCCTGTAGCTATTTAGCAATGCTACAGGAAACACATACGGAAAGAAGTGAGCATGTTAACTTGATAAAGAAAGGATTTCAGGATCGATATTCTGCAGAACAGCGACAAAGGAAAAGAGGTTTACATATATTAATTGTTAGAGGAGTTGCAGTAGTTATAAAAGAGGGGAAAAGTAAATAATGTCAGATTTGTAGTGTTAAGGGGCTACTGGCAAGGGATGAGGATTACAGTGTCATGAAGTTATATTCCACGTAAAACTGCAATTTTGGAGCTTAAAATTTTTGAGAGAAATAAATAGTATTTAAAAGGGAATAAAATTATAGGGGACTGGAATTTGATTTGCAACAATGAAGGTGTGTCTAAAGGGCCAAGAAAGGAAAATATATCAAGAGACGGTAAGAATTTTAAGAAAATATTTGGCATGAAAAACGTGACTTAAGTAGAGGGAACTCAGAGAGAATTTACATATTTTCCAAGGTATAATAACTGGGCTAGACTTGACAGAAATTATATCTTACAGGAACATGTGCATTTCATACTTGGTTTTTGTGAGTCATTTAAAGCCTAGCCAATTATCCCTCTTGCCCTTGTCAAATTCAAGAACGTGCTTTGTGTTTTTGTAAGGCAGCCATTTTAGCATTAGCCCCCCTTCAACAATAAATAATAAATCATTCTGATCAGCATTCTAACAAGCAATTTACATTTTTTTCATAGGTTCATAGATTATATTATAGCTACTAAGCTACTGTGAGTGGAGCCATTTTTAGCCTAGCCAATTATCTCTTGTGAGACTCAAACCCTGCACTTTGTGTTTGCAAGGCAAACACCTTAACCATTAGGCCACCCTCCCATTTCATTGAGAACTTTTATACACATTCATAACTATTTCAGCTCATGTGCCAATAATTACCAAGATAAACATGCAGGATAATGAAGTAAATATGAGACACTGACATTTCCCCAGCTCTGGAGAAGAATTTAAGAAATGGATAGTGGAAATTATCCAGGAAGTATTGGGGAAGATAGAAAGTACTCCAGAAGTTATAACTACTGAGTTGGTTAAAATTAAAGTGGAGTTTAAAAACAGGGTAGATATGAAAAAAAGAGAGACAGATCTAGTTAACAAGTAGTAAAAATTATTTAGAGGGGCTGACGAAGGTTAAAGTGTTACAAAATATGGGTAATCTGACAGAACAAGAGGAAGCGCAAATGCAGTGTGTTAAAGAGAAAACAGAGTACCTGGATAATATGCCTGAGTTTAGAAAAACTGCTGTTGAGTAACAGTTTTTTGACAGTAATTCCAATGCACAAAAACTTTTAGCACAATGACATAATCAACAGAAAGTAGAAAGGTGTGTTGCTAGCTTAGGCCATAACAAGAAAAACAACCAGAGATCCTGTACATGTATTAGAGATATTGCAGAAATTTTATTAAAATTTGTATAAATCAGAGATGTGAGAAAAGAAAAAGCATAAATGGAAACATTTATGCAGGACTTAAATATGTCATGGCTAGAGGTAGACGAGGCTCAACAACTAAGATAGGACATAAGACAAACATGGTGATACATTACCAATCTACAGGAAAGTCTTCAGGAACAGATGGAATTCCTGTAGAAGTTGGGAACCTAGAAGGGAAGAAAATTATAAAAATCTGGACGATTTGGTTTGACAGTAAATTACAAAGAAGGGACATCAACATCCTGGAAAAAGCAGTGGTGGCTATAATACATAAGGATGGTGAAGACCTACCTGATCCAGCCTCATATAGGCCCATTTCAATTCTAAACCATGCTTATAAAGTTTATGTCTATAGTGGCTAAAGGAATGGCAAAAGTGATCCCATAATTGATATGGACCAATGTGGCTTTTGGAGGGAAGGCAACAGTTTGTCAACATCAACAGAACAATGATGATCCAGAGGGAAGTAGAATGTAAGAAAATATGGCTGTTACTGGTGGGCCTTGATGCAGAGGAAGCACTTGAGAGTACATTTGCATTTCTTGATACAATAGTAAAGTTAATTAGACGGATATATGAGGGACCAGAGGCAAAAATCAAAGTAATAGGGTTCATTTCTCAAGTTGTAACTGAACACAAGAACCAAGTAGGTGTCCTCCTTTCCCTTTTGTGTTACACTTACAACCAAAAGTAAAGAAAATAAGTAACTCAGAAATTCAAGGATATAACTTTTATGGTGTTCAAGAAAAGTTGTCTTTATTTGCAAATATTATTTTGTTCCTGATGGAACCGGAAAAGGGTATCACAGTGCTGTGGAATATTCTGACACAGTTCCATTTGTTTGGGAAATAAAATTAATGAAGCTAAAACAAAGGACATAGCTATAAACTATGTACACACACATGATAAAATTAAATATTTAGGAGTATGGATTAAAAAGGGTTTTGTTATGGCAGCTAAGGACAGTGGGAAAATACTAATCAAAAGACAATACAACAACTGAGAAACTTGTTTATGGATACTGAAAGCAAGATATAAGCAGTAAAAATGTTTTTAGTCCCTTTACTTTGATAGACAGGTCTGGCATATTTTTATCAACCACAGGAGAGTTTGCGGTTAGTAATTAATAAAGAGTTGAGTTTTATTTGGGAGGGTAAGAGGGCATGAATTAAGTGGGATAAACTAATCCACCCTACATTACAATAATATTTAGGATAACCTGAAATGATGGGATATTTTAGAGCTACACATTTAAGGCTCTTATACACGACACAAGCATAAAGTTACAATTCGAAGTCGAAAGGGATGATGATGAAATAAGAGGGTAATTCAAGAAATAAGAAGAGAATGGGATTTTGGATGCAGATCATTACAGAATATTACATTTATAAAGTAGCAGAAAGTACAGTAAGTTACCATCAGACGAGAGAAATGAGATTCTGCCATTAGGGATGAGTTTATTTAGGGGAACACAGAATAGACAAGACAGGGCTGAAATTTATAGGAGGAAGCTGGCAAAGGAATTAAGTTACTGGGAACAAACAATTAGAGAAGGAAAGGTAATACAACGAGAAGAGTCTATGAAGACATTTGGATTGCAGGCTAGTGACTGCCTTCCTACCATGGACTGATGATAAGAGTACAGACAAAAGGAAAGGGATAGGGGAATGCTAAATGAAAGACCCGCACTGGTTGAGTTTCTAATTGAATCTACAACAGAGGCTGTTGTTAATAAGGATATAATTAGTAGGGCATATAAAATATTGCATGACAATTACAGAAATCAACAGGATGATATCAGAAAAGATTGGGAAGAGATATTAGATGTACAGTTCACAAAAGAAACAGTGACAGGACATATGTATGGCTCATACATATGCAACAAAGTCTAGAAGATGTAGGATTTTTGTTTGGAAGTGTTTACATAGATACTTTAATACCCCAAGCAGATGTCAAAGAATATTTCCTCAAGTAGATGGCAAATGTTGGAGGTGTGATAGGGAAGAAATAGGTAACTGGGAATATATATTTTGGGACTGCAATAATTTGGCAGACTTTAAAAATTCCCTAGCGTACTCTGTCTGGAATACTGATGAGCAAATGAGTGTCACTAAGGAAATAATCTTTCTGAGCTGTGATACAGGATCTGAATTGCCTAGATCTAGTATTGGCCTTGCCAAGTTTAATTCTGGCAGCTGCCAAGAAACAATTACTAGAAAGTGGAAATCAAAATCTAAACCAACCATAAATACATAAATACATATATATATATATATATATATATATATATATATATATATATATACACATACACATACATATACACACACACGTATTGAATATTGTAACAGAGATAAAAGAACAGGTAGTGGGATCTTTACAAAGGGTCTATATTAGATAAACTTTCAAAAGTTCAACATTCATATGGTCGACACCTTATGATCGAACTTTTAAAAGTTCGAATATCTAATAAAAAAATAAATAAATAACCTACCTGAACATTTTAAACAGGGTGCAAGTCCCCCTGCACCCCCCACACCCCCTGCTCTTTAAATATACCAACTCTGAGATCGCACTACAGTGCAGAAAAGGGAAATCTTCCCATTCCACCCTGTACGGAGATCTCCATTAAAATGTTCGAACTTTTGAAAGTTCGACTATCTAATATAGACCCCTTTAGAAAGGGGTAGGAGAAAATTACATAGAAAAAAATGGAACCTATGGAAACAACACATGTAGAAAAATGTTTGGAGAAGGAATGAGGTTTATGAAAAGGCAGGAATTGAATAAATTATTTAAAGTTCCTTAGAATATAGAACATATAAGAATATATGTGATATACGATATTTGTAAATCTAAACTTGTTAGTATGGTTTGATTACGTTTATATAAATTTGTTTGCCTATGTCACAAGTGATAATTTAATAAAGGTGTTTAAACAAACTACTCCACTTAGATCCTGTTGCCTTGTTCCCCAATGACAGCACTCAGATTACCAAGTGCATTGTGTGAGAACTTAAAAGTGTACACAAGTGTTTACACAATGCAGACAGTCCTTAAGGATACACTCTTAATTATAAATATTACCACAGAAAAGAATAAAATGCGGTAATCAAATTACTAGGTCTTTCTTCATCACTGACTACAGAGATTATGGAAAAAGCCAAAGTCATGTTGCATATTCTCACTAATGCAAGCATAAAGTCCTCGCAAGAACCTCCAATAACTACTCCCAAGTGCAAAGTTAGATCAGGAAGCCAACAGCAGCATAACTTTATGTTTTCACTCAGAGGTATGTCTGAAATAATGGACTGCTGAATACTGTGATATATACATTATGGCTGACAACTAACCTTCAAATGCACGTAAAGTAAACTCAAAACATCTGAAAAATAGAAACATCCCCAGTCCGTATGTCTTTCGATGTTTCATGCATGATCTTTGAAACTTAAGCTGAGAGATGTTTTTGTTGTTGTTGTATCTTTCGGCTTTTCCCGGTTAGGGGTCGCCACAGCGGAACTCCGGTCTGCTAATGATTGGCAGCAGATTTTTACGTACCGAGTTGCCAGTTCTGACGTACAACCTTCAACGAAGGTACGCACATTCACGCATGTTTCCATACAGAAGACGCTTTCGCTGAGAATCGAACAGGACAACTTACTGTGAGGTGACAACGCTACTGTGGCACCACCACCGCAGTATTAAACTTAAGCTGAGAGATAAACATTCAAAAACTTTACATTAGTAAATGCTAAATGAAAATGTGCTATTTCATTCCAAGGCAGATGTTGTTAATGTATGTATCCACTTACGTACATCACTAACAAGTGCACATACATTGTTGACATTAAAAGCATTGACTTCTGTATTGGACAGGACAAGATGGTTTCCTTTTGGAAAATTACAGATGTTAAACATCTGCTTGAAACTTCTTTCTTTCTATATGGAGAGCAGAGAAAACTACTATCTCAGGATGAAAAAAACAGCATTTGCACAGTAATGGTCACATGTTTGTGAATTGATCAGTATTGCATCAAATACAAACAAGCATGTCACCCAAGTATGTTACTACAGAAACTGAAAATAAATAATGCATATGCACTAGTGAAATTTAAATATTAGAGAATATTTTGCCTAACATATCTGCTGGCATTTATTTCACATGTAACAGCTGCATACAGTAATCTAAAAAATGAATGTTGCTCTTTACCGAGTGACAGCTGTGGATGGTGTACAAGACTGGCAAACAGGCAGCAGTTAGGGCACATAAAGGCTAGGCCACATAACATATTTACTACAACATACAGCCAAATAGCACAACAGGCTGAAACTGGGGATCCTTTCTCTTCAGCACTGAAGTTTGGTTCTGAAACAGTGCAACCAAGAATGAAGTATTTTTTTATAGATTTAGCCAATTATTTCTGTTCAGCTTTTACATATGCATTATTATTTTTCAGTTCACTGCTGGAAGAACATGGGTAATGTACAGTGCAACACCTGCAGCACATGAACTGACTGGCAGCATAAATTAACAAAAACACAATCAATCAAGTAAGTCTACATTTCTTTTTCCAGGAGGAAAACTCAAACTGCATTCTAAGGCTCACATTAAACATTATCACTTTAATTAAATGAGGAACATTACCTTCTTTTATCTGTGTTTGTGTGTCATAGTTAGACTGCATCAAGACACCATGGTGAGGTGCTTCCGTAAGTTCAAATATGAAATCCCTTCCCTCGGTTTCACTCACCAACAGTAATGGACCTGTGCAAAATAAAGCATCATTTTAGATAACAAATTAGTTTATAGAATAAACAGCAAGAGCAAGAACAAAAAGTATGTGGAGAAAAGCTTCTGATATATATTTTACTTGCACATATTACATACATACATATGTACTATACATATATATATATATATATATATATATATATATATATATATATATATATACACACACACACACACACACACACACACACACACACACACACACACACACACACACACACACACACACACATATCAAACCTATGACTGCAACAATTCTTCCTGTGGGCAGATAACTGGGTACTTGCATCCTGAAAAAGAAAAACTGAGGATAGTATTCATAGACACTGCATGTTATGTGTAGTGTGAATATGCAAGTCTGCAGCTAAATACGATTCATAGACATTAGCTGTGCTTAGGCCAGCATCTGAAAATCTTATACAAATGAAACCTCAATTACATGTAAATAAGGAATGCCTGAAATTTGTGTGATTATATAAATTAGCTGTCTTCCTGCATGGCAGCAATTCACAACTGATTTTTTTTATGTGCTTCAGCATCATAAGCATATGCTGTATAACAAAAGTCATGCCCTTTATATCTATTTTGCACCTTTTCTACCTACTTTGAAGTTAACAAAGATACTTGCTGTAGATCATATGTCTCAACCTACTACAGCAAGAAATCTGGACACAGCCATCAATAATAGTGGGACAAAGGCCCCAAAATAGGGATACTTTTTAAATATTGCTCTTACAAACGTAGAACATTGATAGAATGACAGGGTTTGCATTAGCATGAATTTTCTGAAGTGTATGAAGTCTGACACTCAAATGTCAGTCATTATTTTCTGACTTCAACCCTCTATAATTTTCCTTTATGAGAAACGGATCAAAAATACGAGCCAAAAATCTGGACATTCTGTGAAAATGTATACAGTTGAGAGGTATGGCTGTAGTTGCTAGCCTGGCTATTTCAGTTGTGCCAAAACTGAAGACTCCCAAAGGGGACGCTTGCCAATAAAGTATTTATAAAAGCCAAGACTGACTCTGCTGACCACGAACACAGGATAAACTGCAGCTACACCCCACTACAAACCAGTGATTTTGATCGTCAAATTTTTGAAAGGCACTTATGAAAATAACTTGGCAGCAAGGTAAAAATGCAAAGTTTATTCGCAAAATAATAGGTCAAGCGCTTTCATCCCATTAGAGTCGGGACTTAAGCAGAACAATCAATTAAAATCAATAATTAGTTTAAATGTGCTTCTTAGTCATGTGGCATTAATTCAATTGCATGACATTAATTTATTTAAAGGCAAACATATTAAAAATACATATATTAACCCTGTATTTGTGAATAACTTTAATGTTTGTACTGTGAAAATATAAAAATATAGAAAATAGTAAGATTAAAATGGTGACAACAAGTGGAATGAATAGCTTACAAAGTACCTTTAGTAAATATTAAACCCTGAAATATACCTGTCCTAATATGTGTCTGTGTAATTACATTTGTATAAATATAAATAAAATACAGTGACTGCCCTCCCTGTTAACCTAAAGTTACCAATCAATAAGTACTTAAAACCATAAAATTCAAATACAGACTTTAACACCCTTGTAAATGTAACCCCTAAAAATGGAATCCTATGTCCAACAAAACCAAAACCATAAAAATAAAGTATGATTCTTGTGCTTTAGTCTTTAAAATAGGTAAAATCGATAGATTTTCATTAAGACCTGGTGGGGTCATGGCATTCAATTTTAACTGCCAATGTAATTCTTGTTTTTATAATTCTATTTTCCACCAGGCTCCTCTAGGATTTCTAGGTATAATGTCAAGAATACAAAACTTAAATTTTACAAAATCCTGACAAGTCAAACTATGTTTATATCGGGCATTGTTTAAATTCTCCTTTGTTATGGCATAGAGGTACTCGTAAATCCTTTTCCTCAATTGCCTTTCCATTTTCCTATAAAAAAAATTCACACTTTGAACAAACTGCAATGCAAATAACGCCATAGTTCCTATATCTCAACAACGTCAAATGGAATCCTCTATAAAGAGATCCTTGAGGCTTCTAGAATAAAAGGGCATTGTTTGCAAGACCTACACTGGGTGATACCCTTATAATTCGGTTGAAATTGTAATTTCAGCTATTGAAACATAAATTTAAGATTTTTACCCATCTTAAAAACAAACTGTGGTATTTCACCCAGTACATCTAACAATTTGGGATTCCCCCTAAAAATCACCCAATTCTTTCTCATATCTTTGACTTCTTTTGAAACAGTAGCTAAGGGCACCAAGACCATTATTCCTAGGGGGGTACCAATTCATTACTGATCTTACTTAAAAGGGGAATCTCACCCCCTACCCCTTTACATTTCTTCACTTATTTTAAAAATCAAATCTCGTGGGTATCCCCATTTGAAGAACATCTTTGTTATGTTGCTCACTTCCAACTTAAAATTATCACTGTTCAAGTTAAAACTAAAAAATTAAAACATTTAAACAGAGATAGACAGGATTATGAATGTGGTTTAGCCTACTTGCCTATATCTAAACATTTAATTAAAAATAAAGCATCTGTTGGCTCTGGTACTCATGTGCGGGACGACTCTGTCACAATTATGATGGCAATACAGAGGTAGATACTATGCAGCATGAATACCACCAGGATAGTGTACAGGGGAAGGTATGTGTAGCACCACATTTAGGCTCACCTTTGTCGAGGAGGAGATCCGAGAGAACATGGCAATGGTAACAATTGGGGGGGGCAAGAATCAGAGAGGCAACAGGAGGGTTTCTTACAGGTGCCACAGGAATTGATTGACCAGATCATTACTTTTAATAAGTGTGGAGATTTTCACGTTTACAATTACAGTGACTTCCCTGTGAACCAGGATTGGGCTCAACTCTTTGAAAAGGGCTTGACATTTGTACCTACCCAGAGTCTGTATTGATGATATCCTAGTTGACTTGAAGCTTTTTACTCGTAAATTACATTTTAGTCTACACTTTGGTGAGAATTGTTTGAGAAACATTAATAACAACAATGTTTGCACCAAACCCAGTACTTTCAATACCCCATTATATCCTTTCATTTCTTTGTTTGAATAGAAATGTGTGAATTTGACATTAGCCAAATTTTGAGTAGGAAGATGTTTGCACCAAACCCAGTACTTTCAACACCTCATTATATCCTTTCATTTCTTTGTTTGAAAAGAAATGTATGAATTTGACATTAGCCAGATTTTGAGTAGGAAGACAGTGGTTAATATCCATAATTTAACTGATGGTGAACTAACTTTGCTGAGACATTATTGAAAATAGGCAAATTAGACTACTGAAACCTGATAAATGGGGTAGTCTAGTAGTTATGATATGTTGTATAAAATGTTTGACATCTTTTATTGATACTTATGAGGAAGTTTCCGTCAATGAGAGGAACATTGCTGATTACAAAATTGATGTTTTTCCTTAATGACTGTTTAACACAAGATGTCATCTCACAGAATGATTTGGATTTTCTCACTCTAACAGAATACTAAAGGTCCACAAGGACTGATCCACCACACTTCGACCTACTGTTAACTCAAAATTTCCAAAAACCTTTACCACAGCCTGCTTTATAGATCACCTGAAGGCTGTCGTGGGGAAGGTTCCTTACTTTTATAAGGATTCTTGGGACTTCCTTAAAAGTGTTGAATGATTTGTACAGTGAAGACATTATTTTCACCACTGTGGATGTTACCTGTTTTCAGTTATCCCCTATGACACAGGGCTTGAATGGTTTTATGACTTTTTATGAAGAAATAGTGACCTCGACCATTCTAGGATTAAACTACTCACTGACCTGATGGAAGTTCTCCTCAAAAACAATTTTATTTATTTTGAGGGACAACTGTTTAAGAAAAGTACTGGCAATGGGGGCTGCGTGCACGCTGACCTTTGCTAATTTAGTCATGGCCGAATGGGAATCCAGATATGTTCTTGATTTCCCTTTTTTTACAATGTTCCCTTTATGGGCATTACCTTGATGATATAGTTATTTTTTGGAAAGGTAGTTTTGACCGTCTTAAAAGATTTTTTATTATTTATATAACATCACTTCTTTTTTGAAGTTTACTATCAATCATAATGGAGCTCATAAACAAAGATATAGGGGACTTGCAGACATTGGACCCGACCCAGTTTGGCTTTGTCAAGGGCAGATCATGCCTTTTGAACTTGGTCGACTTCTTCGAAACAGTCACCAAGGCCATTGATGAGGGAAAGGCAGTCCATACAGCCTACCTTGACCTTGCAAAGGCTTTCGACACAATACCCCACTCGGGTATTGTAGAAAAACTTACCAGCTTAAATGTAAACCCATATGTCACAAGATGGGTTGCAAACTGAGTTAAGGACAGAACCCACAGGGTTAGAGTTGCTGGCGCTATGTCAGACTCCAAGCCGGTCACAAGTGGTGTCCCACAGGGTCCGGTCCTTGGCCCCCTATTGTTCGGCATCTACTTCTCAGAAGTACAGGCCAACATGGGAGGACTTTGGCTGACAAAGTTTGCAGACGACTGCAAACTGGGCGCCATAGTGGAAAGTGCATCGGACACGGATATCCTTCAGAAAGGACTCACAGAAACAGATAGCTGGTGCCAGAGCCATGGCCTGAAGTTAAACGCCAAAAATTGTACAGTCATACCCTTCGGGAAAAACAAGGTAACCCCAAGCTACCATATAGGTGGCAATCCACTAAGCACAGAAGAGGTTATCAGGGACCTGGGGACCCAGGTTGACAGTGGCCTTTCTTTTGACACTCATGTTGCTAAAGTGGTTAGAAAGACCTTCTACATTGCCCACCTGATCATGAAGGGATTCACATCCAGATCTAGTGAGGTCATTGTTCCCCTGTACTCTTCACTTACCAGACCAATGATCGAGTACAATGCCCCATTCAGGATGTATCTCACCCGACATCTGCAGCAATTGGAGAGACCCCAAAAGTTCCTCACCAAAAGGATAAAGGGACTCCAAAATCTGTCATATGCTGCCAGATTGAAGAAACTCCAGCTCTATTCAGTCGCATACCGTCTGCTCAGAGGTGACATGTGCCTGACATACAAGGCCATGTCCAACCCGGAATTAATGGACATGCTCCACCTCAAAAAATCCAAATCCACCAAAACCACTAGAGCAAGCGACTTAAACCTTAGCACGGATATAAATAGGATGTGCTGGAGGGATAGATTTATCACTCAGAGACTCCCTATGCTGTGGAATAAAATCCCGGTCAATGTGAGGCAGAGCACCTCGCTGGCTCTGTTCAAGAGAAATCTTGACCTGTGGATGGGAGATCGTAGGTTTACCCCAGGAATCATCTCTGTGTCACTGCTGGACAGAGGCACAACAAACTAATGGGTACAGTATTTTTTCATATAAGGGGTGGCGTAAGCCACAAAACTTTGGGCTAGGCTTATAAATGCCTTAGGGCAGATAGCCTAGTATAAACCTATGAACCTATGAACCTATAATACTTCCTTCAATCTTACTAACTACCTGGAATTTACAATTTCCAAAAAAAGACTGATGCAGTGTTTTTAGTCTAACATTTACAGGAAGCCTACATATTCAAAATTCAGTACTGCATTTACTGCATGCACTTTAACAAAGTCGTTTTTGTGTTTAAATTACCTGTTTAACTGTTGTAGGCTACACACTCAAGTGTGATAGCCATTTCTGTGCATTTAAAGTGTTTTTTTCAGAGATCATCCACATGAAACTAACAATGGGCAAAACTGCTATTCAAATTACAGCTTGCTACAGATCATCCACCATGTCCCAGGACCCCCACTCCACATTCCTGGAAACACTGGGAAACATAAAGCTCCTACTAAACACCCTGATATTGGGTGATTTCAATTACACAAACATTAACTGGGAGAACTACTCAAGTACAAACTCCCTTGCCCAACATTTCCTACAATTTATAAACTCAAATGCCCTGGATCAACTGGTCAACACCCCCACCAGAGGTGACAACATATTGGACCTGGTCATCACCAACATGGGCGATCGGTGTTCCATGCCGAAGGTCAACCCCTCGCTGGTTAGATCTGACCATAAACTAATCACTCTGGATATCCACATTCCGCCACCACCCCCGGTCAAAGAAACCACTGTGAAAAACTTTTCAAAAGCAAACTTCACGTTACTTAAGACTGAGGTGGGAAGTTTCAAAGCCCCCATGCTAAAGGATAATGCTGTCCAAACTGCAAAATCCTTTACAAATGCACTCTATGGGCAACTACAAGAATGGATGGATCATGCTATCCCTAACAAAACCAAAACTGACTCCTCCAAGAAAAGGAAACCAGTCTAGTGGACCCCTGCCATAAACAAGCTATACAATAGAGGGAGGAAACTAGTACAGAAAAGAGTAAAACCCCAAGAAGGGACAACATCCCTGATCAGTATCAGCAAGAAACTACGTTCCCTCATAAAATCACCCAAAGCTAACTTCGAAAGAAAAATTGCCATGGACTCCAAAGATAACCACAAGGCATTCTTTAGCTATGTCAAGAATCTAAGTGGCAATTCTCAGATTTGCTCAGAGTTAGTGCAGAATGACACAAAATACACTGAACCTACCGATATAGCCAACATCCTGGCAGACAGGTTCAGTGCAAACTTCACCCCCCTCTCACCCCCAAAAGGGCCCATTAACTATACCAAAAGAATGTAGTGCCCCTGAAATCACAGACACTCAGGTTAAAATAGCCCTCTCCAAAGCCAAAAACACAGCATCAATGGGACCGAACTGTGTCCCAGGCTGCGTCCCACACAAGCTCAAAGATGAACTAACCCCTCACCTAAACACACTGTTTAAATTCCGCTCCACAAAGGTGGAGCCACATCGGACCCCGGGAACTATCGCCCTATAAGCCTGACTAGCTTGGTCTGCAAAGCTATGGAGCGCAAAATCATGGATCTCATTAACAGAGACATTGGGAACCTCTAAACACTGGACCCTACTGAGTTTGGCTTTGTTAAGGGCAGATCATGCCTCTTAAACCTGGTGGACTTCTTTGAGACAGTTACCAAGGCTTTAGATGAGGGAAAGGTGGTCCACACAGCCTACCTAGACCTCGCAAAGGCCTTCGACACCATTCCCCACTCGGGTATTATAGACAAGCTCACCAGCCTGAACATAAACCCCTACGTCACGAGATGGGTTGCCAACTGTCTCACGGACAGAACCCACAAGAGTTACGAGAGCTAGGTCTGACTCTAAACTGGTTACAAGTGGCATTCCCCAGGGCTCAGTCCTAGGACCCCTCCTGTTCAGCATATACTTCTCAGAGGTACAAGCAAGCACAGGAGGACTATGGCTGACCAGGTTCGCAGACGACTGCAAACTAGGGGCTATAATTGACTCTCCGGCTGCCACAGACATCCTCCAAAATGGTCTCACTGAGACAGATACCTGGTGTCAAAACCATGGCCTCAAGCTAAATGCCAAAAAGTGCATAGTCATCCCCTTTGGAAAAAACAAAGTACCCACAAACTACCACATAGGTGGTAGCCCCTAAATACGGAAGATGTAATAAGGGATTTGGGGACCCAAGCAGATACTAACCTCTCCTTTGATAATCACATTGCTAAAGTGGTTAGAAAATCCTTCTATATGGCCCACCTAATCACAAAAGGGTTTGCATCCAGATTGAAAGAGGTCATTGGGCCCCTCTACGCATCACTCATCAGACACATCATAGAGTACAATGCGCCATTTGGGATGTACCTTACAAGACACCTGCAACAACTGGAAAGACCACAGAAGTACCTCAACAAGAGGATTACTGGCCTCAAGCAGATGCCCTATGCAGCTCGACTGAAGAATCTCCAGCTGTACTCGGTTGCATGCTGCCTACACAGAGGTGATCTCTGCCTGACATACAAGGCCATGTCCAACCCAGAATTGATGGACATGCTCCACCTAAAGAAAACCATATCCCCTCGAGCCACATGCTCCAGGGATCTAAACCTCACCACAACAATAAATAGGACATGCTGGTGGGATAGATTCCTGTCCCAGAGACTTCCCATGCTCTGGAACAATATTCCAATCTACATTAGGCACAGCCCCTAGCTAACCCTCTTCAAGAGAAACCTTGACAAGTGGATGGGAAACAAAGTTTACCACAGGGATCACCTCAATGGCTCTGCTGGACAGAGGCACAAGGAACTAATCTAAGGAGGCGGCGAAGGCCAACACATTCTGGCTAGGCTTATAAATGCCTTTGGGCAGATAGCCTAGTACTTACCTATGAACCTAAATAGCTGGCATCCTGTACACTGAAAAGAGCCATAGTTAAAGGCCAAATGGTTACACTTTCACACATGACTTCCCAATGTGAAGCCTTTCTAGAGGAGACTAGTAAGTTAAAAGCTATGTTGGAAACATGTGGATATCCAACTAGTTTCATTCAAGGTATCATGGGAGAAGTAATTTCTAAATGTGGACAATCTGTGTTTGTACTCAATTTCTGCAAAGGGGTACTTGCTTTTGGTAGTGACAAATCCCCCAGGCCTGTAGATAGATATGGAAGGGCTATATTTTTAACATATAACTTAGAGTTTAACGAAATCAATGCTGTCATTCAGAAAAACTGGAACATGTTTAAAATTGGGAGTGAGCAATTTGATATGTTGGGTCCATTCCCTTCTACTGTATAAAAAAAGGACGCTTCTTTTAAATCCCTTATTGAGAGAGTGAGTTTGAGGTCTGAACTTGGGCACTTGAAAAATGTGGACAGTGTAATCAATGTAGGCACACTATGGAAGGATCAGTGTTCGATATATCCAAGTAAAGAAAAGTATTTTTGAAGCAGAAGTATTATTGTTATAGCACTAGGACAGTTTATGTGGCCCAATGACAATCTTGTCCAGGATTTTATACAGTTAAAATGGAAAGATCCTTAAAAATGATAATATACCAACATTTGTACGACACAAGCAGGAAAAATGTAAACAATGCCTTGGTCAAGCACATTAAAGACAATGTTACACATTCCTTTACATTTTATGTGTTGGACAGCATTGAAGACATAGCTGGGGGGGGGGGGGGGGGGCTCCTTGGAAACATGTTTTAGAATGAACTTAGATGACAACTAAAAATTAGACTCCATGAATGGCCATTGTTTGAATGACATGGTGTCTATAGGATGCATATTGCATCTTAAATCCTCCTTATTTTTGTAAATTTTTTTTATAATTCTTTGACTACACTTATTGAAAATGAATTTTGGTAGAAATGTACTATCATTACTTATGGTGTGCTTTTTGTTGTCAGTCTTTTCTTTTATGTGACCGTTTACAGAATTATTGTTGTGGTTCACATTTTTAATGGGTTGCATCACTTCTGATAATTTTAATTACTTCTAGTTAATGTAATATTTTCTCATTCAATGAAAGTCTTGGAGGGACTGTTTGTAAGAGTATTTTTACAGCTTTTTAATGTGGCTTTATAACATTCTGAAGAAGTCCATGTAACGGACGAAAGCACTCAATATTTTATATTGTGGATTTGCATTTTACTTATTAAAGTTTTTTGTGGCACAGTACAGACACCTCAGGTTGTTTATTATATTTGCATGATTTAATATTTAGAGAAATGTTACCAGCTTAGAGAAATTAAAGATAAGTTAGTATAACACAAACAGGAACTGCAACATGAAATGACAGAAAAAAAGGTTATGGCATATTTAGACAGAGTCAGAAATTGACTGAAGTTAGGAAGTGAGTGAAGTAGGGCGAGTAAGGAGTTTTAAGGTATGAATAGGTACTTGGGCATATTTAGGGCATATAGTTTATCCTGGGGTTGAGCAAGAACAGAGCCAGATTTTGGCTAGGATCTTGTAGGATGTTTTTAAAGGACTGGGGGGGGGGGTGCCCTGAGGGATAAAGATAAGGAGTTCCAGACCTCAGCAACAAGGCCCAAGTACAGGTCATGCCCAGTAGATTTGACAGATTTGTGGATAGCGTTAATTTGACGGTTAATGGATCATAACACCAGACTGGAAATATAGTTGTGCAGAATGGCAATTACTGCTGGACAGGCAAATGGATCCTGGATAATTTCATAAATGGTAAGAAGTCGTGTGTATGCTAATTGAATGAGCCAATTCAGGATTTTTAGTGCTACAAAAAGGTGAGACACTGGAGCTTCCCTTCCATCCTCTTAAAAAGAGAGGAGTTTAGGAATGGGTAGTGAAAATTATCCATGAATTATTAGGGAAGATAAAAAATACTCCAGAAATTAGAGCTGAGGTATGGGATCAAAGAAAGTGGAGTTTAAAAATAGGGTAGAAATAAAAGAAAAAGATATGATTAAGAAGTTAACAGGAATTATTTGGAGGGACTGACAAAAGTTAAAGCATTACAGAATAACTCTCACAGAAGAGAGAGAGAGGTGCCAATTGCAGAGTACTAAAAAAAAAATAAGGGGATAACTGGAAAAATGCATAAGTTTATAAAATTTGCTGTTAAGCAACTGTTTTTGATAACTACAGAGCAGAAAAACATTTTGTCACAACTTATACAACAGAAAGTTGAAAGGGTTGCTGCCAAACTTAAGGAGCCTATTACAAGAAAAATAACCAAAGACCCTGCAGTGATATAAGACATATTTCAGAAATATTATGAACATTTTGTATAAAGCAGAAAATTAGGGACATCAAGAAAAAGCATTATGGAAGACTTAAACATGTCAAGATTAGACATAGATGATGCCACACAATTAACTGTTAAGACAGGAGATGTGATCAAAATAGCGATAAATAACCAAGCTGTAGAAAAGTCTCCAGGAATAGATGGCATCCTGGTGAAAGTCTGGAAGCTAGTAGGGAAGAAAGTGATAAAGATCGGAAAGGCGTTAACAGTATCTTAAAAGGAGGAGAGAGAACATTCTGGAGAAAAAAGATGAAGTGGCTGTAATATCTAAAGACAGTAAAAGACCAATCAGATCCAGCTTCATACAGGCCCATTACAATTTTAAACCATGATCATTTTATGTCAATAATGGCTAAAAATGGCAAAATTATGCCAAAATTGACAGATATAGATTAAAATGGTTTTGTGGAGGGAAGGCAAACATTTGACAGCACTGACAAAACAATGATGATCCAAAGGGAAGGAGAATGTAAGAAAATACTGCTATGATTGGTGGGTCTTGATGCAGGGAAAGCATTTGACATATTTATTTATTTATTTATTTTACATTTGTTAACCAGGCTAGTCTAACTGGATATATTTCCATTTTCAGTAGAGGCCCGGGGAGAAAAGCTCCACATAGATATAAACACAGTTACATAATATACAAAAAATGAGCTGAGGTAAAAAGGAGAAGGAGGGGGGATATGCAAATATGCAGGAAGACATCATAGGATTTAATATTAACATAACATAGTATGATAGGATTCCTCATTCTCACACAATAAAAATAAAGTTTAAACTTATTTCACATTATTTTATAGGAAGGTTATATAAGGAGAGTAAAAGAGAAAAGAAATATACAGAAAAAGAGTGAGTAGATCAGTAAAATCTATACTTTCAGTAAAAGAAAATGCAACTAAAGGAGGAGAAGGATATTAGAGTTTAGCTATCAAGTGATGAAGCTAGTAGAAGAAAAGAAGGAGGAAGGAGAGGGAGAGGGAGGAGTAGAGGTGGTTATAGGCGATCTAGGGGGTTACAGCAGGGACATAACCATTGATTTTTAAGGTAGGTTCTGAGTTTTTGTTTGAACAGAATAGGAGTTGGAATAGAAGTAAGTTCAGTAGGAAGTTGATTCCAGTGTTTACCAAGGCGTTAGAGAAGAGGGAGTCACCAGCAAGGTTGTTGGATTTAGTTAAAGTTACTAGTAGTTTACTGGAGGAACGAAGTGAGTTCAGGTTAGAGTAGGGGTCAGAAGTTTGGAAAGTGCAGGAGTGTTATTAGGTTGATAGAGAGCTCTATGGACAAAGGAGAGTTGGGAAAGAAGCAACATATTTTCTAATTCAAGCCAGTGAAGTTGTTGAAGGTTCAGGCAGTGGTGAGTTCTAAATTGATTACCAGTCACAAATCTAGCAATACTATTATATGTGTTAGCCAATTTTGAGAGATTGTTTTATTCAGGTTAGTGTAAATTGGTGAGGCATAGAGAAGAGTTGAAATAAGGTGAGAGTGGGCAAGAGTAGCTTTGGCTGCAGGGGTTAAGAATGTTCTAATTCTGTAGAGGGAGCCCAGTTTTCTGTTTACAGTTTTAATGGTATTATTGATGTGACAATCATAGGTAAGGTTGTTGTCAATCATGACACCTAGCAGTTTGGTAGTGGAGTCAGCTGATATGAGGGTGCCATTAATAGATGAGATAGAAATCTAAAGTGGGGGATCTAGTAGTAGGTTTAAAGAGGAGGAGTTTTGTTTTTTTAGCATTTAAGAGTAGGCAGCGTTTTAAGAACCATGCTTCTACTATGTGGAATACATTTTGAGTAATAGTTTGTAGCTCTGGAATGTTTTTAGCTGAGCAAATAAGAGTGGAGTCATCAGCGTATTGTATGCAAGTAGCTTGTGGAATAGCTGTTTGTAGGTCATTTATAAAGAGGGAGAAAAGGAGAAAAGGAGAGGTCCAAGAATAGAGCCTTGTGGGACACCAAGAGAAATTGGAAGGAGAGTTTGTTTTCCCAGAGGACTGCCTGTTTCCTGTTAGTGAGATAGGAAGTAAACCAAAGGATAGCTTTAGGTTCTAAAGCAAGAGATTCTAGGATTTTTATGAGGAGGGGGTGGTTAACCATGTCAAAGGCTTTGGACAGGTCAATAAAGAGTGCAGAAGAAAGAATGTTATTATTGCGGTTTGTGTTTATGAAGTCAGTAAAGGAAAGAAGAGCAGTGGTAGTACTGTGAAAAGGCCTGAAGCCGTGTTGACAGGGAGTTAGAATGTTATTTTTAGTTAAGTAGTTCATTAGTTGGTAGTGGACACATTTTTCCATGATTTTAGCTAGGGAGATAAGAGTGCTATAGGCCTGTAATTAGTGTATTCATTGGAGTTACCTCCTTTATGTAGGGGTATAATGTGTGAGATCTTCCAGATGTCAGGTATGGTACCTTCATTAATAGTTCTATTGATAAGGATGGATATGGGATAGGCTATAACCTTAGCTGCTTTTGGAGGTATTCAGATGGAAGTTGGGCAGCTGATGGGGTAAATGGTTTAAGTTCTTGGATACAATTTTGGATGAAGGTGGTAGAGATAGGTTGTAGAGTGAAGGTAGGTTGAATAGAAGCTGCTTGAGCAGGGATGCTAGAATTGTCAAAGGAAAGGTGAGAGGCCAGAGAATTGATAGTATTAGTGAAGAAGGAATTGAAAGCATTGGCAGTTTCATGGGAAGAATTTTTTTCGGATCCAGAGGGAGAGGGGTGGTAGTTTGTCTGGGGTGAAGAAGTCTATTCAAGGTTGCCCAGAATCTTTGGGGATTATTATGATTAACTTGTTGGAGGTTACTATAGTCGTTTTTTGTCGAGAGATAATAGCTTTTTAGTACTATTTCTTAAGTGTCTGAAGGTCTGTTGGTCAGAGGGAGATTTACTAGTTCTCCATTTTATCCAGGATTTGTTTCTGAGTAACATTTTGTGCCTTGTTTCCTTAGATAGCCAGGGAGCGGGTTTAGTTTTGACTCTGATAGTTCTTTTTGGTGCATGATTATCTAGGATGGATAGGAATGAGTTGTTAAAATATTGAACTGCTTCTTCTAGAGGAAGAATTTGTAGAGGTATCCAGTTACAGGCATTCAGTTCATTGTTAAATAGGATGGGGTTAAAGTTTTTAGTACTACGAGAGGTTCGGATGGTAGGGGCATTAGTAGCAATATTCTTCTTTCTTATGATATAGGTTAAGTTGTGGTCACTAATGTCATCTGGCAAAGTGCCGGTTTGGTATTGTAGCTGTGGTTTATTAACAAGAATCCAATCTAGTATACTTTCTTTGTTGTTAGGTTTATTAATTCTAGTGGAGGTATTAATAGTCTGAGTAAAGCCATGGAGATTAATATGAGAGACTGGGTTAGTAGTATTAACTGATGACCAGTCAAGGTTGAAGTCTCCAAGTATTACAGTTTCTTGTGGAAAGGTGGATGATGCCCAGCTAAGGAGATTTTCTATAATTATGGAGTTATTTCCAGGAGGTAGATAAGTACTGATAATATATATGGCTTTATTTGGGTTCAGTTGTAGCTTTGATATAAGGAGTTCAGTTTTGGTGTTCTCTGAGGGAGCATAAGGTACTAAGGATATATTTAGATCAGTCTTAAATATTAGTGCAACTCCTCCCTTTGAGTATTAAGGGTCTTGTCTTATGATGTTATAGCCTGGTGGAATGATTTCTGTATCCTTGGTGAGGGGTTTTAGCCAGGTTTCTGTTAAACATAGGATGTCGAAAGAGTAATATTCAAGGAGAGAGTGGAGATGGGTGACTTTGTTGTTTACACTTCTGATATTAAGGTGTCCTATGAGTAAGGAATGAGCATTAAAGGTTGGTAAATGAAGGGAGGAATTTGAGATAATAGGTGTAGCTTCAGAGGAAATAGTAAAGGGTCCTGGGTTAGGATGTATATCGCCATCTACCAGGGTAGAGGGGTTGTAGTTTAAGTGTGGCTTACAGGTAATCATCATCAAATATTAGATTTAATATGGGATAGTCTGTGATATTTGGCTAAGAGGTAGGAAGAGGTAGAAGTAATGTTTGAATGTGTGAACTTTGGGGTAGTTAAATTAGTGGCAGTTTGTTTGGAAGAGGTTTTAAGGTCATAATTATAATTTGTTTCATAAGAGGTTAGGAGATAGGGTAGTGTGAGTACTAGGGTAAAAATGAACAGGGGTAATAGCTTGGCTGGGTTCTGTTTTATTATAGGGGCCAAGGATGGTGTTTTGTTGGTTTTAAAAGACATGGTGAGTAGTGGAGAAAAGGAATTGTCAATGTAAAGGTGGGTTAAGATTAAAGTGTAAGTTTGAGAGACTTGATGGGAAGAGGCACAGTATTAGCTTAGGAGTAGGAGGGAGGGGGGAGGAAAGGAGATAGAGTGGTAGTAATTAATGGGAGGAGATATACAATTGAGGTCGGTGATATGGATAGGTGGGATTACTTAGGGGGAGTGGTAAGTGAGGTATAAGGGTGAATAGTAAATAGGGATTCTATGAGTAAGGCAATGAAGCATTTGCATTTCCTGATACAATAATAAAGTTAATTAGAAGAATATATGAAGGAAAGGAGGAAAAAATCAAAATGAGATGGTTCCTCCCTGATAAAGAGCAACATTCAGGAGTGTCCTCTTTCCCCTTTCTTGTCTGTGATGCATTCAGATCCACTGGCAAAGAAAATGGGGGACTCAGAAATTCAAGAATACAACTGTATTGTGTTCAAGAAAAGGTGGCTTTATTCGCAGATATTTTGCATATGCTGGAACCAGAAAAGGACATCTCAATGTTCTGAAACATTTGAGACAGTTCCAGTGTGGGTTTTTTTTGAGATAAAAAATTAATGAAAGTAAAAGAAACACTATAGCTGTAAATTATGTACCCACACATGAATTGGTTCAGCAATGCCCATATTTATGAGGTATGACAAACTGAAGTACTTAGAGGAGTATGGGTCAAAAATGATTCTGTTGTGGCAGGGTAAGGAGATATGGGAGGAGACTAAAAAAAGATGATACAGAAACTGGAAGTTCTTGCCTATGAATATGGATAGCAAGATACAAGCAGTAAAAATCTTTTTAGTCCCTTTAATTTCAATACAGGTCAGGCATATTTGTATCAATCAGAGAAGTTTTGGATAGTAATTAATAAAGAGTTGAATTTTATCTGAGAGGGGAATAGAACAGTCATACAGAATATTATATTCATAAACTAGCAAAAAGTATACTAAGAACTAAGACAATAGTGAACTGGAGAAAGGAGTGTCTTCCAATAGGGATGACTGCAATTATGGGTATAAAGAATAGGGAAGAGGAGGTTGGAATTTAATGAAGAAAGCACACTTACCATAAATGTAGATGTTTGAGTGTATTCACTGTTGCTGTCATCACCTGTGGGTTATTCCCTGCTGTGGTAGCCCTTGGCCGGCACGAATACCAGAGTCAATTTTTTTTGCGTTGGCTGCGTTGCCTGTAGTCTGACATCAGGTCGTCAGTGCTATAAAGTAAGGCAGCTGACGTCATTACATCAGTTTTTCTTGCCCTAACCTGTCAGGAGTACAAAGAAATAAGGTAAAGTGGTCCTGGTGGCTAAAAGCCACCGTGGAAATCTTATGTCCCCCTAAAGAAAGAGGATACAAGGTGGATGGAGGGAGGGAAACCAGGACTGCAACAGTGAACACACTCAAACATCTACATTTATGGTAAATGTACACAACTATGCTATGTTCTTCGTGTTTCACTGCTGCAGTCATCACCTGTGGGAGGATTCCCAAAGCTGAGAAGGGTGGAAGGATAGGTTAGAGCCCTAGGCATGGGTCAGCAAGCTCTGTAGAGGCAAACCCTGCACAAGAATTAAAGAAAAGAGGTAGGTGGTAATGCTTTGTAAAGGTAAGGACAGATGTCCAGGTGGCAGCTTCCAAGATGTCCCGGGTGAGGACTCCTCTGAGGAAGGCTGTGGAAGTGGAGGCTGCGCTAGTGGAGTGGGTACAACTAGACTTGGGGGGGGGAGGGTTGTTCCCATGTAGTCGGTAGCAGAAATGGATACAGTGTGACATCCATTTGGAAATGGTTTGATTTGAAATGGGCTTCCCCTCTGCCCCTGAGGCAAAGCTGACAAGCAGCTGGTCTGTTTTTCTGAAGGGTTTAGTATGGTCCATATAGTATCTGAGTTGTCTGTGCATGTCTAGCGAGTGCAGAATTCTTTCCTCCTTGTTTTGGGGGTTAGGAAAGAAGGTGGGTAGGTGTATGGTCTGGGTTGATAGTCACATCATATACCACCTTGGGCATAAAGGAGGGGTTAGTCCTCAGGGAGACCCTGTCTGTATGGAAACAGCCATGAGTGCCAGAAATTCTGAAACCCTTCTGGCTGAAGTGATAGCCAGCAGGAAGGCAGTCTTCCAGGAGAGGTATTTCAATTCTGTGGAAGCAGCAGGTTTGAAAGGAGGTAAGGTTAGTTTTTCTAAAAGATAGTTCAGGTCCCAGGCTGGCATGGGAGGCCTTCTGGGAGGTCTGATATTAGAAGCCCCTTTGAGGAATTGTTTAATCAAAGGATGAGAGAAGAAGGGTAGGTCTGAATCATAATGGGCTGAAATGGCAGAGGCATGGATTTTAATAGAAGAGAAGCAGAGACCACTTTTGAGTAACTTGGCTAAGTAATCCAAGCTAAGAGGGATGGAAGGATGTGAGGTACTGGCCCCTCTGGAATGGCTCCAGGAGCAGAATCTTTTCCATTTCCTTGCGTAAGATTTTCTGATGCTGGGCTGTCTGGCCTCTGTGATAATGTCTAGGACTTGTTTGCTTAACAGGGACTCCTTGTTAGCTTTTAAAGTATAAGCCATGCTGAAAGATTGAGAGTCTGCAAGTCTGGGTGCAATATCTCCTTCCCCACCTGGGTCAAGAGGTCTGAGATCAGGGGAAGCTGCTTGGGGGGGCTGTAAAGTCAAGCTGCAAAGTAAGGGGTACCAATGCTGTCTGGGCCAATCTGGAGCAATGAGGAAGGCCTTTGGTCTCTCCTCCCTTATTTTGATAAGTACCTCGGGAATAAGAGGCAGAGGAGGGAACGTGCACACAAAAAGGGAGTTCTAGCGGAAGGTCAAAGCATCCACCTTCCACGCTAGGAGGTGATACTCCCTGGTACAGAACTTTTGTAGCTGGTGGGTGAGGTGTGAAGCAAAAAGATCCACCTCTGGAGACCCCCACTCCTGAGTGATTTGCAGAAAGATTTCCCTGTAGAGCTGCCATTTATGGGGGTCCATTAAGGTTCTGCTTACGTGGTCTGCCAGGGTGTTGTTGACCCCTGGTAGGTATTGGGCAATTAAGTGAAGACCCATGGAGGTGGCTGTCAGCCAGAGGTTCATGGCTAGCCTGCACAGAGGGTAAGATTGCGTCCCCCCCGTTAGTTGATCTACCACATTACAGTGGTGTTGTCTGTTTATCTAAGGAGAACCACCCCTGGTTTGAAGGATGTCAAGAGTCTTTTGTCCTGCCATCATTTCTTTCTGATTGATGGTTAAGAGAAGGTGCTGGGCATCCCAAAGACCTTGGGTGCACCTGCCAGCTAGGTGAGTGCCCCAAGCAATGTCTCAGGCGTCACTGGTGATGGTCTGGCCAGTAAGGCGGAGGGTGAAGGGAAGACCCTTGTTCTTTGCACAGGTCTCTGCCCACCAGAGAAACTCAGCCCTTATACATAGGATCAGAGGGAGGGAGTGCTGACACCAAAGGTTCTTTAGATACCACTGAAGTTTCTTCATGTGAAGCCTAGCCAGAGGGATTAGGAGGATGCAAGATGCCATGTACTCCAGGGTTTGCAGGAACTTCCTCGCAGTGAGGTGACTTCTGGAAGCCAGCTGGGTAAAGTAGAGAGGCAGGAAGCTCTGCTTTTCTGGGGATAACAAGGCCATTTGGGATGCTGTGTCTAGCACAGCTCCCAAGAAAATGATCTTCCTGGTGAGTTTGTTTTTATCTCTTCTTGTTGACGGTGAACCCTAGGGAAGTTAGGAGGGATTTGACAAGGAGAAGGTCCTGCAGCAGCTCTTCATTGCACTCTGCCTGAATAAGGCAGTCATCCAGGTAAGGGTAAATCTGTATATTTGTCTGTCTGCAAAATGCTATGGCCGGGGCTAAGCATTTGGTGAATACTCTGGTTGCAGTAGATAAGCCAAAAGGCAGCGCAGAGAACTGAAAGTGTTCTGATCCTGCTCTGATGTGCAGAAATTTCCTGAAGGATTCCCTTATGGGGACGTGGAGGTAGGCATCTTTTGGTCTAGAGTCACCAGCCAGGCATTTTTTGTCAGCATAGGCAGCAGCTGCTGCAAAGTTAGCATTTTGAATCTGGGGACCACTAGGGAGGTGTTCAGAATGGATAGATCCAGGATGGTGCGGCAAGTGCCCTCTTTTCTGGGAACAAGGAATAGCCTGGAATAAAAGCCTTTGCCTGCTTGTTCTGAGGGGACAGGTTCTACCGCCCCCTTGGGATATGAAAATTTGAACCTGTTTCAATGACTCTGCCCACGGATTCAGAGGTACGTCTGGGTACCCTCTTGGAATTGGGAGTTTGCTGAAAAATTTGTATCCCTGAAAAATGATCCTTAAGACCCATTGTTCCTTTTTACAGAAAGCCAATTTTGTTTTAATAGGGAGAGTCTTCCTCCTAGTTTTTGGTGAGTGAGGGGAGGGCAGAGGGGGAGTCTTTGGGAGTTTTTGCCACAGAAGGGTGGCTTAGAACTCCCTGCCTTTGGGGTAGAAGTGGTCCACTATTTGCTTCTCTGCTAGCCCTGGGATAGGGTCCTGGATGGTCTGTCCCTTCAGGGCTTACCTTGGCCCTCTCTGCTTGGTGCAGAGAAGGACCAGTGCTTACAGGGAAAAGTACAGTTTTGTACCTACCATAAATGTAGATGTTCGAGGATCCACATTGCTGCAGTCCTAACTATTGGGTAGTCCGCTGTCCAGTCGGCCCGAATACCAAAGTATATGGCTGACGTCGGTCAAGGCGCATTAGACTGACGTCAGTACGTCAGGGTACTAATGCGCATGCCCGACGCCATATCCTCAGTCTTTTCTTGCCCCAGATGTCAGAAGACCCTAAAAAGACAAGGCCCAATATACCTGCACCAAAAATATGTACAATATATACAAAATTATCAGCATATAACCTCACCTACACAACCACCCCTAAACACAGAGGGGAAGGAGGGAGGGTAAATTGGACTGCAGCAATGTGGATACTCGCACATCTAGAGTTATGGTAGCTACAAAACTGTAGTATGGTCTTCATTACACATTCCTCCACTCGTAATGATTGGGTAGAATCCCAAAGCAGAGGTAAGGAGGCTGGCAAATCATAGCGAAGCAGGAGCTGACAACATGCCTTGCAAAATAGCTGTGGCAAAACCAGCCCTAGACTTAGAGTAGAGAGGAAGGTGATAATGCTTAGAGAAAGTATGCACTGAACTCCAAGTAGCTGCCTCAAAATATCCTTAGTTGCCACCCCTTAGAAATGCTGTTGAAGTGGCAGTAGCCCTAGTGGAATGAGGCCTAATCCCAGCTGGAATCTCCTTGCCATGATGGGAATAACAAAATGCAATGCAAAACCCAATCCACCTAGAAATAGTTTGTTTTGACACAGGCTTGCCCTGAACTCAAAGCAAAAGAAACAAACAACTGCTGAGACTGCCTAAAATCCTTAGTCCTGCTTAAATAATAAGCAATTGCCTGTACATCTAAAGTGTGCAAAATCTTTTCCCCTTTATTTTGGGGTCTGCATAAAAAGTAGGCAAATGAATAGTTTGGTTTAAAGCCACACTAGAAACCACCTTAGGCATAAAGGAAGGATTAGTACGTAATGATACCTATCCTTATGGAAAATCAAAAGGGCTCTACTGCCATAAGGGCCTGCAACTCAGACACCCTTCTTGCAGAAGTAATAGCCAACAGAAAAGCAGTCTTCCATGACAAGTATTTCAATTCAGCAGTAGCCGCAGGCTCAAAAGGTTGTAGAGTAAGTTTTCCAACACAAAATTGAGATCCCAAGCAGGAGTAGGAGCTCTCGTGGGGTCTTATATTCTTTTCCCCTCTAAGAAACTGCTTGAACAAAGGATGCGAAAACAATGGTGGGTCACAATCATAGTGAGCTGAAATTGCTGCAGCATGAATCTTAATGGAAGAGAAGGACAAACCTTTGTCCAATAACTCAGTAAGATATTGAAGAGCCACACTCAAATTAGGCTCAGAAATCTCCAAATTCTTTGCTGTACTCCAAAATAAAAATCTCTTCCATTTTTCTCGCTACACTTTCCTTGTACTAGGTCTTCTAGCTTCCATAATCACATTTAAAACTTGTTGAGGAAGTTGAGACCTGCTGTGTTTCAACACAGAATATGCCAGGCTGTTAGATGAAGAGAGTGAAGCTTGACATTGAGCAGACGACCGTCCTTCTGAGATAACAGATGTGGAATCAAAGGTAAAGGCCATGGAGGCTTCCTTACCAGACTCCTTAGTAGTGGGTACCAGTGTTGCCGAGGCCAATCTGGAGCTATTAAAATCATCCTTGGCTTGTCCTGTTTGACCTTTAAGAGCACCTTTGGAAGAAGAGGCAGAGGTGGAAAGGCATACACATGAAGATTTTTCCAACTGAAAGAAAGAGCATCCACTTTCCAAGCTGTGTGATGAAACCCTTTGTGCAAAACTTTGGCAGCTGGTGGTTTAGTGGAGAAGCGAACAGATCTATGTCTGGAGTTCCCCATGACACTGTCAATTTCTGAAATACATGAAGATCCAGTTTCCACTCGTGGGGATCCATGATTTGTCTGCTTAACACATCTGCTAAGGAGTTCTGTGCTCGGCAGAAACCTTGCCTGAAGAGTTAGTTGTAAGCTGGCGCAGTCTCCCATAAAATCATTGCTTGCCTGCATAGAGGATAAGAATGTGTTCCCCCTTGTTTGTTGATGTACCACATGACAGTTGTGTTGTCTGTTAGAATCAACACCTGCCCTGGAAGAAGTAACTCCTTGAAAGCCATTAATGCAAACTGGACTGCTAACATCTCCTTCATGTTGATATGTAGATGCTGTAGTCTGGCAGGCCACTTGTCTTGTATCCACTTTCCATTTAGATGAGCTCCCCAAGCAATGTCCGAGGCATCTGTCGTTAAAATCTGACTCGCCTCTGGCCGGGTCACAGAGAGTCCTTGTTTAGGTGACATTCCTGAGCCCACCACAAAAATTCTTTTTGAAGGCAAGGTATTATTTGAATGACAGTGTCCAAATCCTGGCAGTGCTGTGTCCATACATTTTTGAGATACCATTGCAGCTTCCTCATATGCAGTTTGGCATTGGGAAGCACCAGAATACAAGATGCCATGAACCCTAATGCTTGAAGGACTGTCCTTGCAGTCAGCACGGACTGATGAGATAGTTGATGGAAGTAAAGGGATAGACTCTGTTGTTTGTCCGGGGTTAAAAAGGCCATCTGGGCTGCTGTATTCAGTCTCACACCCAGAAAGCACATGTCTTGAGAGGGTACTAGACTGGACTTTATTTCGTTCACAGAATACCTAGGCATCTTAGCACTGCTATAACATATTCCAGATGCTGTAGAAGGTCTTCCTTTTCTTGAGCCAGAATCAGGCAGTCGTCCAAATAAGGATAGATTTGAATTCCTTTTAGCCTGAAGTAAGCTATCACTGGAGCCAGAACCTTTGTGAATACTCTGGGCGCAGTAGATAAGCCAAAGGGCAATGCAGAGAACTGATAATGAGAATTTCCAGCACGAAAATGCAGATACTTCCTGCAACTTAGTCTTATAGGCACATGAAGGTAAGCTTCCTTGAGATCTAAAGTTACCATCCAGTGATCTTTGCCCAGCAGAGGTAAAAGCTGTTGTAACGTCAACATCTTGAACTTGGGAATGTCCAGATAAGTGTTGAGGATAGATAAATCCAAAATTGGTCTCCACGTGTTCCCCTTCTTTGGTACTAGGAACAGGCGAGAATAAAATCCTAGGCCCCTTTCTGATACAGGGACTGGCTGAATGGCCCCTATTTGGAGTAACAGAGAAATTTGCTTGTGAGCCTCTTTCCTTTGTGGAGGAGGAACGTCTGGCATGCCTTTGAAAGGGGGCAATGTATGGAAATAAAACCTGTAACCGTGGTGAATGATATCCAACACCCATCTGTCTTGAGTAATTAAATCCCAATTTTCTTTGAAAAGAGACAGTCTTCCTCCCAAAGGAGCTGCCAGGCGAGAATCTACTGGCAGCTGAAAAGGCAGGTCATTGGGTCTGTTTACAAAAGGACTGACCCCTGCCCTCACCAGAAGTCTGAGCAGGTGAACTCCCTGTTCTAGGCCTAAAGAACCTTGAGCTCTGCCCCTACCACGTCTAGACCTACCCCTAGACTGGGAATCATAAGCAGGATATGTCCATCCCTTAGTAGGCCAATTTCTACTAAACTTGGTGGCTGCACCTGCAAAAATCTTTAACAGTTTGCATAGACTTAGCTTTGTCCTCCATTTTCTTTAAAACTGCTTCCACAGGCGAACCAAACAACACATCAGACTGTAAAGGAGCATCCAAAATCCTTGTCTTAACATGCTCAGCTAAATTCTGATCCCTCAACCAGGCATGCCTGCGAAGAACAGAACTAGTGGCAGCCACCCTCGAGGAGGCCTGTACAGCATCAAAACCACATTGCAAAGAATGCTTACCCACTTGTTCAGACACATGAACCAAATCCAGCAACTCTTTACACTCAATACCTTCCGCCAAAGCATCCACCTTAGATTTCAATTGTGAAAGGAGATAATTTTGATATTTTAGCATGTGAAACTGACAATTCAACGCCTCATGGCTAAAGTGGAAGAAGTATACACTTTCTTTCCCCATCTATCAAAGCCCTTGCCTCTTTATCAGTGGGAACAGGGTTTTTAACAACAGAGGCCTTAACACCTTTAGGTCCCTGAGAAACAGTTTCGGGGTCTGCCCTAGGACTCTTAAAAAGATACTTATGAGCTTCAGGGACCCTATAGTACCTATCAGGTTTAACAGGAGCAGGAGGCAAAGAGTCAGGGTTCAGGAAGCCTCTGCAAAACATCTTCCACCACATTCAACACAGGAGGTATAGCTAAGGGCCTATGCTGGGGTAAAACAAGAATTCCCTAAGCCTTTTCCTGGAATCAGAGTAATCTTGGCCTTCCCATTTAAAGTGCTCCTCATGGAATGCAGAGTCTCTGAAAATGCGAAATCCTCAGGAGGAGAAGCTGTAGGAGTGGAATCATCCACATCAGAATCAGAATAAGGAGGATACTCCTGCAAGTCTTCCGCAGAAGACTCAGAAGCCTCTGAACACTGTTCAAAACTCTCAAACTCAGGTTCCACCCTAGGCCTCTTATCAGGAGGGCATAGAACCTCTAATCATAGTAATCAAATCTTCTGCCATTTTAAGCATATGTTTCTTAGGCACAGAACCTGAAGTGCTAGGAGAAGCCCCCACTGAAGCTAAACTTGGCCTACCTCTCAAAGAAGTTTTGGAAACAGAAGGAGAGGCTCTAACTACCTTGGGAAGAGAGGGAAGAACAGTTACCTGAGAAGCCCCCTCAGGCTGGCCTACCTCCTGAGAAGGCACATCCTGTAACAGTAAAGTCTCTGCCTGAGACTCCAAAGAAACTCCTGGCAAAACCTCTGGCTCCACTGAGCCTTCTAAAGAACCGACGTCCGGGACTGCCGGTTCATCAACCCTAGGCTTCTCTGTTTTGTCCTTGCGCTTTTGGGCGGCGTCGGCGCATCCGGCGGCATTTTATAATTACAACGCTTCCCAAACACTAACCTGGCACAGTCTAACCTTCTCTTAATAGTGCGTTTGTTAAATCTAGCACAAGAGCGGCATCCAACAACGTCGTGCTCAGGCCCTAAACAAGGTATACACAAGGTATGGTAATCCCTATGAGGTATCTGTTTCCCACAAGAAATACAGTTATTCACTTTTTCTGACATCCGGTTAAATACTGAGGCAAGAAAAAACCAAAATGTTCCCCAACGGGGTACTTAGCCAACTTTGATTCGGTCTGAAACTCCGACTTCAGATAATTTCAGAACGCCAACCTGCACTCGCAAAACTGCTTCTGCATCGGACCATGCGGCAAAAAAGACTGAGGATATGGCGTCGGTCATGCGCATTAGTACCCTGGCGTACTGGCGTCAGTCTAATGCGCCTTGACCGACGTCAGCCATATACTTTGGTATTCGGGCCGACTGGACAGCGGACTACCCAATAGTTAGGACTGCAGCAATGTGGAATGAAGAACATGTTCCTAGTGAACCTGGGAGGTTGAACCTGAAAGAAACCTTTTACTGTTTGCATAGATTTTGATTTGTCTTCCATCTTTTTAAGCACCTCTTCTGCTTTTACTCCAAACAAACGGTCCTTATCCAGGGGTGCGTCAATAAATTTAGACTTGACATGATCAGGGAGCGGTTGTTCCTTCAGCCAAGCATGTCTCCTAATTACAGATCCTGACACTGCTGCCCTGTTAGAGGCTTCTAGGACATCGTATCCACAGTGTAATGAGTGTTTGGCCACTTCACAAGTAGAGTGCAGTAATTCTGCTAATTCTTTTGAATTGGCACAGTCAGGAAAGGTAGAAATCTTTTGTTTTAATAGTTCCAAAGTGTGCTGTTGCTATTTTAACATATGGAACTGACAGCTGAGTGCTCTGATAGCTAAGGTTGCAGAGGTGTATACTTTTTTACCCCATCTGTCCAGAGCTCTGGAAATGTTCCCTGAGGGTGTGAAGGATTTCCCCAAAGGAAAAGTCCTCTGGAGGGGAGGCAGAAAGGATAGATTCCTCTGCATCTGAATCATCATAAGCTCAGTGGTGGCTGTTCCTCTTCAAAATTTGAAGAGTCAGATTCCTCAGAATCTTGTTCTGTCATAATTTCTGGAGAAGGGTGCCTTTTCCTTTTAGAGGTTGTGGCCTGACTACCTGGATAAGGGAGATGAGATCCTCTGCCATTTTAAGCATTTGTGCTTGGGGTGGTGGAGCAGGATCAATATGGTGGCTAGAAGCAAATTTTCTAGGAGTGGCCGGGCTTCTAGGCCTGAGAGAATCTGTCGGTCTAAGAGAAACGGTAGTTGGATGAGAACACGTCATTTTTTGTCTAGACTCGATAGTGCGAAAAGCCTCCTTGGAAGCCGGTGCCTGCGTTGCAGCTCCGGACCCAACTGATGCAGAGACAGCCAAAGGCTCGGAAGACGAAGAAGATTTCTGTGGCATACCAGAAATGTGTGTGTGTGTGTGTGTGTGCGCGTGTGTGTGTGTGTGTGTTTGTGTGTAGGGGTGGGGGGTGTACTTCTCCATTCTTCTTGGAACCTCCCTACCATTACTTTTTAAAAGTGTGTTTTACTTTGTTTATTTTTTTTTTTGTTTTAAGACCTTTATTGAATTAAAATGTATGACTTAAACACACATACATTTATATAAAAGAAAAAAAACATATTTACATATTCATAGTTATTAGCAAACATCATCTATATTCTTCTGTACAATCATCAATCCAGCATTACATAAATTGCTAAATTCCTGCCTTTCCTTAAACCTCACTCCTCCTTTAAAACTTTGTTCTGCATATATTATTCCCACATTTTCCATTTTGTTCTATGTAATTTTCTTACCGGTTTCTAAAGATTCCACTTCTTAATCTTTTATCTCAGTTGATATATTCACTACTTTAAATATGGTTAGTTTAGACTTTAATTTCCATTTATTACTAATTGTTTTTTAGCAACCATCAGAATTAAAATTAACAATGCTTACTACGTATGGACAGATCAGATCCTGTATCCCACCTCAAGAAAATCATTTCCTCATCCAATATTTCTGACAGAGAACTCTGTAAGATAAATTTTTAAAGTTTGCCAACTCGTACTCCAAGAACATGTTCCACGTTACCTCTTTCTTCCTCATAACACCTCTAACATTTGCCATATACCTCAGGAAAAATTCTTTGGAGTCTGCTTAGGGTATAAAAGTATCTATGCAAATACTTCCAAGCAGAAATCCTAAATCTTCTAGACTTTGCTGCATACTTCATAGTATCATAGGAGGTTGCTAGGCTATTGGCCCTGAGGCCCTTATAAGCCTAGCCAAGAGTTTAGCCCATGTTTAGACAAGTCAGCACCCACAGCCCCTGTCCAGCAGGGACACAGGTGGAATCACAGGAGTGTATTTTCTGTTTCCTATCCAGTTATCCAGGTTATGCTTAAAAAGGGATAATGAGGTACTCTGCTTGACTTGGAGAGGGAGTCTATTCCACAGATGGGGGAGTCTCTGGGACACAAATCTGTCCCAATCCTGTAGAAATCCAAAAAGAAACCAGCACCACCAAGGACACAAACTTAAAAAATTTTTTTTTTAATAAGTATATATATCAGACCGGTTTCGGCATATAGCCTTCATCAGTGACAAACCATACTGATAAATAGTTGTCTTATATACATAAAAAAACAAATAACTTCCTGTAATTTCATTTCCCCTCAACAACTGTTCCTGTATTTATTCATTAAAGGCAGGTGCAAATAATCCTCCCAATTTCGCAATCCACTTTCTTTCCTTATAATTCAAAATAGAATGTCATCCCATCTTAAAAGATCTATTCCCCATAATTCTGTCAATTACTACGAAAGAAAATCTAGCAGTAGTATGAGACTGGGTATGTCTATACAAGGCATTAGTTATCCATATATTACGAATGTCATTGAAATGCTCAGACATCCAATGCCGTAAAGGCCTAGACGTCTGCCCCATACAGAAGGCAGAACATGTACAGCTAGCCAAGTAAACTACACAGTCTGACCCACAATTTGCATAGATATGGACATCAAAAATCCAACTAGTATTTTTACTGGTGAACTGTTTTGTTTTATACATGTATTTGCAAAATGTACAATGTCCACATGCATTGGATCCTACCAATCTTTACCCTGTAAGGGTTACCTGATGACCAGCTGGATCATCCTTATATACCCTTTTATAATGTGAAAAATATGAACCTAGTGTTCTCATAAGAAAAACTGGCCTAGCTCCTCATTAGCCATGACAATATTCCAGTGTTTCTGTATCACTTCTCTCAATAAATTGTATTCCTACCATAAGCAGTTACCAATCTAATAACTTCAGATACCCCTTGGTTTGGTTTCCTTTTGTACTGTAATAGTTCTGGTCTACATTTAATAGATGCCCATTCACTTGCACTATGCACATCACTCTGTCTATATCCCCTATCCAGAAATCTACATGTGAGGTCCTGTTTAAATATGTTACAGTCTTCCTCAGAAGAACAAATTCTTCTGATTCTCAAAAATTGCAATTTTGGAATATTTCTGACCATGTGGTTGGGGTGCTGACTGGATGCATACAAAAGATTATTACACTAGGGATATTTCCTATATACCAATGTGCGCAAAGTATTATCCTGTTGACGTAAAACCTTAACATCCAGATAATTTATCTCCTTCCAACTATAAGTGAGGGCAAATTATATCCCCCACTTATTTCCATTAAGATAATGAACATATTCCAGTAAATAGTCAATATCTCCCCTACACACCAACCAAATGTCATCCGTGTATCTCCTCCATATATCAATTTCCGGTAAATAGATGTTATGGGAATCATTATAAATAGTCGGTTCCTCTATATAACCCATAAATATGTCGGCATAAATGGGGGCAAAAGATGACGGCATTGGATGTCTGAGCATTTCAGTGACATTCATAATATACGGATAACTAATGCCTTGTATAGACACACCCAGTCTCATACTACTGCTAGATTTTCTTTCATAGTAAATGATAAAATTATGGGGGATAGATGTTTTAAGACGGGGTAGCATTCTATTTTGAATTATAAGGAAAGAAAGTGGATTGTGAAACTGGGAAGATTATTTGAACCTGGCCCTAATGATAAACTGTATGAACATTGCTGTTGAGGGCAAATGAGATCACAGGAAGTTGTGTTTTTTATGTATATAAGACAACTATTTATCAGTAAGGTTTGTCACTGATGAAGGCTATATGCCGAAACCGGTCTGATATATATACTTATTAAAAAATTTTTTTTTGACGTTTGTGTCATTGGTGTGACACAAATCTGTCCCGCCAATAAGTCCTATTGATATCACGGACCAGGTTGAGGTCACGCGTACAGGTTGCTCGAGTGGAGCTTGACTTGCAATATGCAGCAGTCCCATCAAGGAGGGGTCTGAGATTGCTTTGTATGCCAGAAAAAACAAAATTGCCAAGTCTCAAACGCAGGACCCTGTGCACTAGAGTCAGAGCAACGCACCACTAAGCCAAACCAGCTCTTTGGGAGCCATACATATGTCCTCCCATTGTTTACTTGTGAATTGCTTATCCAAGCTCTTTTCTCAATCTTTTCTAACCGCCTGTGATTGATTCCTATAGTTATTGTGCTACATTTCATAAACTCTACTAATTTTCCATTTTTTAGCAGAAGGATTCCCCTATCCCTTTCCTTCTCTTACCCTATACTATGAAATCAATCCCATATTTTTTCAGCTATGATACAGAATCGGAACTGCTTAGACATAGTAAGGCCTTGCTGAGATTAATTATGGTGGCTGCAAAAAAGCCATTACTAGAAAAAGGAAATCAAAGTCTAAACCAACTGTACTAGAAGTACTGAATACAGTAGCAGACAAAAGCAACTGGAAATGGGATCATTAGCAAAGGGTAAGAGCAATTTACACAGAAAATAATGAGAATTGTGGGAACAATACATGCAGAGGAGGAATGAGGTTTACAAGAAGACAGGATTTGAATGAGCTATGTAATGTTTAACTGACAGTGAGTGGACAGATTACAGGTAATGCATAATGTTTGCAACTAAAATTATGTCAGTATGGCTTGTTTTCATTTATATAAATGTATGATTGCCTATGTCATAAGTAATAATTTAATAATGATTTTTTTTTTTTTAATAAGAAAGACATCCTCCAATTCTGGTAGAACAGGTCGAACTAGAGAACGTTCAAGAAATTCCAGTTGCAGTAAATCATAATATTTCTTAAGCAGTATACCACTATGTTCCCAAAGAAACAAATGATTCATTATGGATTTTGTTTCAGGGAAAAAAATGCCTTCCAATGAACTGTCACAGAAGCCAAATTTCCTCAGAAGTAGATTCAGAAACCTGTTGGGGAAAAAATTGACCCTTTACAATTATTTTGTAATGCAAAATCTTTAACCTCCCTATTTTTTACCAGAAACATCACACCTGTGGGGGTCAAGAGCTTGAACTAAACCCTGAACTAAGCCCAGATAATTACTCCTGTCCTAAGTAAATAAGGCAGAAAGAAATATATGCCAAACTTTCTTTTTGACAGTAATTTCTGAAGAAGCATATCTCCTTTTGACAGGCAAAACCTTCCCAGGGACATGCATTGCAGTTTGGCTAGGCAGACAACAAGAGTGATTCTCCCTTGCTCACCAAGAGCTATCCATCAGCCACAAAAATCATGTTTAATCCCCAGTCCATGGTGGTTGTAAGGACCTACAATACAGGTTGCCAAGAAAAAGAAGAATGGTCTAAGGAACCAGAAATGGCCACAGCAGAGTATCTCATCTGTGGCTCAGGCACTTTATTAGCCTACTAATGTGGCAAAGGCTACTTGACAATTTTGTTTGTGTGGCTGAAAGAAAGAACTGAAGAACCAGCAGGTTTTTCCATGGTAAAGCCAAAAAAAAAAACCCCGATTCCCGGGGAAGCCTGGCAGCAGCAGTCAGTAAACCAGTGGAGTACTAAAAAGTAAAATCTGAAACCATAAAACACAGTGAAAAGTACATGAAACACTTACCTTAACCGCCAAAGTAAAACATAATGTTTACCAACTAAAATAGTTTTAAATACATTTTATCAACTCTATTCCACAAAAGTGAAAAGTAAAGCTCCTGTTTAAAAGTTACCGAAAACTCGCTTTCCCACCTCTGTTACTATATTTACTACTTCTAGTACAGCTGGTTTAGACTTTGATATCCAGTTTCTAGTAATTGCTTTTTTTGGCAGCCACCATAATTAGATTCAGCAAGGCCTTACTATCTAGGCAATTCAGATTCTGTGTCATAGCTCAAAAAATAATGTCCTTATTAACATCAATTTTCTCCCCCAGTATCTCTGACAGAGTAGCCTGCAGAAAATCTTTAAAGTCTGCCAACTCATTACACTCCCAGAAAATATATAACCTATTACCTCTTTCTTCCCCATCATACCGCCAACATTTGTTGTCTTCCTGAGGAAAAATTGTTTGGAGCCTACTTGGGGTATAAAAATATCTATATAACACTTCCAAGCAAAGATCATAAATCTTCCAGACTTTGTTGCATACATACATCCTCCCACTGTGTCATTGTGACTTGCTTATCCAGTCTTTCTTCCCAGTCCTTTATAACCTCCTCTGATTGATTCGTACAATCATGCAATATTTTATATGCTCTACTAATTATTCCTTTATCAGCAGCTTCTGTTCTAGATTTTACTAAAAACTCTACCATCTACCAATGCTGGTCTTTCACTTAGGATACCCCCTATTTCTTTCTCTTTGCCTAAATTCTGATATCAATCCTTGACAGAGAAAGGTGATCTCTAGCCTGCAGTTCAAATACATTCTTGGCTTCTTCCCATGTGAACACAGACAAAACAACTGGAATTGGGATCTTTAGAAAAGGGCAGGAGCAAATTATAAAGAAAAAAATTGGAGCAATACATGCAGAGGAGGAATAAGGTTTAAAAGAAGGCAGGATTTAAACAAGCTATGACTGACAATGACTGGATCGATTATAAGTGGCCCTTGTTTTCAATTATTAAGGAATTCCCAATATTATTCTAGCATGTCCAAAGGTCAGTTGTCAATCTCCTCTCCGGTCCAGTTGGTGAATCTGGGAATCTTGCGGCAATGTTATAACTGCCTCATGTATACAGACAACCTTCTCCTCCTCCCACATAACACAAATACTTGCGAGAGATGCAGCTATTTAGCCAAACTGGAGGCTGAGCTCTCTCAACTCAGGACTGGCAAGACCAGACAAGAGGAGAAGGCAACTACACACACCACAAAACCAGCCTCACATAATGCTACCACACCACTGAATCAAACACATAAACACACAAAGACATACTCGGAGGCTCTGAGTAAAAATTTACCTAAACAGCAGAGGCCTCCAAAGCAGACACCCAAACAACTGCTACCTCAAGACACCCCACAAGCAACACATAAACCACAAAATCAGTGTGAAAAGCAGTCACAGCCCTTAAGGCCAAATACAACACCAAACATACTTGTCATAGGTGACTCCATAGTCAGACACACTGACGTCCTACTCACCAGGCTGAACAAGGAGAGGGTCACAGTAAGCTGCCTATCGGGCTAGAATCCGCCACATAACACAAGCACTCGGGTCACTCCACGGCAAGTACAAATATGACACAGTCATTGTTCATGCTGGTGTGAACGACCTGAGACGTACCTCCCTGGACTACATGAAAAGAGACATAGAGGAGCTCTCTGATTATGTAGCCCAGGTAGGTATGACCCTGACCCTGAGCAGTATCCTTCCTTCACCAAGAATGATGCCACAATATAGAGACAAGATGATCAGCTTTAACAATTGGCTTAATGTCTGGTGTCATTCAAAGGGCACCCAGTGTCTGTCTGCCTGGGATGACATGCTTGACAAGCCACGCTGCTTCGCAAGGGACGGCTTGCACCTGTCACCCCTGGGATTCCGGATATTGGCCAAGGCTCTTGCCACCCCCATAGTGCCTTTTTTAGACAAGGCTCAAATTCTAAACCTACCACCCCAGAAAACAAAAATGGGAAGAAACTGAGGGTAATGCTGCTCAATGCCAGAAGTCTAAATCTCAAAATGCACGCACTCGAGGCCCTTCTCAGTATGGAGAACATCGATGTCTGTGCTGTAAATGAAACCTGGTTCAAGGCTCCTGAGAGCACCCGGCACTATTAGGTTTTACCTCATATCATGCGTTCCGCCCCAAAACCCGGACCACACCACAAAATGAGGGGTGTATCCATATTCATAAAGGATACTCACACCTCCAGGTTGGTGGCACCGCATCTAAGCTTGAAACCATCCAGGTGCAACTAACCATAGGCAAAACTGCTCTACAAATTGTAGCATGCTACAGGCCACCCTCTCAAACTCAGGAACCCCACACAGCCTTCCTGAAGACACTGGAGGGTATAAATGTATCTCCAAACACCATCATATTGGGTGACTTCAACTACCGAATATAGACTGGGAACATTACTCAAGCCCTAACTTTCTAGCCCAACGGTTCCTGGAGTTCATAAATTCAAATGCCATGGAACAGCTAGTCACTGTTCCCACGAGAGGAGAAAATATACTAGATCTCATTATCACAAACATGGGGACAAAATGCTCCACACCAGAAGTATATCCCTCATTGGTGAGATCTGATCATAAACTAATCTCACTGAAATCCACATCCCGCCCCACCCCAAACAAAAAAGACCACAGTGAAGAACTTCTCTAAAGCAAACTTCACACTACTCAAGACTGGTGTGGTATCCTTCAAGGCCCTGAGCCAGTGGAAACCACAACCCAAGCTATGGAAGCCCTTACAAATGCCTTCTATGAACACCTCCAGGACTGCATGGATCAGGCAATCCCAAATAAAACCAAGACTCTTTCCACAAAGGGCAAACGTCCAGTCTGGTGGACCCCAGCCATTAACAAACTTTACAATAAGAGGAGAAAGCTATTACATGATAGAACAAAATCCATAAAAGGAAGTCACCCCTGATCATTATTAGTAAAAATACGAGCACTCATAAAATCAACTAAGGCCAATTTTGAGAGAAAAATTGCCATGGATTCAAAGGACAATCATAAGGCCTTTTTCAGCTATGTTAGGAACCTGGGTGGAAACTCCCAGATATGCTCAGAATTAGTCCAAAATGATACAAAATCACTGAACCCACAGACATTGCCAACATACTGGCAGACAGGCTCAGTGCAAACTTCACCCCCTCTCCCCTAAAGGAGAGATAACTATCCCAGCGGAGTGTAGCCTCCCAGACATCTCAAATGCGAGGTGAAAGCTGCTCTCTCTAAAGCTAAAAACACAGCATCAATGGGACGGATGGTGTCCCCGGCTGTGTGCTACGAGCTAAATGAGGAATTAAACCGCACATAAGGCAGCTGTTTAATCTCAGCCTTACCACAGGATACGTGCCCAAGGAGTGGCGTACGGCAACTGTGGTCCCACTCCAAAAAGGCGGTGCCTCTACGGACCCTGGTAATTACTGCCCCATAAGCTTAACAAGTCTAGTCTGCAAAGCTATGGAGAGGATCATAATGGAGCTCATAAACAAAGATATAGTGGACTTGCAGACATTGGACCCGACCCAGTTTGGCTTCGTCAAGGGCAGATCATGCCTTTGAACTTAGTGCGACTTCGAAATAGTCACCAAGGCCATTGATGAGGGAAAGGCAGTCCATACAGCCTACCTTGACCTTGCAAAGGCTTTCGACACAATACCCCACTCGGGTATTGTAGAAAAACTTATCAGCTTAAATGTAAACCCATATGTCACAAGATGGATTGCAAACTGGCTTAAGGACAGAACCCACAGGGTTAGAGTTGCTGGCGCTATGTCAGACTCCATGCCGGTCACAAGTGGTGTCCCACAGGGCTCGGTCCTTGGCCCCCTATTGTTCGGCATCTACTTCTCAGAAGTACAGGCCAACATGGGAGGACTTTGGCTGACAAAGTTTGCAGACGACTGCAAACTGGGTGCCATAGTGGAAAGTGCTACAGACACGGATATCCTTCAGAAGGGACTCATGGAAACAGATAGCTGGTGCCAGAGCCATGGCCTGAAGTTAAACTCCAAAAAATGTATAGTCATACCCTTCAGGAAAAACAAGGTAACCCCAAGCTACCATATAGGTGGCAATCCACTAAGCACAGAAGAGGTTATCAGGGACCTGGGGACCCAGGTTGACAGTGGCCTTTCTTTTGACACTCACATTGCTAAAGTGGTTAGAAAGACCTTCTGCATTGCCCACCTGATCATGAAGGGATTCACATCCAGATCTAGTGAGGTCATTGTTCCCCTGTACTCTTCACTTATCAGACCAATGATCGAGTACAATGCCCCATTCGGGATGTATCTCACCCGACATCAGCAGCAATTTGAGAGACCCCAAAAGTTCCTCACCAAAAGGATAAAGGGACTCCAAAATCTGTCATATGCTGCCAGATTGAAGAAACTCCAGCTCTATTCAGTCGCATACCGTCTGCTATAGCACCATTACCATCTCCATGAGAAGGCTGCCAGTCTTTGAAGAATTTCCACACCCCCACTCTCCCAGTGAATAAAGAAAGTACAGTTGTGTAACTAGCGACCACACTCCTCAAACCAGGAAAACTCAGAACCAAGAAAAACCAGGATAGGAGAAGCTAAAAAGGCTTAAATAAAGCTTTATTCCTTTTATTACAGTTGATAAAACCACACACCACGAACAGTTATGCAAATGAACGCCTTCCAAATCTCAGAATTTTCGTCCTGAATGGACTTCATCAGATAAAAACACTCCCTTTTAATAAACCTTTTATACAATCAATAAAACCACACTCCAATCAAATCATCCCAAAGCAATTTAAATAATCAAATCAAATGCTTTGTCTCATTATTTTTTTAAAAAAATATATGTTCCTTATGACTTTGTTGAAAATGTGTTACTTTATATTAATTTTCATTTATTATGTTAAAAACATGAAACAAATAAAAAGTATATATTTAAAACATTAAAAATATTAAAAATATTTAAAAATATTTATTAACTTTTATTATACATAGCTGATGCATTCAACTTAATATGAGGACATTTTCTATCATTTCTTTAACAATAGTGACCCCTCCTGACCAGAGTGAAAATTACACTCTTTTAATTCATATTCTAGCAGCTCTTAGTTTAAGTAGAGGTAAAATAGATATGTATTCATTCAAACCAGGGGTTTTATTTGCTTCTAGGGCTAATTGCCACCATAATTCCCTATACCCTATAACCTCTTCCCAGCGACCCACTCTATTATCCAATCTTATTTGATCTAAAACAAAAAAAATTAAATTTAAAATCCACACATGTTTTAGAATGTCTATAAAGTGCATTGTTTTTTTTTTCTTTTTTATTTCATACATGTGTTCGTATATTCTCTTCTTTAAAGTTCTTTCCGTTTTTCCCACATAAAAGGAAAAACATTTTCCACATCTAGCCAGGTAAACCAAACCTTTGGATTCACAATTATGGTACCCCTTGCTGGTTAACCATCTTTCTCTACATTCCAGGTATATCTTTTCTTTATTAATAATATACTCACACTGTCTGCATTTCCCACATCTAAAAGTTCCTGCTTTTCCTCGAACATCCTTATCCCCTTCTTTATGTGTATTGTTATTTGTCTCTAACATTCCTTTTATATTAATGGAATTCTTAAAAACAATTTTAGGTGTTTTTTGGGGTAGCCCTTCCAGGTCTGTAAGAGCCCTGAATCTTTCCCATTCTTTTTGAAACACAATTTTTGTATTCTTATTTAATGCATTATATTCAAGAATAAGTGATTGCTGGAAATTGTCACCTATTCCCTTCTCTTTGCCTACCTTCCTACCATTCACATTTTTTTCTTCTACTTCATTTTCTTCTTCCCCAAGTATAGGTCTAAACCTATCCCTTCTTCCTCTTTCCACTTCCCTTCTTAGATTTTTGACAAATCCTTCAGGATATTCCCTTTCAAGGAACATTTTCTCCAGCATAAGTCATAAGGAACGTATATTTTTTTAAAAAATTTATGAGACAAAGCATTTGATTTGATTATTTAAATTGCTTTGGGATGATTTGATTGGAGTGTGGTTTTATTGATTGTATAAAAGGTTAATTAAAAGGGAGTGTTTTTATCTGATGAAGTCCATTCAGGACAAAAACGCTGAGATTTGGAAGGCGTTCATTTGCATAACTGTTCGTGGTGTGTGGTTTTATCAACTGTAAGAAAAGGAATAAAGCTTTATTTAAGCTTTTTTAGTGTCTCCTATCCTGTTTTTTCTTGGTTCTGAGTTTCACAGTTGTGTAACTACTTACCAAGTAATTACTCTTGGGGTTTTGAGCCACTGGAAGCCCAGCACTGTTCTGAATACCAGACACTTGTTCCCTTCCACCTGGCCTAACGGACAACCTAACAGATTACAGGATGTGGTACAAAGGGTCAATGGCAGACACCATTTCCTCAAGTCTTTCTTGCCTTCTGACTGGATTAACACTGTTGCCAAGGTAGACAGGTGCATGACCTGCACAGAGCTGTCCCCCAGGATAAGAGGGGATGATAAGCACAGATCTAACAAGGATTTGGAGAAGGCTGTTATAAAAAGAAGGGGATACCCACCCCAACTATAGAAGGCTAACAAGAGAAAACAGGGGCAGGTTGGAGTGAGAGAATAGGAACTGCAACTGTGAAGTCACACTAATCGGTGGTTAAACAGATGAAGAGGCACGGAAAATGAGCCCCAGCAAAATTACTGAGACAAATCCTGAACTGGCCCTAGAGCTGGCAGCCATGTTAGTGTGTCTTGGAAAGGTGTGGACTGAGGATGCTGTGACTGGCTCCAGGATGCAAAGAGTAGGCACTCCCCCAAAGAATGCAGTAGAAGCTGCTGCGGTCCTAGTGCAGAATGAGTCCAAATGTTAACTGTTACTTGCTTCCCATGATGTTTGTAACAAAAACTATTTAATTAGCAGTCCACTTAGAAATATCCTGCTATTAACAGGTATCCCTTCCTTATTCTTTGCAAACTTCTCAAATAGCTGATAAGACTTTCTGTGATTCTTTAGTTTGTGCAAAGAGAATCAAAGCAGTCTGCACAGATCCAGGGGAATGCAGGGTTCTCTCATCCTTACTTTGAGAATTTGGAAGGAAGACAGGGAGTTTCATGGCTTGATTTGGGCAGACCTCAGATACTATCTTTAGCACAAAACAAAGGTTTGTACACAGACTGACTCTGCCCTTATGGAAGATGAGGACAGGTTCCCAACACATAAAAACTTGCAACTCAAAGATTCTCTCAGTGAAGGTGAGAGCCTCCAGGAGGACAGTTTTTGAGGTTGTGAATTTGAAGTCAGTGGAGGCAGTATGCATAAAAGGAGGTAAGGAGAGTTTTACAAGACCAAAATTCTGATCTTAACAGGGAGCAGGGGTCCTTCTTGGTGGCCTGAGATGGATAATACTCATAAGGATCAGTTTTACTACAGGGTCAGAGAAGATTGGTGACCTGAACTGACAGGTAGGCTGTGATGGTAGAGGCATGTATCTTTATAGATGTGTAAGTGACCAGTTATTTAGTTCTGCTAGATACCCAAGGACACGTGGCAGTCGAGCTTTTAGTGGCCATGGTCCCTTGGCTATGCAACTGTGGAGAATCTTACCCACTTGGCAATGTACAAGTTTCTCCTTTTTGGTCTCCTACCTGCTTTGAGGACATATTTAGGCAGTATTGAGGGATTAAAAAAAATGTCATCCAAACTCCCAGTTCCAGAGTGTCCAAGATGTGGTGTACAGTGGACCCATGTTTTTTGTCAGAAGGTCCATTTCCAGAAGCAGTACCCATTGTTTCACCTTGCCTATGCCATAGAAAGTGAAGAACCTGTGCTATCTGGGTCAAAACAGGTTATCAGAATCACTATCAGCCCATCCTTCATGATCTTCTGAAATACCCTGAGGATGAGGGGCAAAACAGGAAGAAAGGAGCAGAGATACTAACCTATCCAGATGAAGGAGAAGGCATCTGCCCATCAGGCTGTTCTGGTTGAATCTCTTGGGCAAAACTTTTTGAGCTGTATGTTTTCTTTTGAGGCAAACAGGGTCTACTTCTAGCACACTCCACTTATGTGCAAGTTGGCGGAATTATTCCTCTCTTGAGCATAAACTTATGAAGATCTGTAATAGATCTGGTGAGCAACTCTGCCAAGTTGTTTACTGCTCCTGGCTGGTACTGGGGCCCGGAGGTTCAGTCCCAATCCTTGTAACATCTCCCAGATATGTACCGCCTTCTGGCACTGAGGACTGAGTAGGACTGAGTGCCTCCCTGTTTGTCAATGTACATCACTATGGTATTGTCTGTTCTCACCAGATGAGTTCCTGGTGTCCACTTTTTCTTTGAAAACTACTAAAGCTTTCTGAACTGCCATCATTTCTTTTAGATTGATCAGTTTTTTTTTTGAAACAGCTGCTCCAGCTGCCCTGTACTTTTATGTTTCCTGAGTGAATGGCCAGACCAGGTCCCAGTCATTGGCTATCAGAACCTGAGGCCCCACTTGTGCCTTAAAAGGCACTCGGGGGTTTTGCTAGCAAGTTTCAATCCACCAGAGAAGTCCGTTCTTGGTATATGCGAAGAGGGGGATTTGTGCTTGCATGGACTGCTGGTGCTGTCACTTGCACCAGATATTCTTTAGGTACTACTTAAGTTCTCATATGGGGCTTGGTTAATGGCATCATTTGAATACAAGAGGGCATAAAACTCAAAGTCTTGAGGAACTTCCAGGCAGACATGAAGAACTGAATAAGGAACTGGATTATGTTCAGGGGAAGATGTGCTTTTTGGTCCCTGAAGTACACCCCCCCCCCCAGGAAATTCACCCTGGTGGAAGGTTGGAGATTGGACCTTTGACAGTTGAGAGTAAACTCCAGACCAGTTCAGAACTTTCGTGCCAATAAATAGAGTGAGACTAAGCTCTGAAAGAGCAATGCCACCAACAACTAAAAATAAATGTCCATACCCTGGCATAAACACACCAAAAAACAAGGGGATGGAGGGAGACAGAGGAGATACTGCAGCATAAAAGGAGGATTAGTTGTCAAAGAAACCATGCCTTTGTGGAAAATGAGAGACAGTTTACTCACTATAAGAGCTTGCAACTCAGACTTTGTTTTTGCAGAAGTCACAGCAATCAAAATTGTTTGCCATTTTAAGAATCTCAAGTAAATCAAGTTAGCTAGCTCAAATGCAGCAAATGGCAGCTTCTCTGAGACAAAATTAAGCTCTCAAGGAGGGACCACTGATTTTCTTGGAAGCCTCTTATGCAAAACTCCTTTCAAAAACATTCTGATATGAGAATGCATTGAAAGAGGAGGATCCATGGCCTAACATGCTGAAATGGTTGAAAAATGAACCTTGCTGGAGCAGTAAGACCACAGGGCAGTAACTCACAGAAATACTGTAAATCAAGAGAACAACCAGCCCTGAATAGGTACTGGCGATGATGTTGGCAACAACTAGAAAACCATGTCTACTTACTAATAAATGATTTTCCAGTAGTAGGCTTTCTTGCCTCCATTAGTATGTGTTGCATGTCTTCAATAAACATGTGCCTAAAAGGAATTAAGACCATATCAATCAGGCAGTCAAATGAAGTTGATTACGTTTGGGGTGTATGAAACACCCCTCTTCTTGTGTGATTAGATCATGTCTGTGAGGAGGCTTGCAGTAGTTTCTCCTGACCATTTCCAACAGAAGGGAGAACCCATGGTTGCCTGGGCCAGAAGGGAGTCACCATAATGATCTTGGGGGATTCATTCTGAATATTCAGAAGTACCCTGGATATCAATGGAAAAGGTGGAAAGGCATACAACAGCATTCCTGTCCAATGAAAAGAAAAGGCACCCATCTTTCAGGGCTACTTGCATTGAGTCCTGGAACAGAATCTTGCCAGCCAATTGTTCAGAGAGAAGGCAAATAAGTCTGCTTGAAGAACTCCCTACAGATGGATCAAACCTTGGAATATGCCTGATCTACTTTCCATACATGGGGGTCTATCCTTGTCCTGCTTAGCTTACATACATACAACAAATATTTGAAGCACGAGCAATAACCCCTTCTAGCCTGCCAATATACCAAAACAGTGATGCCCATAATAAGTGTCCAGACTGTTCTTTAAAGCATCTAAACTAGTGCTTGCTTTAATGTAATTTGGTAGTTTATTCCATGCATCAGCTACTCTCACAGAACCAATTTGTAAACTTCTCATTTCTGTAGAATCTTCTACATAAGCCGTCTGATTATTTTCTACTACTTTTTAATAACTTCAAACATTCCCAGAGGGAGTTGTCACTAAATGCCCTATTTACTTGAATAAAGTCTCCTTTTAAATATCTATATGAGACACTGTACAAGTTCAGCTATTTTAGTCATTCATAATAACTTAAATTTTCACATCCATGGATGCGCTTGGTATATTTCCACTTAACTCTTTCCAGTTTATTCATGCTTGTTTTCTTATAAGGTTTCCATATTATTTTTCCAGACTCAAGTTTGGCTCTAATGTAAATAAACAATGAGTTCATCATTTCCAATTTCCTAAACTTTATCAATCTTTTTATACAACCTACAGTTCTATAACTATCATTAATCAATTGGTTGACATGATTAGAAAAAACAAAGCTAGATCTGCCCACATACCCAGGTCCTTCAATGAATCTACAGTTTGTCACTGTGCGCTGTATAAAACATAGCTTATCTGCCATACAGTTTTGCCCTAGGAGAATGCAGGATACCTGAAAAATGAAACTGTGGTGTGAAGCTATAACCCAAGCTAGTCTATAAAATAGGTACAGCCTGGTTCCTCCTTGCTTGTTGATGTGGCACATGACTGTGTTATTGTCTGTAACAACTTGAAGAGATCCTGGGGACCAAAGATGTTTCAGAGGGTGGAATATATTCACATATTTATGTGCTTGTGCCTGTCCTTGGTGTCTTATTCACCCTGCACTTTTACCCCTCCTGAAACTGATCCCTAAGCAAAGTCCGAGACCCTATGGTGACTGCACTGGAACAGGGAGGCAGAAGGGGATCCAGATTTAAGGATATTTGCTGTCTCCACCAAGTAATTTCTCTTCTGACAAACCCCAGCACAGGGATTTGAAAAAATAAAGGATCTTGGTGCAGATGTTGGTGCAGGGACCAAAGAGATTTCAGATACCCTTCTATCTTTCTCATTTTGTCAGGGGTATTGTGAGAATCTCAGATGCCATGAGACCCAAAATTCTGAGGAATTCACTCACAGTGACCAAAGCCTGAGTGGAAAACCTTAGAACTAGATATAAAGATCTTTCTTCCTGTGGAAGAAAAGTTCTTTGAAGTGAGGTGTCTAGCTTGCACCCCTGGAACACAATCCTGTGTGATGGAGTAAAAAAGATTGTTTGAATGTTCTCTTGGAACCCCAGCTTCTGTAAGAGATCTCTCACCCAAGTGAGAGATTCCTGACACTTGGAAAAATACTCTGCAAAGAAAAGGAAGTTGTCTAAATGTGGAAATGAGGATATTGTGTACCATGGAATAAGCTGTAACTGGACCTAGACACTTTTAGTTCAAAACATAAGGCAGAGAACTGACAATGTGATCCAAACACACAAAATCTTATGAAACGCTTCAAGTCTAGACAAATAGGGATGTGATGGTAAGCGGGCCTACTTCAGAAGACTGACAAACCAAAAAACTGAATCCAAAGAACTGAAAATTCAAATGACTGAACACATTATTAATGCAGGGGGCAAACCCCCCTGCACCCCGTGTGTGTGTGTGTGTGTGTGTGTGTGTGTGTGTGTGTGTGTGTGTGTGTGTGTGCTGTGCCCACCCCACTCCCTGCTAACTATATATATCATTTCCAAGACTGCACAACAGTGGAGAAAGGGCAAATTACACCATTCAATATTTTGAATTTTCAGTCTTTTGGGATTCAGTGTTCTGAAGCAGACCTGATGGTAAGCATCTTTTAAATCTTGTGTTACTAGGAAAACTGAATGAGGAAGAAGAGATATAGCAGGTTATGAAGTGACATTAATTTTGAACTAGGCACCATCACAAACAGGTTCAGTTAAGAAAGATCCAGAGCTGGTCTTCAAGCCTTTTCTTTCTTCCTCTGACACTAAAAACATCCTTGAACAAAAATCTTTCTACACCTGGGAAGGAGCAACTGGTTCCTTCTCTCCCTCAGATAGCATGTGATGAAGAACAGGTGTGATTAAGAGTCTGGTCTGTTGGACGAGGAAGTACCCCATAAAAAAAGGAGAAATTTACTCCCACTGCCATCTGTAACCTTGATGAATGATCATCATAACTCATATATCTGAAACAATTTGTTGCCAAAGAGAAAAGTGTAGACTCAGATTTTCTAAAAGGTAAATTGGGCTGACAAGGAGGGAGGGAGGAACAAGGTCACAAAATAGTCATTCTGACTTGTTGAGCTGTCTTTGGTTTTGAAAGGTTCCAGAATTCTTTTTGGAACCCCCTTACCTTTTTTTTCTTAAATGTCAGTTTACCCATATGTTGTTGAGTGTGTTTATTTATCTTTCACTGAACTTTGTTGATGTGTTAGATAATCCCTTTGAAAATCTGGAAAAGGAGGGCTGAAAACTCAGATTTCCTGAATCAACTTTACCCTTACATCACACTGTTTCGTCTCCTCTGCAGCAGAGGGTCCAAAAAGTAAATCTCTATCCAAAGGACAATTTAAAATCTCATTTTAACATCTTCTGGGAGATTATAAGAATGCAGCCAGGCAACCCCCCTCAAAACAGTACCAAGGCCATAGCCCTGGAAGACATATCAACTGAGTCATACACACACACACACACACACACACACACACACACACACAGTAAACAATGAGTAGTGAAACTAAATTATTTAAAGTACATTTTCTCTCAACAAGAAATTGCAGACAAAACATTCCTTATACATTCACAATTAGAACAAATTTTAGCATACGAGTCTGACAATTCAAAATTTTGAAACTCAAAAGTTGCAGAAGAATACACTTTTTCAACATCCTTATCAGAAAGAGTGGTTTAGAATTAATAAAATGCTTACAGCTGTAGGATTAACTAAAGCTATAGCTGCTGGGTCAGGTTTGGGAAGAGTGTATAAAAATTTAAAATACTTGAGAAACTTTATACAGCCTATCTGCCTCTTAGGGGCAGCTGGCTGACTTATTAGGAAAACTGCAAGCAGTATCTCACACAAACATCCTCCAAAGTTGACAAATGGAAGGATAGGTGAAGGTTCTGGATATTCCTTCTGTAACAGCTGACATTACTTTCTGACGAACTGAGAAACCTCAATGTTCTACTGAAAACAATGGCACATTTGGGAAATAGTACCATAGAAATATACCCCCCCCCCCACACTGGGACAATCAGAAACTGAGCTCTCCTCTGAGTATGAATCAGAAATCTGAGGAGAAGATCCTTTACCTGTCCCTTCATCTTCATGTCTAGACTCAGAATCTTGAATCTCTTCAGGTAGAGGAAACCGTCTTTCTTTTGTCAGAAACTACTATACAAGAAGAATCAATAGCCTGAATTAAACCCTGATCCAAACCCGTAAATTAGTCCTGTCTAATGAAATTTGAGGAGGAGTACATATATTTTTAGTTTTTCTTTTTTTTTTTTTTTACAGGAAAAATGGTAATGGCAGCAGTAGCTTCCCCATGGGAGGGCATCAACTGGGCATGGAAGAAGGAAACAACTTTCTGGTATTTCGGCCGGCTTCAGGCTTCCAAAGGTAGGAAATCTAAGAATAATTGCTGCAACAGTGAAAAATAATGAAGGCTTGTATTTCAGCGCATAGTATAATGGCATGATAGATGGGAATGATCCCTCTGCTTTGCACTAAATCAGCTAACTCACACAGTTTCATATCATCAGTATTACCCCAGACAGTGCCAAGTATCACTACTTATTACACAGTAAGTCACTGATATGTGGAAGTCATGCAGTGCGCATATTGCAGTGCAGCCTAAATGGTACCATCCTTTTATACAGTCAAAATTCAGCTGAAAATACATTACCAACAGCACTGCCTTGTGCATCTCTCAAGACAACAGAATTCTCTGTATCCTTTGGACCATTGCAGACTTCTTCCAGAAAAGTTAAGACATGGTGAAATAGGGACAACCATCAATAAGTGAAGGGTGATAATACCAGTATATACAATCCAGCAAAAGTCTTAATGAACTGGTATCAGTGATGGAACGGAAATGATAGGATGCTGTGAAATGCAAGCAAATGCCATCCTGGTTACATACAACAGTCTTTACACATGGCAAAATATCTAAAGAACAGACGTAAAAAGAAGGTGCAGAGGATAACTGTGGCAGGGGTGACAACATGAAATAGCAAATGGCACTCTAAATCAAATAGAATTTTATACTTTTTCTCCGAGACAGCCTGAAATAAGAAATGCAACTTTAACCTACAAATGATGTTACACCTTTTCTCAAACACTGGTATGTAATTACTGATTTTTTTAGGGTTATGCCCCCCCCCCCCTTACTTGGGAGGCTTTAGACATACCCCTCTTCTCTAC